>NW_009952263.1:1062933-1071686 GCF_000747805.2 Chaetura pelagica
TGCGACCCGCACAGCTCCAGTGAAACGGCGGCCAACGGGGTTTTTGTGCCTTTAAAAACGGCTTCTGGCACCAGCGTTGTAGGAATGTTGTAGGTCCTTCTCTTCCCGGCGCAACTTCCATCCCTCGACCTGCTTGGCAAGTGTTGATTAAGTCCCTTTCCAACAGGTAAGTCGTGCAGTGTGAACCCATTTGGCAGATGGGCTTGTGGAAACAAAGAGCAGTCAAGTGGCTTCTCCAGGACCACAAACCCCAGCGAGCAGGACGTTTATTTATTGTGCCGGGCAGATGGTCATGCTGAATTATGGAAGAAGTTGCCCGGAGTTTAGTTATGCATCTGTCCAGGGATGGATGAGACGTTCAGCCGCGGTGCCAGCCGTGGCAGGGGAGCTTCTCTGGGCGGGGGTGCTCCCGGTCTGCGGTGGGACGAGCCCTGCACATCCATCCTCCCAGCACCTCGGAGCCTGTAGTGCTCGTTCCCTTCTAGAGAGGTGCCCGTGCCCGGAAAGGGCCGTGCCTGCTGGGCTCTTAAGCAGGGATATGTATGAATCAAATGGTTACTGGGTGATCACGGTGTTGGAAAGAAAACTCATTATTTTTCTTAGACACTCAGTGTTTCCTTATATGCCACTCAATAATGGAGTGAACTCCATCAAAACAAAATCTAGTCAACTTTAAAAAAAAACACAACTGAAGCGGTTTCAGACCCTATTCCCATGCTTCCAACACTAGCCAATTTTTTTGGGTTGGCAACCACATTTTCCCTTCTTTTTTATTTTTTTTTTGGCATGTGGTTTCATTCCAGGGTTGGTGTGGGAAGGACTCCCCGCCCAAAGCTGCCAGTAGTGAAGCTGAGCAAAAGGGCCAACTGCTGTCAAATCCAGGATCTAAACAGTGGAAAAGTAGAGACAATCATTTCTTCTGTCTTTTTTTTTTTCGGCATAATTAGTTGAGGCACTTTTTGTAGTAGTAGCAGTTTTAAGACGGGCAGATAGGTGTCATTCTTAATTCTTCTCTTGTTGACGGTGTCTCTTTAATGCAATTAAGAACCACTAATGAGCTCATTCACCAGCATTGTCTTTTCTGCTCCTTGTTCACTCTAGGGCTTCATTTCTGCTCCCAGCTTGGCTGTGTTGGTTTTCTTGCAGTAATTTTCTTTTAGGTTCCAGAAGTTAAGTTTCCTTTCTAAATGCAATTACAGGCAGAAGTTTATTTTAAGGAGACTTAATACAAGCCAGGGGACTGATTCTCATTTGCACTTGAGCCTTGTTGCGTGGCTTCAGTGACACAACAGAGCATGAAAGTAAATATAGACAAAACTCACAGTGACACACTTTACAGCCTTCTTGCACCCTGTGACTCTTGCAAGGGGACTTCATGTTTAATAAGCATCTGCTGCCTCGTGTTCTAGTTCTCTTCCTTTACATCTTCATTTCATAATAATGCGACTTAAAAATCTATGTAGGAGGTTCCAGAGAAGTCCATGCTAACCCACTTGTAAGGAGGAAATTATGAGCATGGTGAACTTAAAAGGCAGGAGGAGAAAAACATGGAAAGGTTGCCAAGATGCAGTCTGGGGGAGGATAACTCTGTAATTTGTATAAAATCAGAGATTCAAGATCACAACAATAATGTAATTTTAATTTCCTGTAAAGGTATCTATGGGCAAAGTTTTTAACATGCTAGGGATGCAGAGGAACCATCTAGATTCCTATTGGCATTTAAAGTACCACCTGAATACTGAAACTCTCTGAATCAGCATTTTAGATAGCTGAGCCATGTATAATTTAGCTCCCGAGGCTTGTGGTGTTCCCAAAAAATTAATTGGACTTCTATAGCCATAACCAGTGAGGGTGAGGGTTGCGATGCTATTCCTTGTACTCTGTCATTTCTTTTGTAACCATGTTATTGCTAGTGTTTGAAGTAACTGATAAAGCACATAAAAATATGATGCCACTTTGATGCAAGATTAACTGTAAAGCATTTTAGGACACAGTCAGTGACTCTGAATATTTTCTGCAAGTCGAATTATCCCCATGAAGGAAAACTTCTGCTGCCGTGCTCAACAGGTGGGCTGGTTTGAAAAAGGTGGTGTAGCAAGTGAGTCCTGGCATCCAGCAACACTCAGGCACCTAAAGGTGTGAGGGCAAGCAAACCCCTCCAGATGCAACCCTATGAGTTGCCTCTGCTCTCTGCTGTGTCTAGATGCCAATCTAGGTAATTCAACCATGATCCTGCGTCAGCTGAGGTGGAAATGAGCGGCTCTGTGCTTTTGTAGTGACACAAAGCAACCGTGAGCAAAACTGGGCAAGCTTGGAAAACACATACTCAGATGATGAGGTTAATATTTTTTTAATTACGTGGCCACGGCTGCGTGGTTCCCCAGTTTGCCAGCAGCTCACTTCTCCCACTGCAAAGAGGTTCTCAGGCGGCAGGGTTTTTCCGGGAAAAGCATCTCAGTATGTGCAGCCTCGCTGACTGCTCTGGCTTTCTCTGGAGGAGCTGAATCCTCAGATTATGTGTGTTTACATGTTGAGAGGTCAAAATTCCTTTTACAGGTTCCTCTGGACCTGCATGAGTCAGTGGTGAGACTCAGTTCCTGCACTACCTCAGTGCAGAGCTGGAAGTCCAGAGAGCTCTGGATGCAGCTGAATATGCAGGTGTTACAACCATGGTCTTTTTAATGGTTAAGGATTTTTCTTGGTAATGGGAAGACGAAACAAAAAAATTTCTAAATGAGATGCATGCACTAATGGCATGGAAATTGTTGGAACCTTACTTGCTTATTGCCTTAGGATGCTATGCAAAAAAAGTGTCTTCAAACGCGCAATGATAAAGTTACTTGCTCAGGTTTTCCTTTCATGGTGGATCATCTTATTCTGTGCTACTGCTGACAAATTCACACTGGGGTCTGAAATGTGGTGCAGCTTGAAAAGAGACTGTAAAAACATGATAGGACAACATGGGGTTAACTCCCTGGGGAACGAGCTAGCTATTACTTATAAAAGGGCAGGGCCTGATTTTCATTTATGTCATACCTTCTGCGTATACCTCTGGTAGTCAAGAGAAGCCACAATTTAAACAAGAATCAGGATATTAGCAGTCATAATAATTTTATACATATAAACAATTACAATATGTTTAACATAAGCCATGAATTGCCAAACTGCAACATCCAGCTCTTATGTTTGATGCAAAGATTTAGAAGTAACGAAACAGTTATTGCTAACTCCAAGTATTAAGAAATCATGGGCCAGACCTCCAAAATCTGAAGGTTATTCTTAAAATGTTGTAATCCGAAAGTGTTAATTTGATCTTTTAAACAGGGTTCATTTGAGTTCACTTTGTGTACCTTCTGCCTTTTTAGGATATAGAAATCACAGATTTTTCCTTTTTTTTTGTTGTTTTGTTTTTCATAAACAGAAACTGAGATTTGATTGTATATTTAAAGGACTACAAAGCCCATGACTGTAAGATGGCATGGAGTATCATGAGACTTGTGGTATGTGCCTTTGAGGGTTGGCCAGACTCTAAAGAACTTATTTTTATTACCAGCCTGGTTAAGAGATGACTCTGGTTATATGGAAAGAGCAGAACCAACTCAATAAGGCAGGGCTGTTTTCATGACAAAGCATTATACTATGTTTATGCTTGTAAAATGCAACAAGCAGCAAAGAGAATGTAGGTCAAGTGAGGTTCATTGCGAGGCAGTTACAGTTTTCATCTTAAAGATGCAGCTTAAGTGATGTTAAGCACTGTATTCTTTTGATAGGGACAAAACTGCATCTCTGGCAAGTATTTGCCACTGAACAAGAAGGCAACATGCAAGCCTTATGATAGGGATCAAAACATCTGCCATTCTGACTCTTTTCCTGAGTGTTAGTTAAGCTTCAGAGAGACCCTCCTCTTCCCTTGTTTAAGCATAGTCTACTGTTTATAGCACAATGAAAAAGCTGCACAGCACTTCGGGGAAAAGAGCTGCTGTGCCAAGCCAGGGGTAGAAGAGTCTAAAACCAATTCTTCAGGGTTACCCTTCTCTGTGTAGCAGTCTGCCTGAGACAGTCCCAGACACAAAGTCTTCAAAAAGGTCTTCAGAAGTGTGCATTAGGTTGAGCTACGTGCTGCCCTTGTGTGTAAGGAACGTCATTGCCTGAGTGCTTCCACCGTTGCTCACCAGCTCTGTTTCAAAGAGCCTTGGAGCAGCAGAATAAGCATCAGTTCTGGGAGAGGCTTCACAGAGCCAGGCTGGGAAACCAGTGTCTCTGAAGTAAGAGCAAGATGAGGGGAGTATCCCAGATGGGTTTAAATGTGCCTGCCTGGGAAGAGAAGATTCAGGTTTAGGAGGAGTAAAGCTCAAAAAAGGGAGTAAGGCATGAAGTGTCAGGATGTTGTGAATGCCCAAATGTCTCTCCTTGTGTCTCCCCCCACGGTGTATTTTGCATCTTTTTTTCTGTGTCGTCAAGAGAATTAGACATCAAGTTCCGCCTCCAGGGTCACATCACAACTTGCACTAACACCAGGAAGCCAAAGAGATGCTTTAGCTATTCCTGAGAGCTTCATGGCAGTGAATGAGGCAGAAGAAGAGATAAATCCAGTGTGACTTCCAGGTCTGAACAGGGCTGATGTCAAAAAAAACACCTTTACACGTAAAATATGTGTGTGCAAGATGTGTGTACCCTTCATCGGTGGTGCAGTCATGAGGTGTCACCTCTTCTGGATTGATTTCCCTGCTTTCTGATGCATCATGTTAGTTGAATCAAGGTTCCTTCTCAGAAGCGTGGCTTCTGAAACAGCCCGCAATGCCTGTCCCCAGTGCAGTTCTGAACTACAGGAGGTCCAGAGTACTTTGGCAGATGTTTACAACATGTCACCTTATAAAATTCACGCCAGCATGAATTCCCATTAATGCCTTTTCTTTCTTGTCTTGCTGTTGGCTTTCAGCACGTGTGGAGTGAAAGTGAGGACTGCTTACCTTTTCTGCAGCTTGCACAGGATTACATCTCCTCCTGTGGGAAAAAGACACTCCATGAAATATTGGAAAAAGTCTTCAAATCCTTCAGACCTGTAAGTGCCTCTTTTTAACTTCCTAACATTGACAGTTACCTGTGACTTTTCATAGGATAGCATTGGATGGAGCAAGGTGGGTTTTCTTCCTCAAAGATTCCATCTCCAGTCAGCTGCTGGGGCACAAGGATATTAGCACATAATCTAGTATTAGGCAATTGGAAATTTTTCCTTGGAAGCCAGCTGCCTCTTTTATTTCCATCTCTGCATTTGAGAGGATGAGATTCTGGCACAGAGTGGGAGGCCAAGTGGTGGAGCACCCGCTAGCAGGGGCTCACGTCCTGACTCTGAGGAATAAGTCAGAGCCATGGGACTTTGTGACAGAGTTATTTCCTGGCACTGGAGCTGGGGAGTTTTGCAAGGATTTGAGTAGCAAGAGTAAACCTCTGGGAAGGTGGAAGTATGGTCTTTCCTCAGTGTGTTTTGTTTTATTTTAGGGTTGGCTTTCGCCCCTCCCCAGATTTTGCTGTTAGCATCGTGTTTGCAAAAGCCAGTTTGGTCACTGCTTGAGAGGAAGCTGAGAGGAAACTGGGTTTTGTGGGGAGCGGGCTTATATTTTTCTGTTTTGCTGCTACTTGACTTTCTCTGTCCTTGTTTAGCACTAAGATTTGGGTCAAAGCCTGGGTTTTGTCAGAGTGAGGTGACTTTAGGCTGGCTGTTGTCCTTAATTTTTGCCAAATCCGCCCTTTGCACAGCCTCTCCTTTGGAGTGCCTGGGTGAGGGGTTGGTGCAAAGCAGAGGGGAGGTTCATTGCCAGAGTCACGCTCCTGTGATGTCCATGGGAAAGCTGACCAGTGGATGTCTTTATATTCAACTGAAAATGTAGACCTTTTTCCCTCCTCTCTTTTTCTGGCTGCCTAATCGAGAAGACTGGAAATGTATCCCAAGTATTTGGACTGAGAAGGAGGGCCTGGAGTGCTGATATGGAAACACTGGCCCTCCCTGTGTCACACCCTTGCGTTGCCTTGCCGCAAACCGCCACAGCTGGTCGACATAAAAGAGCATCATTTTAAAGAATCCTTTGAGAGACTGGAAATAAATAGAACAGATGCACACTTTTCTTAGAAAGGACTGGAAATCTGATCTGTCAGTACAGCTGGTTGTAATTTTGAAAACATACAAAAATATAAATATGTTTCCCAGAACAATATTCAGCTCTTGGATCTTCATAGCTGTTTTCTTCTGCTCAGAAAAGCTGTGTCTTTGAGGAGGAACTTCCACTGGTTTAACTGAAGGGGACTTCAAAAAGACTTAATTAAATTGGTTATTTCACTTATTTCATTTAAACCACATTTTTTTCAGCATAGCTTAAGTTACTGAGAAATTGACTTCAGTCAAACCAAGCCAAGCTTCAGAATAGAAAGGTTCAAAGCAAGGGAAACCATTATGCTCATTTAGTCTGGGCCCTTTGTTAATACATCACATTTCACTCCATGATTCCCACATAAATTGTGGTTGAGCTGGAGTGTGTCTTTTCCAAAGACACCCAGTCTTGATGTAAAGTCATCAGGTGACTTAAAGGATACAACACTGCTGGGAACTTTTTCTTCTTCTCATTAGTTATGCTCCTGTGAAAAGAACTCCTTTATTTACAATATGTGTTTTTCTAGTTTTGCTTCCTAACTTCATCATGCTTTTGTCTGCTCAAAACCAGCATCCTGCGTTGTCAGAGACCTCTTGCAGACTGTAGTCAAGTACCTTTTCATTTTCTCTTGGATGGATGTACCACAAATATTAAGTTTCTCATTTTATATATATTATATATAATATATATAACATAAATATAGTATATATATTATTATTATACTTTGACCTAGTATTGAGAGATTTGCATCAGTGTATCAAAACTGGGTTTATAATTTGAGCTGTTGTTGTGTGTAGAAAAGTCTAATAAGGAATGTATTGTAATTATTTAAAATAGCAAATGCATGGTAGGATGGATTTTTTAAAAGTGGAGGGTGTTACAGTAGGTATACAAAACCAGTTATTTTGCACCTTCAGGCCTTTGCCAGAACAGATTCCCTTTTAATGAGCATTGGGAAATTATTTCCTTGGCGTTACTTTGTGTTGTCCTCCATCCTTTCTCAGCTGGACCTGTTTTGCTAATTAAACCATCTTGCTGTCAGCTTGAAGGTAACAGTGCCTTTGCAGAGCATTTTTTCTCCATTTTCCCAACCAAGTCTGCTGTCAGAGACCAGTCTGGCAAATTTCAGTTAGAAAAATGGCAGCTTAGGGAAAAACTGCTGCTGAAGGTCAGACCAGGCTCTTCTGAAGCATCTGATGGTCCTGGCTACTCAGCCTGGGACACTGAGGAGGCACCAGGTTTTTAGCATGTGCTTGGTAAGCACCTTCTGAAAGTCTTTTCCGTTTTGGTGTTTCCAGCTGGCCATCTAAGTTTGTTAGTTTGGAAGGTCTCTGTCGGGGTTCTTTGAAAGGAAGTGTTTAGTGCACCTGCAGCTCTCCATGCCCTTGTGCATGGTGTCCGTGCTGGTGCTTGGAACCACATCTTAGCTGGAAACTTAGACATTCATACCAGGATTTGACAGAATCCTGAGCTGAAGCTCAGTCTTGTACTTGGTTTTTCAGTGTCTTTGTGCATCAGCTTTTGGTAAGAGGCAACATCACTCTGCTTTCTGGAGTTTGCAACTTAAAAATTACTAAGTTATTTGTGTAAAATCGGGGAATTCTGAAAGACTTAAGAAAGACAGATTAAAAATGCCTGAGGGACACTGTACCAACTGGCAATCTGCAGAGAACCAAAACATGAGTTGTACAGTTCAGCAGCAAATTCCAGGGCTGCTGCATTGAGCTCACCTTCAGCCTAAAAAGCCTACATCCAAACTGGGGAGTTTGCAGTGTAAACACCATTTAGCCCATATTAATTTAATTCATACATGTCCCAGTGACCTCTCCTTTACCTCTAAATGGGTAGTTTGGCCTGCAGGACAGAAGTAGGTATAGTTCAGGGGGTGCTGCTGTGGTTGTTGTCCCCTCTCCCTCCTCATCACCCTCCCATCCTCTTTATTCCCATGTGTCCCCACCTGGCAGCTTTGTTCCCCTTTCCTATCTGGTTGATGGATCAGCTGTCTCTTTCTGTGCCTCTTTCCTGTTTACCTCTTTCCTCTTTCTTTTCACTCTCTGTTGAAGTCCTTCATGTCTGCCACATAGCTGATACTTTGATATATAAAGAGATATGGACTGGAAGCAGAAACTAGTGTGTTTGGCAGAAGACAGAGTGGAAACTGGTTTAGGGTCAACTCAGGCCACCTTCATCATCTTATTTTGCCCTCATCTTTTATGCTCTCTCCTTCTGCTTTGGCCCAGTGTTTGTACAGCTTCCTGCACTTTGGACCTTGATCCTCTCCTCCTTGGGGTCAAGAGTTTGGCTGGTGTGTCACAGAGAGTCTTGAGAGCTGTAAGGAGCTGACAGCAGTGAGGGACTGTAGTCCTGTGGGAAGTGGTGAGATGCGACCCCTAAAAGAAGGACCTGCATGGCCAAGGCCCTTGGTGTCTTGGGAGATCCTAAAGTGTCCATGAGAGAACAAAAGTGTCTCTATCTAGGAGGAGCATCCTGTCCTGTCCTATCCCCATCTTTTCTGTGTTCTGTAAAACTGCTAACAGTTGTAGCATTACTCTGATTTATGCTATACCAGGCAGAGGAGAGCTGGGTTTCCCAAGAGCAAAGGGAAAG
>NW_009952263.1:1071780-1134144 GCF_000747805.2 Chaetura pelagica
GAAAGAGTAGGTGTGAAAAGCAGGACGTACTCTTCATTCTTTAGGGTCCTGTGCGTATTTGGGGTTACCCTGTCATATGTTGCATTTTCCACGCTCATCTTGCATAGGAAAGGCTTAGATTATCCCATAAAATAGAGACTGATGTGGCTCACTTCCCTGCAAATCAAGGAGGAATTATAACCAGGGCTGGGCAAAAAGAATGTGATCAAAGCTTTGTTGGGTGATATAAACGGAGCAGTACAGCGCTCACATATAATTTGCAAACACTGAATCAGTTTAGCAAAAATCATACTGGTGGATAAGAAAGTCTAGAGGCTTTGCTTTTCCATTTTGAAAACCAAGCATTTTAATTTTAGCTTCAACATGAAACAAAACCCCCACATCCTGAAAATGAACCAAGTAGTTTCACGTTCAGCTAAGCAATTGATTTGAAAAATATGTGTGCCTAGGAATATTTACTCTTTGTTCTGCTCAGGAAACGGGAACATTTTCAACTTGGGGTCCCTCCGTGAGTATTTTTAAAACACGAAGGAGGGGGTTTAGTCAGCAATTTCTCCTTCCGTTTCTCTGCCAAAGACACTTGGCAACTAAGACCTGGTTTTCTCCCAGTGACAGTGAGGAATACAAGCTTCATTGGACCCAGAGGCTAATCGTGTGTATTGTATTTGTGTGCACTGAATAATTTTGAATGTTGATCATAAACTAAATTAGTTTAGGTCCCTAAAATTCTGCCTCATCGCGGAATTGTCATTTTCATGCTACCACCTACTGAGTGTCACCCTTCTGGGCTTTGCCTCTTTTGAGAACTAACAGCTGCATCACTCCCCAAACAGGGTGTTGCATGCATCTGTGCTGCTCTTCCAGCCCTGGCAAGCTAAATACATGCTATTCCCAATAATGCCAGGCGTATGAGTCTGCTTTGTGGCTATTAATAGCTGCTAGCATAGGATTCTAATAGATTTCCACAACAGATGCATTATTTTGACTATTATTTGGTTGATCTGTCTTCCTGATTTCTGTTGGCTTGGCAACCTTATGGAGGAGAGTGGAAAAGTTCAAACATTGCTCTTTGCTCCTCTTCCTGTAGCCAACAAGTGCTGCTGCAGTAATTGGAGCCATCAGGTGGAGGCATCCAAACATTGTCAGAGGAAGATGGGCTGGCAGCTCTTCACAAGCCAAAATCTAATTTGCAGAAATTTAAAGGGACTGGGACAATTTTATGTTGAGTACACAGTAATGCTCACAGCAAGGGCTTCAGCCAGCATGCAAGGCTTTGTCTAGTGGGATGGAGTGAAGGGTTCAAAAGAAGCACTTAACATGGTGGGAACTTCAGGTTTTTAGGGACTCCTTGTCTACTCCACACTATCCAGTTCTGCATGAGGTTTCTTTCTTCTTTGGCTTGTATGGTGTTGTCAAACACAATCTTAAACCAAGATAATTACTGCTACAGTATCATCGTGGTTCTTTCTGAAGTTAAACCACTGCCAGCTCTAAAACACTCAACAATTTGTGGTACGACCTCAGGGAAGAATACGAAGCTTTTTGCAAGTGCTTTGCTTTGGTTTTATTTTTCTTCTGGTCTCTGAGCACTTAATTTGGTGTGACAAAGCATTTTCAAATCTTTCTTTCTCACAGGCAGAAAAGAAAGAGAGTCAAAATAGTTATGCAATACTATTATTCCAGGGTTTAAGGTTTTCAAAAAGTGGCACCTAGGTATTGTGTAAAGATTTGCAGCAAAGCTGCATGAGTGGGTCACTAGCTATTACACAGTATTTTCTCTTCTCTGTAGTTACTTGGACTTCCAGATGTTGATGATGATGCATTTGAAGAATATAATGCAGATGTGGAAGAAGAGGAACCAGAAGCCGATCACCAACAGATGGGCATCAGTCAGCAGTGATTTTCTGAGAAGCTATAAAAATTCAGAAGCTTTTGGTACCAGGTGGGGTCAGGTGGTCCCATGTTAGCCTGTTCAAAATAGCACATCACATGGGGATATCTGGATAAAGGTTTTACAAAATGGTTTAAAAAAAAAATTAATAAGAATACCAACAATCTGTGATGAGCTTTGCTAAGAAGCGACCTGAATTTTGCTCCTGCTTCAGTGGGTTTTCTATGGAGTTGTCTTGGTAGCAGTCTGCTGTTATCAGTCTAGAAGTAGTTTTGTCGCTGACTTGTCCCTTCAATTTGTGTTCAAGAGTAGCATTTGCTGGCATGAATGTAGAGTTCTGAGAATGTAGGAAGCGTGTGGTGAGGGCACTGAGTCCTCAGCAGTGACCTTTCCGAGGACACCAGCGCAGAGAGCAAACACAACCTGGGCTTTTCTTTTTAGTTCAACAGCTACGGTTTTTGACAAAGTACCAAACTTGGAGAGATTTCTCCTGCAAAACACTGGTGTAATAGTGGTTGGTACTGCAGAAGTGCACATGAAGGCTTAACGAAAGTAATGGGAAGCAGGAAATCCAGGGGAATAATGGTGTCAAACATAGTAATGCTTTACTGACGCCTGAGTTTACAAGTGCTGGATTAATAATTGGGAGTAATTATTATCAGCAGTACACGTTATAACCAATGCTGGTACTCCAACACCATCTGACCCAAAGCCAAATGCTGCTTTGACAGAAATCGATTAAAAAGGAGCCATTGCCTATCCCACTTCTGCATGACAACCAACCAAGTTTTGCTGTTTTTAATACACTGCTAAATTATTACTCAAAGCTCGTGGCATTGTCAATCCAAGTGCAACTTAACTTTGAAGCCATAAGGGTATAAACCAGCACCTGGCTCTTAAAATTACACTGTTCCTCTCCTTAGCTAGTTCAGGCATTACACCTTGTGAGAGGGGAGCTAAAACACAACTACTTTGGCTGATATGAAAACTAGTGAGGTTTTACTTAGCTGGGGACTTGCTTCCCAGAAGTGTGTGCTAGGCTCTTGGTATAAAGGAGAAGACCCCTTGTATTTTATACCTATTTTGCATAGATTAAGTGACTTGTATGCCAGACTGAAGATGCAGAATCTCTTTATTTAACTCTCCTTTTGTACTGAAAATGGAAGAAGCAAGGGGAAAATATGGCTGTTTTCCACAGCTGAGCAAAATGTTTCTAAATTTACTCCTTTTTTCCAATTTTTTTAAAATCATGAAATGAAGGTCACACGCTTCAAAAGCCCTTTTATACAGAATTAGCTTTATAAAAACAAAAAGTAAGCAAAGAGAAAATGCTTGGACAACTCCCAGGAACAACTCGCTCCATTTTGAAAACCCTGTTGTTCATGACATCTCCTTTTCATTGGATTTTTTTAAATATTTTTTTTCTCTCTTTTTTTTTTTTTTTTTTCCAAGGTTACTTGAGAGAGTAAGTTTTCTTGGTGGTTTACATTTCTGGTGATGGCTCGAGAGGGCACAGCACTTGATTTTTTTCCAATCCGGGACAAAGACCTTCCCTGCTGGGGGTGATGTGTGGTACCTGAGTATGCACAGAAGTGACTGCAGCACTGTAAAAGTCAGAGTTTAAGAATACAAAAAAAACCCCCAACACAACAAAAGTGAAAGACAAACAGAGCTTAATGCAACTTTGTACATTCTTTCAGCATGCAGGCATAAACATGATAGTCAAAGCACATTTTTATGGACTAGTGACGTGAGAACCGTGGCAGTTCATTGTATAACACTGTACAGCAGCAATAGGCTTTTTGCTTACTAAAATAAAGTGTTAAGACCAGTGGTTTCCATCCCTGCTTTAAGTCCCTAAGTTTTCCTTTCTGCTCCAGCTAAAACAGGTGCCATAACCTTAAATAGAGACTTGCTTCAGGAGGGCTTCTCTCTTCGTAGCATCCAGTCCTTTGGTCGTGGCTCGCACCAGTAGATCTCTTGGGGCTGACTTTCCCCTGCTGTCACATAAAGCAAGACATCTTTTGCAGCAGCACAAGCTGGAGGCAAGGTCCTGCTGTTTGGGTTTGCTCTTCAGCCACTTGCACCTGTTTTGCTCAGGTGGAAGTGATGGGCACCCACATGCACACCTGTGCAAGCCCTGGGCACAGCTGAGTCCCTGAGCTGGGCTGTGGGGTCAGTGAAGCTGGGAAATAACCCTCTGCCTTTTTACAGACAGGCAGTTTTCCCACTGGATCATTCCCACCATCTGGTTGAGTGTGTGGCTGCACAGAGGGGTGCTGGCACAGCAGAGGGGAGGGTGCAAGGGGGGACGTGGGTGGTAGCTGGGGACCCGCAGCCGTAGGCACCGTGCACCCCTTGCCCTGCGTTTTGGGGCCCATGGTGGAGGTGCAGGCACCATCTGAACCTGCCTGAGTGCTGTGACTCCACAAGGCTCAGTGGGCAATCAGACTCTGGATGGCAGCGGGATAGGGAGGAATTCCAGAAATGAAGAAAGACTGCAAGATCCAGTGCTTGCAATTACACACAAGAGGTTGTAATATGTACTGCACTCCGCTACCTTTCCCTGCATATTGGTTGTATTGTTCATGATGGGTTGAGCATTGATGTGGTTACAAGCAAACATAAAGCTGTAAATTATGTAGATATTTTTTCTGTATTCGCTAACATGCTTTTCTTTTGGAATTCTGTATGCTGTTTGGGTGACTTCCATACCAGACTGCAAGTGCTGTACATTTGGGGGGGCTTTCTGCAGCTCCCACCCCTTCAAAGTTCCCTCTGAAGCTAGCAAGATGTTGTTCGAATGCGACCTGCAGGACTGGGTGCTCCAGGGGATGTGTGAGGTTGGTCCTGCAGAGAGCTGAGTGCTCTTGTCCCCTCTCTTTGCTGGGAGCCAGAAGTGCTGAGCCCGGCTGCTGAACTGAAGCATGACCCAACAGCACTGAGAATAAACTGGAATTTTATACATAGAAAATTAAATTTACATGTGTAACGAATGTGAATGGGCATTAATATAAAATGTATTTTATAAAAAAATACTGATGGCTTACTTTGACCAAAACATTTCTGATTGCTGTGCTGCTTGTTCTGTCCTTAACAAATGATGCAAGAGATGCAGAACTGGTTTAGTTGTATTACAAAGTATTTTTATATTTTATTTGTATTTTATTTTTCCCTCACTTCTACCACATATTGATGTTAGTAGCCATCCAATAATTAACCAAGGGTAACATGACCCAGCAGCATACCTGCCAGACTGAGAGACGAGGTTTGCCAAAATATGCATAAATGCTTGTAAGCCTGGGAATTCAATGCAGGCCTCCAGTTAATGCATCCAGGCCTCCATGAAGTTCAGTGGGAGTGGGGTAACTCCTTTGAAAGTCCCACTCTAAGCCTTTAGTATAAGAGGCCATTAGTATTATTTGCCCACCAGTGTATGAAGTGTGTTTAGATCTGTGGGTGAGAAGAAGCTTGCATTATCATTACCTATCCTGAAAGCAAATCAGTAATGAAAGGACACAGAAGACTCTCCCTTCACCTCCCTTCACCTTCTACCATAGGTATTCCATGCTCTTGCTAAATATAAGTATACCAGAGCAGAGCCCCTTGCAGAACTGGCACTTCTGATTATGATTTGCATGAATGCAGTGAGCAGAGTGCTGCTTGGAGGATGAGAAATACATGGGATGCCAGAGGAAAGAGCAGATTTCAGAAACATAACAACTGGTTTGGAAGAGTGAGAAAGGGGAAGAGTGAGAAAGGCCCTTGCAGAGAGATGCTGGGGTTTCTGAGACAGCCCAAAACATCGTGGCACGTATCTGCCTATTGAACCTACGCTTTTTTATAAAAAAAGCTGCTCTGGACATTACTGGGGCCTTGAGCTTGGTTGTGTTTTTCCATTAGTGCCCTGCCTGATGAATGCATTGAGATGGTTGAGAGAAGAGGGGATGGAAAAATGGCAAACTAAAAAGCCTTTTCGTCCTCTCTTCCCCAACATGATTATTTATGATATTGTGTGAGTAGGAAGGAGCATCAGCCAGGGAGCACAAAGATGCTTTACTAGGTGTACAGTAAAATCTCTTAAAAGGACTTGCTCATGAGAGAAAAAATTTTCAACCTCTTTCCTTGCAAAAATTAGAGGAATAGCACACCCCTGAGCATGATGACCTGAACCCTACCAGACTTTTCCAGCTCCACCTCCTGCCCTGGTCTGGGTTGTTTTCCAGGCAGTTTTGTTCCATGCATAGTGCTGTGCCTTTGAAAGTTGCATGTCCATCTTTCCCTCTTGCCCAGCCTTACCCTGTGTCCATCCACACCCCATATCCATCCTTCCTTCATTTCCAGCCTTCCACCTCTGTTCTCAGAAATTCCCATTCCCAGAAGAGGAGAAGCAGAGGAAAGAGGAGAGAAACACCTCTTAGCTCCCACAGCTTGTGGCATCAGGAAGAGCCACAGTTCAGCACAGTGCATGTTACTGATCTGCGCTGTCCTCAGGGGCAGATGAGGTGGCCAAGGAAGATGTATTATCCTCTGAGGACTCACGAGTGGTTCACACTGGACAGGGCTTATGTAGAAGAGAGCAGGCATTTTAGGTGCCAAACCCAAGACCTTTTCATGGGGATCAATGCTTAGCTAAATAGTCCGGTCTATGAAAATCAGGAGCCATTGAGACTTGCCAGGCTGGACACCCAGGAAATGAGACCTCTCTGACTGCCAGTCTCTGGAGAGCCCAGCCCAGCCTGCAGGTCCCTTTCTCAGCACTTGCTGGTTTTGTTCTAGCCACAGGACATGGGAAATGGGGAAGGATCCCTCCGGGGGCTGTAGCTGGGTGCTGCTTTCTGTAAATCACTGAGGGAAGGGAAATGCTTTGTGTTATCTGTTGAGTTCTGCCAGGACCTCCCCTCCTGCCCAGCCTGTCCCTGCAGGCAGCTGCAGCTGGGAAGCCTTTGTGTGGCAGCCAGGCAGGACTGGCTCAGGGCAGCTCTTTGACCCTGTATCCGGCTGGGCTTGAGGTGCTCCCTGCAGAGTCGGTGTGAAGCCTCAGGGATGTCACTTCAGATACTAAAATAGATACTAAAATAAAGAGGTTCCTTAAATTTGGCCTGTACCTCTGTTAGCAAAGCCTCTGAGGGCAGAGACTGTCACCTCAGGTTTTTAATTGGGCTTCTTCTGAGACTTATGTAGTTGCATTGTTGATACCCGGTGTCAGTAGCAGGTGTACAAAGGAAACCTCTTTCCACAATAACCCATTCGGCGAACCAAATTATCATTTATGTGCTATGTGTTTGACTTTTTTCTTCATTGGTATTTTTTTTTTAATAAATACAGTCCCTAAAGGCACGTCTGCACTTTGCAAACCCCAGTTCCTACGGAGCCGCGTCGCGTCGCGCTGTCGGTATGAGCTCGGTCGTACACAAATGGACAGATGAACAAAAAGGATGTTCGTTCGTCTGCGAGGAAAAA
The DNA here is from genome assembly GCF_000747805.2 of Chaetura pelagica. NCBI lineage: Eukaryota > Metazoa > Chordata > Aves > Apodiformes > Apodidae > Chaetura > Chaetura pelagica. The sequence continues at coordinate 1,079,135 of NW_009952263.1, forward strand.
TGTCTTTGAACTAGTTACTGCTGACTACAGTGAAGCTCACTGGTTTCATGTGAGAGACATTGAACTCTGAAATTCCCTTTCTGTGCTGATGTGCTGTTGCTCATGTAGGCACAGATCTGCGGTAGCGCTGCGTGGAAAGGGTGTCTGCTTTCATCCTGGGGGGTGGTGGTGGAAACGTCAGCTCTGGATTTCAGTCAGCACAATCTTTTTGTTGTTGTCAAGTTTTCCTTTACTAGTGCAGGGACCAGTCAGACCTCAACCCATCAGGCAGAAGCCATGTTGTGCCACACCACGCGAAGGCTGTGTCTGTGGTGGGCTTTCCACCATTTTTCTGGCTGAATATCTCACTGCCTTTGGGACTACAAAGCTGTGAAATGGGTCACCAGGAGATGTTGCCCTTTGGTTCAATGCTTTAAAAGGTGTAAGCCTCCAGTGGAGCTCTACCTTCCTTCTGATCCTCCTTCCCCTCCCACCACTGAGGCATCAAATCCAGTAGTGCTGTTAACACCCTGAGCTTGCCATTAAAGAGCTTACCAAACTCTCCTGACTGATGGAGTCTTTTCTCCGTGAGCTAAATCAACTGAACAGGGATTTTGAGGGGCTAAAGCATAACTACGGTGTGTGTGGCAAGGGGAACGAAAGGCTTGCATTTTCTGGGCAATGCTGGTGTGTGGTGGGATAAACGTGTTTGCAGGCATAAGGAGGAGAAAAGGATTTCACCCGAGCTTTGGGCACTGCAGAGTAAGTTGTGCTTTGCATGACAGGGGCCTGAACTGCTGAGTGGTTCAGTTTGGCACAGGCTGAGGATGTGGATTTGCTGTCAGGATATTGGAATTGGTGGTAATATTTGTGACTGAGCCAGTACTTCAGGCATCCCAGGTCCTCTCTGTTTTGCACAGATTAAGGAGACAACTGTTCTAATTAAGAGACACGTAACGATGCTGAAATGAAACGTGGTGATTCAGTTCAACTGATTTGTCTCTTTTCTTTTAAAATGGCACTTCCAGTTGTTGCTTTGACGTCTTTTCACCCTGATTTAATTGAAGGAGTGCTGTCACTTGTTGCATTTTGCTGTGAGCCTCTCTCTGTGGGTTGATGCACACCTTCCAGCCCATGGAAGAGAGAGTGCTTTAATTTACACTTTGCTATGTACTTTTGGGCACAAGCACTCAGTGGGAGAGTGTCAACTAGGTGCCCTGTGGAATGTCCAGAGCCCTTAGTGTTGGCTCTAAAGCCATTCCTGTGGCTGCTGGAGTGCCTGCCAGGACTGACTCCCTCCTGATGGTGCACAGTCCAAGCAACACAAGCCCCACTACCTGAGAGACTTTTATGTGTGGTGGAAGCCACTGTGACAATTAGACTCTGGTTACAGATACAGCTGCTCTTGTGGAAGAGGTGATGGGTTCTAGGATGTTTTCAGTTACTCAGAGCCAGCTGCTCACTCAGGTCTGCTGCATGGTCTTCTTCCTGCCTCAGAAGGCCAAGTGAACTTAAAAAGTTTAAAGAGAGCAGCTCTCTCCTAATACAGACCTCAGCTTGGGAACAACAACCTGCCCTGCTGTAGCAGGGAGCTCCTACAGGAGGTGGTGGCTGCAGCTGGGGACACTTTGCAGTGCACATCATAGCTTTTGCCCCAGCCTGGGTCTGTCCAAACTCCAGCTCCCCAGAGTTATGCCACACCTTCCCCAAGTCAAGAAATCAGGAAATTCTAGGGCTACAATAGGTTTTGGCTTTGTATCAAGAACAACAGATCCATTAGAGGTGTGCAGTTTGTGTTGCCTCTGTAGGCTCCTGCCTAATGCTTTGCTTCCCACCACAGCTATCCTTAAGCAAAGTCAGTGTGAAGTGCAGAGATACCCCCCTCAGCAACTCCACGTGCTGTTTGAAGGAGCACATCAAATTTTATGCTTTATTTCTACTAGTCTTCGTGTTCCTTCTGTTCTGTGACAAGGTTCTTGCTTCCACCACTTGTTTAGTGAGTGATGAGATGCCATAAAAAAGCACATTTAGCTTTATTTCCAGTGCCTAGGCGTATGCATCCCTGCTTTTCATTGAGTAGTGCTGTAGTTGTGACACCAAGGTGAGGTTTTTATGCCTTTTATTATACAAACTGATACAGAAGGGAGTGAAACCCACAAGCTCTCAAGCTCCCAAGTGCTTTTCCATGCTGAAATAAAAGCAGCGGTTATATGAGACAGTCTGATAGCAGGTAATAATACATCTCCACAACAACCTTACTCTTTTCTTAAGGTATTGCCACTATAATGGTGCAATGGAAGGGGCAGTGCCGGAGCCAGGTTTTTATTTACAGCTTCTAGTCGTGCTAAAGGGCCCAGAAGTGGGTGCCAGCTGTGTTCTACCCAGCACAGGGCTCCTGAAGGGTGTGTGAAGGCCTGTGTAAATGCCATGAGCTTTGAAGGCTTTTTGCTTTTGCATTTGTAGCAGTCCCCTAGAGGTCAGCAGAGCCTAAATTTTGAAGCAGCTCTACCATCTCCCTGCTTTCGGGCTGGGATCAGTGCATGGGATAAAAAGTCCTCCTTTGGCGGCGGATGGGCTGAGAGCTGCCGTGGAGAAAGGCCATGGGGAGAAGGGGCAGAAGCAGCCTGAAGGTAAGTGCTGGCATTGTCAAAGCTGTGTGGGACAGCAGAAGCTGGTGCCTCCACCTCTTCCCCTGGTGTTACCCATTCCTCCTGGGGCCGTGGCTGGATTGCACTGCTTCAGGAGCAACCTCACATCAGAGTAAGTTCCTCTGCAGCCACGCTGTGTGTGCGTGCATCCGTACTCCAGTGCTGCAGTGGTGTAGCTACTGGTCACACTGGTCTGCTCCCAGCCCTCAGCTGCCTCCCTGATCCTGCCCTGGCCTCAGCCACGCTGCAGCTGCTGGCCAGATGTCACCTTTCTGAATGCTTATGTCCTTGTAATTCCAGCCTACCTTGAACGGGAATTAATTTTACCTGTCACCCCTGCCTGGGACTGGGGGTGGAGCTGGTTTTCCCTAAACCTCAACTTCTGGGGTTGGAGTGGCCGTGGGGTTGTTCACCCCAAAGAAGAGAAGGCTCTGGGGAGACCTTATGGCAGCCTTCCAGTACCTGAAGAGGTTACAGGAAAGCTGGGAAAGGTATTTTTACAGGAGCATGTAATGAAAGGATGAGGGGCAGTGGTTTCAAACTGGAAGAGGGTAAATTTAGATTGGATATTAGCAAGAAATTCTTCACTATGGGGGTGGTGAGGCACTGGTACAGGTTGCCCAGGGAAATTGTGGAGGCCCCATCCCTGTGAGTGCTCAAGGGCAGGTTGAATGGGGCTCTGAGCAACCTGTTCTAGTGGGAGGTGTCCCTGCCCATGGCAGGGGAGTTGGAACTAGATGATCTTTAAGGTCCCTTCCAACTCAAACCATTCTATGATTCTGTGTAAGGAAACCAAACTGTGCCACATTCAGATGACTTGTGGCTGATGAGCTGGTTGCAAACAGCTGCTCCATGTCCAGTCAGCTTTCCACAGTACCAGGAGAGGGATGAGTTTTGGCACAAGGCACTGGCACGGACTTAGGCTAAAGGGTGCTGAGGAGATGATGAGTGGTGAGTCCTACCCCACATGTGCCCACAATGCAGGAGTTGGCGCAGACCCCGAACCAAGACTCTAATTCATGCTGCCCTTGAAAGACTAAACTTTGCCGCAGGCAGATACGGGGCGGGGGAGGGGAAGATGCAAAACCAGTGCTGCATTTGCCTGCAGGTCACTGCTCACTGTTGGCACATGCATCACATTTCTCAGTAATGAGAAAATGAGTTATCTGGAGTGGATGTGAGCTTGCAATTGCCCTGCGTGCTGCTCACCCTCTCCCCAGCTGCAGGCTAAACGACTGGGAGTGCAGTTGGCACAATATGCCTCTTTTCTCCCCAGTTCTTCTCCTAGTTGGTGTGACCAGGACTGGGGCTGCCTTTTCACCTGTGGTTTCCCTGGCCACCTGCCAAGTACAGCTGTCCATTTTTCTTTGCATCCTTCAAGACCATACACTCAGCTCCAGCAAACCCATTTGATGAGAATTGAGACTTGCAGGCTTTGTTTAGCAGGACACATTGTACTGGACTCATACAGGAAAACAGTGCCAGATTTTATTCCATCACACTGCTCCTCTCAGTTAGTAAAAGTTAGGAAATTTTTTTATTAGCTCTTCTTGAAGATGGGGGGATATTATTATAATTATTTGATTACTTCTTGTTTGCTGTATTTGTTTCTGCAAAGCCTTTATCAGGGAAGGTTTTCAACTGCCTGTGAGTCATGTAGCAGCAATGGGGAGTGGCAGCACAGAGCTGTGGGAGCAGAGCATGCAAGTTTGTGCCCCACTTACGTCTCATGACAAAGTCCAGCTATCCATGGACTTCCAGGCTGCAGTACCAAGGGTGGCCAACCTGTCACATCCCTCCTCCTTGTGCTGCTGGCTCCTGAAGCATATGCCTTAACCTCAGTGAGTCCAGCTCTGGTTATGAGCCTTCTTGAGCCTTCAGTGTAGCAGACCACAACAAAATTATTTATGCAAAGCCTTAATTACGAACCACAGACCAGCAGACCCTTTCTCACCTCTGTGAAATGCCTGAGCTTGAGACCAAGACAGCGTTATGGATGCAATAAGCCATGAGCTGGAGTTGTAAAGCAAGGTGATTAAGTGCTTGCTGAAGCCCCTCAAACTGTGCAGCAGGACTTACTTCTCTCTAGCCCAAACACATGGGTGTGTGTTTTTCCAGCTCTGTTGTGTAGCAGAAGGCATCTTTCTGGGAGCCACAGCAGCAAGGCACTTGCTAAATTCCTTTAGGCTTTTTCAATGTGCAGTCTCTTTCTCCTGTCACCCAAAAAGGGGAAGGAGGGTAGTACCTGCAGAACTGGTAAAGCAATTGCTAGCTGGGCTGTGCCAGCTCTCCCTGAACCCTCCCAAGCACTCACAAGTGGTTTATTAGATAATTGTTCCCATGTAGCATTCCCTATAAAAAGTAAAGATAGATAGCAGCAGAAGATAGATAGATAGATAGATAGATAGATAGATAGATAGATAGATAGATAGATAGCAGCAGATGGGCAAAGGTGTGCCACCAGCCCCAGGAGCCTGCTTTCATACATCAGCACAGAGAAGAGCTCAAGAGGGAAATTAAAGACAGACTTAGCACCTCTAGGGTCCTCAGAAATATGTAAGAGGTGGTAAAGATAGCTCCTAAACTGAGGCAGGATGCTTTCGGGGGGGGGGGGGAAAAAAAAAGCAAAGCAAGCTGTCTTTTCTACTGAGGAAACCAAGCAACGAGTTGCAGCTTGTTATGTCTCTTGCTTCCCAGGGGGAACAGTGGCATCGACCTCAGGCCAACAGGCTACAGCTCGAGGCAAAGGAAATAAGCCCAGGAGGAGATGTCTGAGAGGTCACAAACCCTACCTCTAAGTGGACTGTGGGTCAGGAGCTGGCAGCATACCTGGGACAAGGGAATGGAAGGGTGCAGTGGAGATAAAAGAGGAGTGAGATGAAGAAGGCATCATAGCAAGGGACTGGTCAGAGGATGATCAGTTTAACCTGTGATGAAACTGGAGAAAGCCTTACGGCAGCTGAGTGCAACCTAGCTCAGCCAGACAGAAATGGATGTGGAGATGTAGCAGCATCTGATGGAAAAACACTCCAGTGCCTGTGAGCAGCAATCACAGCACCTCTTCTTCCTCACAAACCTCCCCCAGCAAGGTGCTCTGCACCTGGTCCTGCACCAGCCACTGTGGGCTCTGGGAGGTGCAGCCCACCCTGACCCCCTCCCTTGTCACTCAACTTCTTCTGCCTTTGTAAAAAGTCCCTTGGCAGTGCCCGACATCCTTGTGACAAGCACCAGCCTGCTGCCACGGTGCTCCACACCCAGTCAGCCCACACAGCAAACAGAAAGGGTGATTTGCTGCTGTGTGAGGCACTGCTGCAGCTCTGTGGGTAAAGGCCCCCATGCCCTTGGCACAGCTTTTCACCACGTCCATTTGCACGGCTCACAGACTTGTAGGTGTTATCGTTGGCGCTTTCACCACCAACTGTTCTTTCAGAACAATAAAAATCATGTTTTCCTTCCTAAGGAAGTTTCTCCCGTGCCACTGGCTCTGTGGCAGGGTTGTTTACACAATGCATGGCCAGCCTTGCCCACAGACAAGGCCCTGCAGGTCCCTGTGCTCACACAGGCTGAGGACTGAGAATTAACGGGACGATGATGCTGAGAGTTACTACAACTAAAGCAAAGTGACCAAACGCTGCTCTTCAGTCACTTGCTCTGGCCTGACATGTGCTGTTGTATTGGACATTTAAACACACGAGCAAATTACAAAGGATACATGACTAAAACGTTTTTGACTGCTGCCACTGAAGACAGTGTGTCCAACGGGAAGCTCAGGAGGTCTTGCAGGTCCCTGAGCCTCTGCTGTCCTTTGCCTTCCCAGCTGCTGCTCAGCAGAGTGAAGTCAGTGCCCATCACCTACCCTTCATTTCTCAAAAATGCATGCACCACTCTTACCAGGCAGCAGGACTTAGTGTTGATCTGCAATCCCAGTATCCCACAAAATGATTTGTTGGCCATGGTAACAGAGGAGAAGAGCCTCCAAGGAGAAGAGGAAGACTGCTGATATCACCAATGCCTGTATTAGTTATGCTGGTGGTAACACCAATGTCTGCATTCGTTATGCTGGTATATGAGCTTTTACATTAAATAAATGAGAGTTCCTGAAAAAATTTAAGCAGCCTGAATGTCTGCCTTCAGGGAGAGCTCGTTTTATTAACTAGAGAACAATGAAAAAATTGCTGTTGCTACTGAGAGACAATGTGGAATGCAGAGGAATGGGAATACCCTGTGGTACTCCCATGCAGCTCCAACCATCAGTAACCACTACTGCTGATGACTGGTGAGTCTTACAACATGTGGCAGCAGCATTGTACACAACCATTACTCACTTTTCCAGCAGCCAGCCTGCATAGATGAAATTGGTTGGCACTGGCCAGTTGTAGCTGGACCTGTAGGTTTCATGGCAGTGGTGGCCACATGCTTCTGAATGGACGACTATATTCTCAGAGTTACATGCTTGACTGTCATGTCTAGTGGTGATCCCAAGAGTTCATCACAGTTCACAGCAACCCTGACCAGCAGCACAGCCCCTCCTTAGCACCTTAGCTAAGGTGGGCACTTCTCCCTGAAATCTCCTTTGAAAGGTCCTCTGTCCTCTTGCGCTCTCTCCGCTGCAGTTGCTGCTACTGCTACAGCAAGCTGTAGCCAGCACAGGCTGGCAGAGCAGGTCAAACACACCAACAACAGCCAGTGAGCAGCAACGTTGCACGTGAAGCTGTCTTGGCCACAGCAACACATCAGGACGTTGCATCAAGTCCCCAGCAGTCCCTAAGAAGCAGGAGAACATGGGAAACCAAACCACGCTTGCAGAGTTTGACCCACCAGATGTGCAATGTGGACTCTCCTGGCTATTTTCTCTTTCATATCCTATTGGTTCTATATGAGAGATGCCAAATGAATTAGCCTGACTCACCCACAGAAGAAAACCTTATGTGGAGCAGAAACAACTTGATCCAGTGACTGGTGTGAAAGCAGCAAAAGCCTGGTATAATTTCCCACCTCTGCTGTCACTGCATTCCTTTGATGCCATATGACATATTCTTGCATTCACACCATGAAGGTTACCTCAGAAATGCAAGTATTTCCTTTATTTCTTCAAATAAAGAAATACAGGTCGGGTGGCAAAGTGCAGGGAGTGGAAGTATCTCAGCTCTGTTGGTGGGCTGGGCCGGTGGGGACAACCACTGGGTTTGCATCCCCTGGGAATATGGAAAGCAGGACAAGCTTAGTTCCTCTGCAGTGGCTCTGGCTGCTTGGTAAGTTAGTGCTCAGGGTATTATCTAGTGCCACTGGGTTTGTTTACTGATAAACTTGCAAAGATGGAAATCTGTGTGAAAAGACAGCACACAGTTTAAGCTGATTTTACTGACATAGCTCAGCAGTTACAAGAGCTTCATAGAAAAGCAAAATCCCAGTCTCCTCTTCAGCTTAATCAGTGCATCTGAGAGCTGACTTTCATCCAGGTCCTGCTCTCTTTGTGCATTTAACCAAGTCCTTGTGGCTGAATAGACAACTCCTAAAGACATTCTGGCGAAGACCTTTCCTTCTGCCTTCAGGATTTGCTGGGTCATAGAGTCCCCTGTCATCCTGCCCTGGCACATACACATGACTGCCAGAGGTTCTAGATGACAGGGATGAACCTTGAATGACCTGGCTCTGATGCAGGAGGCTGGGACAGGCTGCCTCAGAGGCTGGGCCAAGGCTCTGGGGAGCAGCCCCGTGCTGAGCAGCCCTGCTGCAGCCAGCAGCTGGGCAGGCTGCTGGGCAGGCAGAGCTGTCTCTGTGCAGAGGTGGCACAGATGTGCCCTGTGTGCCAAGGCAGGCATCCTGGCACGACTCCACCCCTACCCTAATTGCTCATTCCTGCCCTCTGGCCATGGTTTGCTGCTCCCGATGCCTCTGGTACAAGTATCTACAGAACTGTGCAGTCAGAAGAGCTGGGTTAAAAACCAACAGGGCCAACCAGGTTTCTCATTTCTTCTGAAGGGCTCTTTTAAACCATAGTCCTGTTAGCAGCTCTTTTGCAGTTGCTTCAATTCAGGGGAGCAGGGGAGGACAGCACAAGGGGACAAGGATGGGGACAGGATGGGTAGGAAGGTCCTTGGTCATTGCCATCAATATCTGAAAAACAAGGTAAATGGTTACTTCAGACTAGGTGCTTATCCTCTAGACTGGTAATAATTCAGTATTAAGGTTTCTGTATTCTTAAGCTGCATCTCTAAGCAAACCAGTGGAATAGAAAAGGCCTTACCAGCAACTTGCTCCTGGGTGAAGGATTGAGAGAATCCCTGCTCCCACTCGTACAAGACTTGTGTCGTGTCCGCATCTTCCAAAGGGGGCAGAGCAATTTCCCTCCATCTCAGCCTGACTAGTAGCTCTCTCTACTCTTCCCAGAGTCCCATCACTTTGTTGTCAAATTCCTACCCTGCTTGAAGGAGTTGTCTAGGAGTAAATGGTTCATGTAATTTGGTATTTATTCCGGCATGGCATCTCTGGGACTACCATTAACATTAACAGGAATGACACATCCACCCAGCAGAGAATAGTCTGCATAATGGCTAAACAGGAAAGCTGTGTACACTAAACTGAAGGCAGCTAGTCAGCTTCATGGTGTAGTTTTCCCTTGGACAAAATTGAGACTCATTTCTAAACAGGAAATTAAGCTTCCCTCTTTATAATTCGATGGGTGCCATAAATACAAACCTGCCCCTTGACAGCCCAGGGAGGTCTGCACTGTAACTGATGTTATTTAAAAGAGCAGATTTGCTATAGATATCTTAATGTAACATCAGCTTCTGGCTTTGTTGAACTGATGGCTTCTAGAGGGATAGATAGCTCGGGACAACACTCATCTCAGCTCATATCCTATGGCCACCCATGAACAGCTTTTACAGGCTGCACTTAAGCATTTGAAGGTTCCCTGCTGGAAAGCAGGGGAGCAAGGTGATTTGAAATAAGGGTGAAAAAATTCTGGTGAGTGATAGGTAATTGTTTAGTGGAAGTATAAGCTACTGACAAATATTTAACTATTCTCAAGAAAAGAGTAAAATCTGAGTGCATTTAATCAGTAAATTCAGATCAGTTGTACTTAAACCCATCCTATTCTTTCAATAATTAAAGCTGTGGCTACAAATTTGCATAAATAAGAGTAGAAGTTCTTTTTAAAATGCATTTTAATAAATGAAAGGGAAATAAAGCTACAGAAAATGGGAACTAGGGAAAAGAGTCACTGGGGATCATGCAGCAACGAGGCTTGGGACTATAATTTGAACTGCTGTCTCCTCCATCACGTGTTCAGCTCTTCAGCAGATGTAGTTGTTTTTCAGTTGATGTTTTTGAGTATTCAGAGTGCATATACTACTGCAATGCCAAAACAGATTGTTAAGAGTGTGTGTATCAGGCAGCCCCTGCCTGCACAGCAGCAGCAGCATTAGCAGATGGTAGCTCATGGATGGTCTGCACATTTTTGGAGGCAGTCTTGCTCAGGCAGGGACTCCAGGCTGCATTTGGCCATTCATTTCTCTCCAGCCCTGCTCTCTCGGATGTGCCAGTGAGAAGCTTTGTCAGGGGCCACAATGAACAGGACTGACTGGAGACGTGATTTGTGTTAAAAACAACCTTCCATACAGACAAGGTTATTTCTAATAGCCAGGCTGGCTGTCCAGGCTGGTTCAGTTTTTGGCCCTAAATAAGGAGCTAATGGAACAGCAAGGGGGATGCTTCTAAGGAGCTATGAATAGCACAGAAGAAGCCACTGCTTAAAGAAATGTGAGTCAAACGACAGCCTAAGATGATGGTGTGCAATTTCTCCTGTGAGTGCTTCACTGGTGTTCGTTTATGGACCTGAATGTTCCCTCCAAAGTGCAGCTAACCCTGAAGTGCTGGTTGAAGTTACACATGAAGAGCAACAAGTGTTCAAGTACTTGAATTCACAACTGTGTTAATTAGTGAATATTAAAATATCTTTAAAAGTGCAAGAAGACATTTGAAGCTCCTTAAGGTTGCAAAAGGACCTAGAGAAATCACAACAAAGCGTGTTTCCCTCCCTACAAACTCCTATATCACCATCCATGTTATTCCCTCTGGATAAGCTCTTCTCCTACAGCTGGCCACCGAGCAGCTCTCAGCTGATAAAACCAAACAAACCAGGCCAGATGTGTGGGAACTGTGTCTGGATTAGAATAATTTGCTCAGCCCCAGAGGCTCCCCTGGAACCAGGGGACAAGCCTGAGGTGGAGGGCAACAAGACCCAGCTTCCCCAACCCCCACCCAACATAGCTGCAAACCTGGGAGGGCTCAGGCTTTTCCCCAAGAGGGGCAGCTCAGCTCAGGTTGACTGGAAACGTACCAGGCTCATACTGAAACACAGACAAACTACAAGCCAAAGGATTATAATCCTTGATATTTTGTTTAAACAACTTATTTCCACAGAAGCCACGTATGCTACAGCTGTATGTGCTACAGCCTGGTAATTAACAGCTTGTTGATTATGTCCAGGATTGGTAATAAATACATTGTGTCCTATCTTCTCTCCCCAGCCCAAATAAGGAGGCACTGTGAGTGCCTTTCAGGGCTGTCACTACCTCCTAACATGGGCTATCTCCAGCACAGATTTTGCCAAAAGGGGTAGGAACCACTGTGACCTGCCCTGTCTCCAGCCCTTTGCCTCCATCCATCTTTGCAGCTTCTGACCTCCCATGGGGAAAGGAGCTGCAGCATAACTTCTTCCCTCTCTCCCCCAGTCCTGGCTGCTCTTGAGGGAGCAAGGAGGGAAGCCAGAGGTAGAGTGGTCCCCTTCAACCTCCCCTCAGCTGCTGCAGCTGCAGCCCTTCAGCACTGCACTGAGGAGTCGAAGGAGCAGAGAAACCAGTGCTCTACAACATTGTGTGTTAATACAAAACCTTTATTTTATTTTATTTTATTTTCAGTGTTTTCCTGAAAAATATAAGTTCAATCATTATCTCTTCTATGACCATTTCTGAAACCAAGTATTTCTCCTGGAAAGTACTTTTCAGCCCAGCACTGGGACAAGAAATCTCACCCACAAAGTAGAGGTCCATGAGAGCTTCAAATAATGGGTAGTGGGTGTTCTTAACACCTGTAACAGGCAGCGTTCATGACAAAACCTTAGCATGGGAACAGAGCTGCGCTGAGAACATAAGTATTCTGCCACTTAAAGAGTACTAGGCTGGCACAGACTCATCTTGGTTTCTGTGGCTACCCCATATGATTTGAAGCGAATAAGAAGGAAGGTCCAATGAAGAAGAAATGGGGCTTTGGCTGGTGGACACACTGAATACAAGACAACTTCACAGATACTGCTCCTTGCTCGCAGAGGGAGGAGAAGGGACTCTTGGGCAGTTTGCAAATGCAAGGGATCATATGCTGTTTTTTGCTTGTAGCTAAGTCAGCTGCTGTATTAAGAAATGGTCATGGGCAAAATCAGTGCTGGACATGGACACAATATGGTGAGGAGAAACAATGCAGTAGTACATCTGCTCCCCTGGCACACAGCCCAGCAGTGCAGGGGAAGAGGAGGGGAGAAAGAGCTGCTGCCTCTGGAGCCTCCTCCATTCTGGTGACAAATCTTTTTTTGGACTAAATCTTTCTGTTTGTGCACCCCTGTGCAGAACACTCTCAACTCAAGACCTATGATTAAATAGTTTCCTGAATAGGGGCAATCTCAAGCACATCTTTATAGGCTTTTTGTCCTGATCCCTTACCTGGGACCTGCAAAGGATTGGGGTATAAGATGCTCAAGGGGGCATTTGAGGGAAGGCAGCTACCAGGCTTGCCAGCCTGTGCAGGCATAACAGGGATTTGAGGTCTGTCTGGGAGTTTCTCTGAGGGTGCCTTGGGGTTGGCAGCCAGAGCAGTTGGACCCTCCTCTTCTTCTTCTCAGTAACAATCTTTCTTTGCCACAGGGAAGCAGATTCCCACTGTGCTGCCTCATCCTGCTTGCCCTACTGTCTGTTGGTGACTGCAGCAAGGGAAATACCAAAAGCAACAATTTTGGAGCAGAAACCTCCTGACTCCCACCAACCCCTTGCTAAAGCGGTGCAAGCTCTCTCACATGCTGGCAGCCCCCAGGGGGAGTTAATTGTAGGGTAGATTGGTGGTCCTGCAGTATAAGGGCTCGGGAAACTATTTCTTTGTCTGGGTTTCTCTGCTGCCACCATGGGGGGGTACTGATTGCTGCCTGGGAGCCCTGTGTGCAGTGGCCGTGTCAATATTTAATCATGGTGATTAGTAACAGGCTGGGTGGCTCAGGTGTTCACAGCTCAGCATTTACCTCGTTCACCTCACCCATCTTTTGGGCACGTAAGGGATATGTCTACGGCGGAGAGAAGCAAAGGCTCCCCTAAGTGTAGCTGCCCCATTTTTGGGGTAAATGTTTTATTTATAGGCTTTCACAAATGCATCTTCCTTTTGCTCTGGTGGCACATGATGCTGTAAACCTAGGAAGAGAGGAACTGCAATTGTTTTTGTACCCAATTGATGGGCATCTCCCCTTTTCTACCAGTGTTTCAAGGCTTTCATATTTCACAGACTGGTGGCAGTGCCAAAAGCAGCCTCCTTCCCCTAATAACTGGAGTGAGGCAAGACCCTGCATGCCTCACAAAGCTCTATCCCCACACTAGAGCAGAGCAGAACATGGATCCAGTTGTGCTGATTGTTGCCCTGTACCTCTCTCCCAAAGGCATCAACTATGAGAAGCAGATCCTTTGTGTTTAAAGGTATGAGGCTCAGCCAGCAGACTGGGGCTAACTGCTCCCAAAACCTTTAGGAATTTCTGTTTTGGGGAGTTATAAATTAAACTCTCCTTGGGGACACTGTAAATCAGATCCAAGGCTGCTGGCTTGGAATTGGCATTCCAACACAGCAGAAGGACTCTCAGGGGTGGTGTCATTACCTGCGGCTCCAGGATGTATTGATTCTTTAGCTCTGAAAGTTCATGGTAATTGATGTGGTAAATGGAAAGCCAAATGTGAAGGGTTGCAAGGGGAACAGGCAGTAGAATGACAGATAAGACTTAACATTGACAAGTGTTTCTGGGGCTCTTCTTCCAGCAAAAGAGAAAGTGCAGAAGTGGATGCTAAAGGTCTGTAAAGTCATGAGTGACATGAAAGTGGAGGATGGGAAAAAACGTTTTCACTTTCTCCTCCAATCCAGGAGGTAAGGACTATTAAACAAAAATAGCAGGAGGCAGGTTCAAATAAGTAACAGGTGTTTCTTCCCCCAAAATGTACTCAAGTGGTGGAATATATTGGTTAACATAGCAGGATCTGTGTGCCCAACGTTTAGCTTGATTAGGCAAATTTGTTGATGATTTTCAGGGGAACCAGAAATAGCTGTAGTGTCCCCCAATTCTCTTTTTAGCCCATTCTCTTTTTGGTGTCAGAGGTGGAGCTGCACACAGACATGGAACAGGAGCTGCATCGAGTTCTGAACTGGAAAGACCTGTCATCCAGGGAAGAAAAGTTTGCTTTTCATACAACAAAACAGTGATAGACTCACAACATACATCTCTATCACACATTGAAGTCACTGTTGTGAGCACTTACTACACAATAGAAGACAGTTACTGGATCAATGTCGCCTCCTCATCCATCCTCATCCTATCCCATATCTCCAGCAAGGCCCTGATCGTATCATATCAGGTATCTGATATCTAGGATGTATGAATCTTCGATAGGAGATAAAGGTTTGATTTGGACACATCACTCACCAGTCTCAGCCCTCCCAGAAATACAGATCAGTGAGCAAAGCACTGGTAACAGTGCTCCAAGACACATGGTAAACTGGGCTCCAGCTTTTTTAGGGTGCAAATACTGCAAAACATTGCAAATACAGAGTGATTGACCTCTCTCCTGCCCCTGCCTGAAGGTGCTGACCCATGGGACCACAGACTGGGAAAAGATCTGTGGCACTGTGGTGCAGCAAAGGGGGTACCAAGGCAGGAACTATCCACCAGGACCTGGTGGGAAGGGGACCAGCTACTTGGCTCTCTCTCCTTGCATATCTCTACTGAGCTGTCTTTCTGTGATGCCCAGTGAGACCCACCTACCAGCATAGCACTGGCCTGCCCAATGTCTTGCATCATGCAGAAGACACTCAAAGTGTCATTATCACCTTTTGCTAATGCCATTGTGCACATGCCAGTCTATCTGCATTAACTACAGCCATGCAAAATGCTATACACCTATAGATATATTTTTACGTAGCTATAAATTGCTGGTTTGGGTCTGCTGTTTTCTAAGGAGATAAGGATTTGAAAAGGGTCTTTCTTTCCCAGAGGAGGCAATTAGGTAGTCTGCCTATTTTAATAAGGGCTGTATCCTACTCTGCCCATGATCAGTGAGAAAACCTGCCACAACAGCCAAGCAGGGCAGCCAGCGAGTGTTTGGCTTAATCATTTTTTGACAGGACATGGTCTCTGTGGGACATTCATAAATAATTAACCCTGCTGGGGGTGTGGGAGCCAGCTCATCACTACAGACCTGCAACAAAACAGACAGCAAAACCTCAACCAAACCCTGAATCTTTCCTAATTAGTGGTGTGAAGCTTCCTACTAAATGGAGCTCAGAATAGAGCTTCTTGTTGATGCTGCAGAGGAGAGGGCATGGCATCAGTATCCCTGGGGGCTCAACAGTGGCAAGGAGAGGGAAGGGGAAATATCTGGAGCCCTGATGAGCACGAATGGCAGGAGGTGGGTGAACAGGGAGCTTCACTGGAAGCATGACAGCTGCAAGGCTCCACATCCCCTCTGCTCCCAACAGCAGTGCCTCCTGGAGCTTTTGTTCCCCTGCAGCCAGGATGACAGCCTTGTGCTGTACCCCTTTTCAGAGGGGTACGCCTTCCTTCCAGACACAGATGCTGTGCACGTGGGATCCAGCATTGTCAGAGCCTGCCAAACAATAGGGCATTAAGGGAAAATAAAAAGTGGCTTTCTTCAAACCCAGATTTTCTCATTTTAAAGGGATCTGGCTTTCAGTGAGAGCAGCTTACCTGACTGGACCAATCCTTATTGTGTGAAGGGAGAAGCACATAGTCAGGAAATACACCCTGGACTGGAAACTATTTGAGAAAAAAACTGCCTTCTCATAGCAAATGGAAATTGGTAACAAGGGACCAATATACTGAGAGCTTCCTGGGTCCTGCTTTCTCATCCCCATCGTGCTACCCTTGCCTGCACCACCATCCTTCCTGTGTGCCAACCCTGCGCTGGGGCTGTCACCACACTGCTGTGACCTCTCTGGGTTCAGCACTGCCCCTCCCGACCTAGTGCTGTGTCAGGGAGAGGTGGAGGGGGCTGCCTGCAGCCTTGCATCTTGGTGACAGCGTGGCAGAGACGTGTGAGTCAGGGCTGACATGTCCTATGGCATGATGGTGTTTGCTTCGCTGGCTGCTTTCACTTCTGAACCCAACTCCAGCATGGCAGAAAACCATCCGTGGAGGAATCCAGATGTGCATCTGAGTGAGCCAAGGTTCTAGTTTAGCGTGACATTGTACAGCCTCCATCACCTCCTGGGCTTCTTAAGGCTGCAAATGCTGGAATAGCTGTTTTGGTTTTGTCTGGAGCAACCAGTGAAAGATCCTGGTTGGGTTGGGATGCAGGAGGGTGGTTTAGGAACTGGCTGCAACTCTGACAAGGAGAACTCTTACAGACAGGCTTTCCCCTGAGCCCCTGCCATTTGCATTCCCATGTCCTTTCCTTGTTTTTTACACAGTTATCTAAAAGTAACCTCCTCTTGTCTGTTCCCACCCCTGCCTCTGATCTGAAGGAGGACCACACAAGCCATTTTACTTCTGTAGCTCTTGGTCTTCATACCCACCATAAGTTCTGCAGAAAGACCTAAGGATGATGGGTCCCACATCAACCTGCATGGATGATACCATGGTGCAATGCAAAACAGGACACACTTGATTCACACAGGTAAGAAAGTGTCATTTATTAGACACTCTGAGCACCACAGAGCTGCTGGAGTCCTGTGTTTGGCATCTAACAGCACACAAAAAACCCCCAGTTGATATATTTCAATACTTCAGGGGAAAGCAATTACCCAGGAGTGAAAGGGGAGTCTGTGTAACACCACCAGTGAGAAAGGACTGTACAAATGGGCAGTGCTCAGTGAGATGAGAAAGGAAAGCAGAAAATTGAGAAGAACAAAGACTGCAGCCCTCAAACATGCTGATGATGACGTGCAGGGAATAACAGTCTTTCCATTACAGGCAGAACAAAGAGAAATGAACTTAAGGGAGCAGCAAGGGAGATTTAGGCCAGAAAGTTTTCTCATTCTAGGCATTGTGAGACACTGGAAGAGATTGCCTGGAGTGCTTATTGACTCTCTACCACTGAAGGTTTCTAAAAGCAGACTAGGAAAATGCCTGTCAAAAATATTTTACATCTAATTTATTCTGCCTTGGAGCAGAAGGATAGACTAGATGGCTCCTTAAAGGCCTGAGGCAGTCCTATCTCCTGAGGTGTTTTTGGATGTGGTAATGATCTAAACAGTTCTTAAAGAGAACTTCTCTTTCAGTCAGTGAGCAATGTCCCAAGCAAATAATCTGTATTAAAAATGCCATTCATGGCATGTATTTTAAAAAGTAGCATATTCATCAGGTTCACCAGCCTGCCAGCTTCAGGACATGGAGCACATGAAATCTCTGGCTCACATATTTGTGAAACTTGTGTTCCCATGTCCTTCTTAAGTTAGCAAGGATCTGTGATTTATGACAATAAACAGCCTTGATTGGGACTGACCAGGGTTGGGACCACTCGCATGCACAGGTAAGGTGTCAATTCAGAGGGGTTGGGAACACCCAGCACAGCCTGGAACAAGCACCACAGACACTGCTCTGGGGATTTCCAGTTACTTTCCAGTACAATGTGAACTAGCATAGCTTGGCCTTCTGTACTCACCAGAGACATGCAGGTCCAGATGAGGCAACATACTGAAACCCATCCCTAACCTGGCACTCATGGAAAAATGGAGAAGAAAAAGAGATCTGATTTCTGAGTATGGAGTGTATAAAAGATGGAGATGCATGCCCACTTGTGGGTGACAGGCCAGCCTCCATATAGAGTGGTGCTGTGGTGCTGGACTCTGCCTCTCTGCAGAGGAAAACCTTGTCACTAGATAAGTTATTCTCCCATGTTCACCTGTATCACACATCCTTCACAGATCTTACTAACACCCACTTCACATTGCTTCTCCAGACTGTTTCAACTCCAGCACCATCTACAAGATGTGGAGAGGAAGGTAGGGAGCTGGGACAACATCCTCCAGGGTCAGGTTGCAGGCCCAGGAGCAGAGCCAGCAGGCTGTGTGTTGGTCGCAGATAAAACTCAACTGAGTCCATTGTTTCCACTTCACTGCTAAAACCCAGCCCTGAGCACAGTCCTGCCTCACTCCTCACTGCTCGCGAACAGCCCATGCTGTCCTTGTGCCTGGGTGTATCAGGTGCACCAGGGATTCCCACCAGCTGTGGACAACTAAGTCCAAGACCTTGCAGGGGGTCAGGTCTGGAGGGTGGCCATGAAGCAAGGTGGCCCTGGTCAGAAAGACCAGTGTTTTGGTCCATATTATCTTTATGTTACTTTGCCTGCTCTGCCTGCTGCCAGCTGAAGGCTGAGGTGCTTATTCAAGTCACTTCTGTGGAGGAAAGCATAGAAGACAGCCAAAAAGCACACAGAAGGATGGATCAGGAGTTCTGTGGAAACCTAATTTAAATATGAAAATGTACAGAGTAAGTATGAAAATTAATGCACCATTCAAAGCCTCAAATACTGTTCTGGGTCTTGCTTCTCACAAGATTACTAAGAAGCAATTAACTTTGAAAATGACCCTATTGGACCAAGAAAGTAAGGCAAAATGTTCTGTCTGACATCCATTTCAGGCAATTTCAGTTCTTTTATGCTATTTCAACATACTCCATTTTTCATCTGCTATTATTGCAGGTTTTCCCAAAACAACACACACCCTTGAGGCTCCTGGGCTTTGGGGTTGTTGGGGGGATATGGATGAACTCATCAGCAGGAGCAAAATAATCACTGAATGAAATAAGTTGCACAGACATTTATACGTCTACTATGAGGTTGCAGAACTCTTTTTTTTTATTAGAACAACAGTTTCCTTTTGAAGTTACTGCTTGAGACTGCTTCATACTGCAGAAAACAACTTTCTGGCAATTAAAAAAAAAAGTTACCATCACAAGATGATGTCCAGTCTGAAAACAAGAAAGGCAAAGCTTCAAGAAATGTCTTGTTCCTACTCACTTACATTGGCTCCTGAGCTGCTCCCTTGCTGAAAGCTTTAGCTATTTGGTCTCCGTTTCCACATCCCAGTTTTTCAGCAAGCTGTGGAGACTGGCAGTTACCTGCCAAGAGCAGAAATAAGGCAAGTGTGAGCCTTTGGTGAAGGAAAGGAGACAGAAGCATTAGTTACCTGCTGGGATGAAAAATGACTGAGGGTGTGTCTGTTTGACCCAGCTCAGCACTGCGCTGCTTTGCACCACGGAGCTGCAACGCGTTCAAGGCTGGCTCACTGGTTTGCTGTGTAAAGGGTGGAAACAAAAGAAAAGGTGATGGAAATCTTATGACCCTTCTGCTGCTGGGAGTCCCAGCTGCCGCAGCACTGAACAAGCCCCTCTGCCTTGACCACATCATGCTGGGATGAGCCCCTCTGAGCAGCTCTGAGTTCACTAGTACTCTTACAGGTTACTCATGATACAGATTCACCAGCTGCTGATTGCAATTGGGTCCAGCACGTGGACTTAGCTTTGAGGAGTCCCTTGGACAATATGCTGTAATGTCCTTATTGCATTAATAAAATTATTGTTCTTGAATATGAGCATGCAATATTTCCAGTGGATGCACGATACATATACTTATGGCCATTGAATGAATGCACATACATTGATTAACTACGCACTGATTACGTGTACATTGGTTATTCTATTGATGAGATACACCAGGACTGAGTAGCAAAGGCACAGCATCTGTGATACAGAGGTGGACTCTGTTAGTGGTCACAGGTTGCTCAGCATACATGGGAAAGCAGCAAACATGCAGATTGCTCCTCCTACAATAACTTTACTCCACATACAAACATTTCTGGGTCCCCCACAACACACATAAGAAACAGCTAAGCAAGAGGTTGGTTCTCCATATTAAACCAAATTATGTGAAGGGAAAATAAAAATACAACAACTAAACTCATAAAGCTCCACACACTCCAGGGCACTGGTATCAGGCAGCTGAACGAAAGGGCCTTTCCTGCTACTTCATGTAGATGTGTGAACTGCACCCCTGTGTTTTGCTAACTTGTTATTCAGGAACTATGAGATGAATGAGATTCCCGTATCAGAGCTAATGCACCTCGGAAGTGTTGCTTTGCCTTCGTGTGCTTCTTTCTCTGCATTATCAGAATGTCTTCCACAAAGCTTTATTATCATTAGTAATGAAGAATTAAGAGGCAAATTTTTCTATTCAAGATTCAGAAGTTAAAAATAAGCAACTTCTCTGGGTATTGAAAAATCAAATAGAAGACACTGAGACAGAAGAGCTAATTGGGGAAAAAAAAAAAAAAAAGGAAAAAAAAAAGAAGAAAAAAAAAGCCTGCTTTACTATGGAAACCCTTGAGAGGGAGATAGAGGCTGAAGGGAGGTACATGCTTGAATAAAAAGGCCTTAATGGGTTTGGGTCCATGTCTAATACAAAGCATTGATTTTGGCTGCTTGATTAAGTTCATTATTCAATTAGGAAAATCTAATTTAAAGGGACATTGCACGCTACGATCACTCTGTTGGAGAAGTCTGCATTGCTGTCATAAGTAACTACTAAATTTTTTTTTAAAAATAAAAGAGACTAGAGTGAAAAAAAAAATCCATTGGGTAATCACTTTATTTCATCCAGCTGGCAGAATTAGTGGTATGTCTTTGCTTTTCCCTCTTCTGTGTCCACTTCTTTCATGCTTTGTTTGTTCTCTCAGTGGCTCATCAGGAGTAGAAGGCTGGAGAAGCATAATTTAAAAAAATAATAGGAAAACGTGACTGTAAAACAGCAACAAAATGTTGACCCTTGGTAGATAGAAGCCAGGGACAGGAGGCATTTCCATGAGATATGTTAAACACCTTACTTGAAATTGGGCTCATTCCAGTCTGAGAGTGCCCACTAAAGTAGGTGAGAATTAGACACATTAGGGACAATGTAATGTTTTATTCAGAAATGACAGATGAGGAGGGAGACTGGGCCACTGACACACCTCAAGATAGTAAGAACAACTCATCTGATTTTAGACGTTACCATATACATGCCTTTATCTGAGCTTGAACTTCCTTTGTAGGCACTGGGAAGAGCAGTGAGTCATCTCACCCCAAAGCAGACATGTAAAAGAGGGCAGATAGCTCATGCCTTGCAAGTACCTTCTTCTCTTCACTGATACTAAACTACAGCTCAGATGGAGACATCTGATGTCAGGTGAGATGGTTCCCACCTTGACTGGCCAGACAACTTTAAGATGCAAATAAGGCAGTAAGACAAAGAACAATGCATACAGGCTGCTTAGTGCCTGCATAGCACCTTGATTGGTGATTTGATGAGAACTCTTGTGTTTGGTTGCTTTCTTGCATCAGTGTACACCGGCAGGAGAAGAATGTCATCATTCATTCAGGACTGTCCTGGTGTGTTCCCACCCCGCAGGAATGACAGCCTGGATCAGCTTGTCAGGGGAAAGGTTGTGTGTTAAACCTTGTGGCCCAGGTTATGCAGTCACCCAGACCAAGTGGCTGTAGTCAGTTTTAGTCTGAGCATCTGTGAGAACCGTGCCAGCAGAAACAGCCATACATGCTGTAGGAACGTGGATGTCTGTAAAGCAGCAGGTTTTGGGTGATAGACAAAACCAGGCAGTCATCCCCTTTTTCACACTCCCTGTTTGCAGTCATCTTGCCTTGTCCTTCTCAGGCTTGACAAGTGGTGACAGTGGCTACTGGTTCATCCACAGCTGGTGAGATCCAGCTGCAAGGGTCACTGAAGAGATCATCCAGAAACTCCTGCTTGTTGGTCACTGTAGCACAGGAGCATGCTTTGGAGGCAACCTTTGTAGCATCACCCAGGAACTCACACTAATCACTAGTATTAAAAAAAAAAAGAGGGTTTTGCCCAGGCCAGTGGTACAGCCTCCTGAGAGGCCAGCTGAATAGCAGACAGCAAGTTTCAATCTTGGTACCATTCCTTCCAAACAGCAGTAACAACCATGTTTCACTAGCTAACCTGTCATGTAGTCATCTACAAAGTTGCATTTGGAATGAATGAAGGACTCAAGGCTCAGCCAAAATGACTGCTTGTCTGGTGCTTGTTATTTCTGCTCTCCTCCCTTACTGGTAATCTTGGGCTCTATAGAGCTCACCCAGTTTATGCAAACGCTGCTCATACTGGATCATGGGTATGTGCTGCATGGAGGTGTCTTTAACACCAAGACTCAGTGCAACAGTTTCCTCAGTGTTACAACCTGAGTATTAAGGCCTCAACAGCACTGGGACCTCCCTTCAGTGAGGATGGGTGACTCTGGGCTCCTCAGCAGCACTTTCACTGCTGGTGAGCTGGATGCAAAGAACAGCTTGTGGCCAAGACGGTGCTTTCAGGGTACCCTAAAATCACCCTGCAGAGCCAGTCGGAATATGTAACTGGAAAGGCAAAACTTTGGACACAGGCATCTAGAGAAAAATCTGTGACCATGGGTTTTGAAGCCAACCTGGAGGGCGGAAGAGAGGAGAGGTTGCTTAAAGCAAATCAGCTTCAGCCACTTCTCTTGCAGACATCTCAGATTCCTGTGCCCAGCTTGTAGCTGAGCACATTCCTCAAAGACGGGTGTGTTCTCGTGTGACTGCACAAAGGGTTGGTGCATTGGCTAAAATTAGCTACAACACATCTAGGAAATGGGCAGTGTAACAACACCCATTAATCATAATACTACTTGTCATACATCCCATTGTTTCTTAAACAGAATCCATTTAACCATACAAAAGTCACAGGGAAATTCTGCTGCTACGTCTCACCACCGTTACAGAGCAGAAGCTGGTGCTGAAGCTTCCTGCAGGCATTGTCTCAGGTGAGCACATTGCACTGTGAGCAGAGGAACAGATACTGAATTCCTACAGATTTGTGCCCTATTTCCCTTCATCTGCCTCCAGTTATGCCCTCTACAGCACTCCCATCTTCCACCTAGGTCATCTGATAAAGTAACGACATCTCCAGGGCCCTTCTGAGTCTGATGGAAACCAGGATTACACAGGTCTGATCTCTAAATCACTGTTTATCCATATAGATTGAAATTTCACCAATTGTGGAAGAAGGGCAGGACAAAGGGAAGGGTCATGGCATGTGATTTTGCACTACTGCAGAATCTGATATGGTAAAATTTAACACTGCAGACACAATGACTTTGCCTCAGAGACCAGACCAGGAGAGAAGCTGTGTGGCAAATTGTCTTTTTGATATCAGTAACAAGTGTTTCGAGATCCTCTCATATAAAACCAGTTTGGCATATTTGTTTTCTCTCTCTCAGGTTTGCTGGTGTTGTTCAATTTCGATCCCAATTCTCAGTTTGCTCCATCCCTGGCAACTACTGAGTCCCACCTGTGTGCCAGCATCTTCACCTACTTCAGACAAAAGAGTTAGAGATCTCACTTGCCAAGTCCTACACTGTTTCAGTTCAGGGGCTATCTTTTTCATGTCCACTCAGAGATTGTTTGGATCAGTTTTTTTGACTATGTAGGTTCCCAAATAGCAGTATCTATAGCCATCAAGTCTCTCATTAATTCAAATCCTGCCCTCCAATGAAAAAAACATACAATGCCTCCCAAGGGAGGAGGTTGCTTCTGAGTCACTGGCAGAACCTCTTGTTTTCTGGTCTCATGGGCTCTGCAGCATATCTGGCCTTTATTTCTCTCTCTTTCTGGTTTTACGAGTCCCCTCTTGGATTACAATCATCTGCTAGAGTCCTACAAGTTGGCGAGAAGTGAACAGGAATGTCTGGGTGTTTCTCTTAGAGCTGCCAACCAGTATCAGTGTTGAATAAATGACCTGGTGCTCATTCACACTGCCTAGGAGCTTTGAACAGGAGTTTGGGGGATGTTTCAGCAAACAAGCAGCTGAGGGCTCTGGGGTTGTTTAATCTGGAGAAAAGGAGGCTCAAAACAGACTTTATTGCTCTCTACAACAACCTGAAAGGAGGTTGTAGTGAGATGGGGACTGGTCTCTTCTGCCAAGTCACAAGTGATAGGACAAGAAGAAATGGCTTTAGGTTGCACCAGGGAAGTTTAGATTGGATATTAGGAAAAATTTCTTCACTGAAAGGGTTGTCAGGCACTGGAACAAGCTGCCAAGGGAAGCGGTGGAGTCACCACCCCTAGATGATTTAAAAACATGTAATTGTGGTACTTAGGGCCATTGACAGTGTGCTAGGTTAACAGCTGGAGTTAATGATCTTACAGATCTTTTCTAAGCAAAATGATTCTATGTCTCTAAGAAACCTAAAAATAGGGATCTGTCCTTATTTTTGTAATTTGAAGGCTATTGGTCAGAAGTGATGAAGCATTGGAGTGTGCATGTTATAACATGGCATGATCATTTGGCCAGCCAGTCAATGACCCAGCTAATGATGAGAGAGGATCTCACTCTGTTTATGAGAAGCAAAACACCTCCAACAGTGACCAGATGACAAAACAAGTTGGTGCATGGTAGCATCTCACTCCCCCATGGCTGGGTGAAATCCTGTGCGCGAAACATTGCTGCTGGAATACGAGGATGGTGCTGGGCCATTGCTGCTGTGGTGCAGGCGGAGAGGTGTGAAGGCTTGTGTCAGTGATGAGTGTCTCTAAGGAACATCAGGGTTGCTCCCTGCCCCTCGCCTTCCCTCCCACCCCCCCCACCCCCCACTGCAAAGAGCACACCTGACTGGAAGCATGAGCATCACTGCTCACTTTCTGGCAAGCAGGATATTAACTCACCATGACACTGGCAACAGTGAGATTGGGTTTGTAGCTTTTGCTTGCTGTATCGTGTAAGTTGAGAGAACTGTAATGAGATAAAGTGCCCTCTGGAAAAAGCTATTTCAGTTTGAATAGCTTAATTAAGGGAGAGAAAATCTCCATACTTTTTTTTTTTATCCCCCAAATAATGGGGATCTGGAGTCTACAAAGTGTCAAAATCAGCACGTGTTTTATGATACAGTGCTCAAGTATTGAGTAACCATTACATTATTAATAGTTGCTGAGGAACTGGGCATAGTTCTTCTGTTAAGGCTCTTTTGTTCAGGCAGGCTACACGTACATTCAAATGTCATCAGCCATACAGCAAAATAATCACTGTAAAGAGCAAGGGAACTTTCTGTTTTCTTTTTTTAAAAAAATATATCTGCTGCTTTTAACAGAGAATTAAAATATGACAAAATTACGGGCAACAAACTGCCATCAACTTTATGGTTGAAGCACTGGCCTTCAACAGAAGTAAAAGCATTTCTTATTAAACCTGCAAAAATTATTCTTGCAGTTACTGTTAATATGGATTAAGCCAATTAACTTACAGTTGTTGCATTCTTGGCCATAGTTTAACAACAACGAAAGGAGAGCAGTTGTACCACCTTCCTGCTGCCTGTTTTAGCAGGAAAGAGATATAGTCTTATGGTAGCAGAGGAATGGCTGTTCTCTAAACTATCACCTCCCACAGCCTTCAGGAACAAGATGTTGCTTAGATGACAGTAAATTTGATAAAGAGTATTTCCTAGAACACTCAGGAGATTCACAGAGCATTAGCAAAATTTCCACTCCTTTGGACTCCTCAGGAAATAGGTAACAGAAGAGAAAGACTCCTGATTTAGGTGGGGGCTAGGTGGGGAGGTATGACCACTGGCTTGGGAGGGACTTGAGAGACCCAGAGAGAAATATCTGAAGACACAGGTTAAAGGAAGCTCCAGACTTTCCTTTCAGCCTGCTGCTTATCCCAAAGTGCCCCCTGCCAGACCAGTACTGTGATGGACCAAGGGGCAGATTTAAGGGTATAACACTGATATTTGTGGTGATGCATGATACTCTGTACAGATTTCTTAATGTTAGGTGGGACGTTTCTAAGTTTCAATAAGGTCTTCCTTAAAAGGAGACCCATGATTTTAATCTCAACAGCAGTTCAATGGGCCTGGTACTTCACTACCTTCTGAAGTCCTTGAGGACATTAAGGGAGGTTGAAGAAAAGTCAGCTGTAACACCCTCACCTCCTGAGATATTTCTGACTATGGCTATGGTGAGGGATTGCTTAGCAGAGTCCAAACAGACTCTTATTTTTGCACTTGCATATTTACTAATTGTGGTGCTGACAGACTAGTCCTATCACAGTGTTAGGAAATTAGGCGTGATCTTAATTGTCTAGCAGGGTTTACATTTTTTAAGTGCTCAGTGACTATGCGCTCTGTGTTGGTCACTTTGGAGATCATGTTTACACTGAAGATCAAGATGAGGTCTCTTGTTTCAAGTGCAAAATACAAAACCAAGCTACTGTGCAGTAGGGCAACATCTCCTCCCATTATTTTCCCTTTGACTGAGAGAGAGGAATCCATGGCTGAATTCCTGCCACTTGCCAGATTTATTTTTGGCTCCCCTGCTGAACTGCACAGGACACTGTACTTTGACTTCCTTTTTTCCAGTCACAGTGAGCTATGTAGTGGGGGGGAAGTACTTGACTCTGGTTGTTTAGCAGATTTCTGGACATTGCAACAAATGCTTTGTGAAAAGTCACATTGACCTGGTGAGATGTAATGGAGTTATCTTATTGTCACTCTATTTTGGACTTCTGCGAGTGTTGAAATTTTATCTTCCTGCAAACAAGCTCAGAATCCCTTTAATCAATGTTACAGCTCTTTGAGTCAACAGACACAGCTTCTAACATACATGCAGTTGAACCTTGGCTCTCACTTGTCTTCTTTTTTTTTTTTTTAAAATCTCCTTATTAATTTTCACCACCACATTTAATGCATTAGTCCTGAATATCCTTAACAAAGTAAATACGTTAAATGTACTATGGTCTTAAAGGAACCTATCACAAAGAGGTTTTCCTTGGAATATAAAATTACACCTTGTACAATAAATGACAGCTTGCATAACAAATGACATTTTTCTTCTTTCCATAAATAAATCTATTCTAATGAGGTCATTTGTGCCAAAAGCATTTTCTGCTCTCCAGTGTTAATCCCCTTGCAAGTCTCTTCAGGCCTTCAGAGCAATCAGTTGCATCATTGTTAGTGATCAGTCACAGCTCTCCTGAACAAACATGGGCTGTGGTGGTACACAGCCTGCAAACCAATGCCAGGCTAATGAGCCAGTATGAGCAGGGCTTTCTTAATTGATTGAACTTTGGGAATGTGGATTCCCTTCTCACTACCCTTAAGCAATGTGGGTTTTTGACAGGTATGGCAGAGAATCTCTGGCCCAGAAACACAGCTCTCTTGAAAACACTACTTGTACTTTATCATGAACACCTGCCTACCAGAATGTCCATGTTTCTAAAGTAATGTGTAAGCATAAAAATGGACAATCCATGCTGGGACAACAAACCTGATGGTACTGGACACAGAAAGGCACTCAAGCACACTTTTAAGTATGGGTGAAATTGCCAAGAGGTAAGAGCATCCTAACTCTTGTTCCAGATCAGAATATATGTAAAGTATCTGCAGCTTAGTCTATTCTTCCTGTTAACTTGTGTTTTATAAAGGACACCTTTCTTTCCTGCACTCTTTGGAAAGCAAATTAAAGTTACCACAAATAATAAATACTTCTAGATACCTCATTCTGATCCAACCTATTCAGTATAAGAAGTTACCAAGCTACCATGAGATGTGGTTGATGGATTACTCATGCCTAGTGTTACTGTTGATAGAAATACTCAAAAGAAAATTAAGAGAAATAGGAAATGGCACCTGTTTGAATGATGCTGCTGGGCTGAATAATTAGGACTATATTGTACAGAAGTTTTTAGCTAATGGTGGATCAAAGAAGATAATTTCACTCAACTTTATAAAACTTGCTTGAGGCTAATTAACTACAACCCCACAGCACCAAACTCCAGAATCCAGTTTTTCTTTCCTCTTTGCATTAACATAAAGTTCTCCTGCAGTGAGTGTCTGAAAACACTGTTATCACACATGACAATCACACCAGCAATGGGAGTAAAGGGATTTAAATATAAGCAGAGCCTGAAGGGGCCAGCCAGCTGACCAGAAGTTGTACAGAGCATTCCCAGCAGATGTCTGTTTCCCAGAGTTAACAGCAAACCTTGGAAAGCAGAAGATGACAGCCCTGAAGCTAGTCTGTCTTGCCTCAGAGGGATGTGGAAATAAAAAATACTGATTTTCCTACAACCTCACTGCAGGTACATGACTTAGTAGGAACAGGGCCCAGTTTTTTACTTAGAACAGAGCCTTATGTTATGCCTGATCAACAAATTTATACAACTTATTTTGCATATTTACAGTCACAGACATTAACAAAATCCAGAGCTGACAAAATTATGCAAATTACACTCTTCCCCAGCAGCCACTAAAGCTACTGCTTTTCAAATGCAAAGTACAAGAGTCTATACTTGACTGAGTATATACAAGAATAGGTGCTATGTCTGCAAAATGTGCATTTGCATAACAGCCAGCTCTCCTCTTATAACAGGAAACTATTAAAATAAAACACAAAGTAAATGAATAATTTAGAGATCTCATTTGTATGAATCCACTACATAAAATATGTGCATGTGTGAAGTGGAAGCCAACTGGCCATAGATAAAGCAAAAAACCATGAGCTCACTGTGGAAGGAAACCTATTTTTAGTCAAATGTAAAAGAAATGCTTTTATTCAAGGCCTCATATCATGCTCTATTAAATTATAAGAGTGAAAGATTTCAGAAGAGATGGCACAGCAAGGTGTGATGTGTCAGAAACATAATTGTATATTGTACAGTGATGCTCTGCTTGTCTTCAGTTTGTTGGATGCTGACCAAGCAGGGAAGCCAGGAGAATCTTAACTCTCAAGAGTCCAATCCTGCAGCTCTTATATACAGCAGTAATATTTCCCCCTTGTGTAATCAATAGGGCAATTTGTGTTAGTTAAGAATTCACAGGAACTAAATCCCCCAAGAATATATAGTTAGAGTCACTGGGGCTGGAATTGAAGTTGTCTCTGAAAATTAGGCCATAAAGATCAAACCCAGAAAGAATACAGGCTGATACAGTCCTTAAGATGGATGAAAATTATCTGCTGAGAATCCACCCCACCATGCAAGATCCCTCTCAATGACAAATGAAACCTGGGTGTCCTTCAACTAAATATATGTTGCAAATCTGGGTCTGGCTGGTAGTAACACCCATCCTTGCCTTACTATGTTCCAGAAGAATTAATGAACTTGGTTCATCAAATGTCCTCATTACTTCCAAAGAACTTGACTTGGCCTCAGGACAGTCCTGACTTCTCTTGTGAGACAACAATCCCAGTCCCACCTGGTTTTTCCGTGCCTTGGCTAGCAAAACGTGACATTCAGGCAGCCTGAGCAGAGGCAAAGCAGGGTATATATAAATATGAAATGAAAGCTATTTTGCAGTTTAAATGCGACCTCAGCCATAAAGTCTGACAGCTCCGGTACTTGAAGGGAAGAAAGGAAAGGCAGGTTTTGACTGCTGTGATCCAGAACAGCCAGCCTTTGGCTTCTTACAGCATCAGTGAAGAAAGGCAGTGCCCAAGAAATGGAGGTTGCTGTTCCAAATGGGGGTTACAGTGGACAGGCTGGGTGTACTCTGTAGTCATCCTGCTTCCAGTACTAATAAAACCTTTCCACAAAAGAATGCATTCATTTTACACAGGTTTAAGTCTTTTAGATATCAAATATCTAAGCTAACCATGATACAGAGCCCATCTCTATGGTCAGTGGGGATTGGCCACCACTGGGGGCAATTATCACATCCTAAAAAAGGAGTGTAAGCTTGGTGGGCTGAACTGCCTTAGAAGGGTATCTATCATTGACCATTGACCATAAACAGAGCCTAATTAACCACATTAGATATGGCTAAGTGGAGGATGCCAACCCTTTCCTCAGTCTCAGGACTGATCCTCATTCACAACACTACTCTTCTGACAAAGATTTGTAATTACAGCCTGTACCACCTGGATCAGTGCACAGGTAGAGAACAGAGAGAGAGCACTGCAAAAGAAGGCTCATTGCCCAGAGCCTTCCAAAATCAGCTGAATCACAAGAACTTAAATTTCTACTCAAACTTGCAAGTATTGACAAGGTCCCCATGACAAAAAACTCAGCAACTGTCCACATTGTTCAGAAATTAGGACACCTTGTATCTAGAGAGGAGCTGCATACTGGACTCATGAAGCTTCAGTTCATGCTTCTTTGCTACTGAACTGCAGTGCTCAGGAATGGAGCTGTTCAGAAAAATCACCCAGAAGAACCAGTATGTGGTTCCAAAGTTCTCCTGTGTACCGAGACAAGAATTAATGTCTATTCTTGAATAGGTCACAAATCCCAAAGCAACAGGAAAAAATAAAAACAAAACAAAACACACAGAAAAAAAAAACAAACACAAAAAGCCTGAGCATTTAATTTGATAAATATCTCAGGAGGTTTGTCTGAGATTAGTTGATGATAACATGAGCTGGTGCTGTATTTACGTCAATCCCCACTTTTCCTCTAGGCTATTCCTCTTAACCCATAATATTCCAGGGTCATATTTATTTGGTGATGTCCACAAGGCTAAAGGGCATTTGATGACAGATGAAAAATAGAGCAAGAAAGTAATGAAATGGCATTTGCCATCCGAGGGAGGAAATAACTGTGACTCACTTTGAGAACTGTGAACTTTCTGAGCCATTCTCAAGGCTCTCTCTACCCATTTACCAGCTGATGTAGCTGATCACTGCTGCAAAACTTCACCTGTGGAGGATTCTGACTTGCAGTAGTCTAGGAAAATGAGCTGGAGGGAAAAGCAAATCAGCTGCTGTATTGTTCTAAAAACTGCTGCCAAATGAAAATATGAATAAAGCATGCAAAACCCCACAGGAGCCCTCTGGTCCCCTATGAAAGGCTTTGTGCTTAGCACTGGTGCTGTTCTGCAACTCACCTCTCGTACACGACTCGGTCACTTCATCACAAGCTATAGAATACAGCTCTTAGTTCCTTCAAAATTCCCTCTTGTTGAAGGCTTTGCTTTTCCTTTAAAACCGCTCTCGGGCTTTGAATGCACAGAGTGCCCAGTGTCTGGCTTCACTACAGCACAAGGCACAGTCAGGACTGATCTGGGGATAAAATGGGACAGCAGATCGGCCGCTCTGTGCGCAGGTTTGGGATTGCTCGTTCCTGCCTCCTCTGGAAACAATGGAGGAGCAGAAGCAGCTGGTAGGCAGAGGAGATGAAGCGTAACATCTCTCTAGGAGTGCCAACTGTCCAAGCACCTCTGGTCCTGCCAGTCCTGGGCTGTGTGCTGGTGAGAGCAGGCAAGCTCAGAGGGCTGCTTCCAAGGCTATTCCTGTCTCTCTGCCATTTGTTGCTGTCGCCCAGCACGGACGTCTTGCCTCTGTCCACATGGTGTTGTCAGCTGAGCATCTCAGCGACTCTCCATGTGTTGGTTCTCAAAGTGGCAGCAATGATGCTGATGGGGTTGGCTGTTACAAGCTGCTTGACAACCTTGTGAGCCAGATTTGGCTCTTAGTGTGTTACAAGGGCAAAATAAACAACATGGAAAGCACCAAAGCGTGGCTAACACTGAAGGGCTTAATAAAGAATCATCTTTCTCCACGTCCTCAGCTGGACTTGCTGGCTTCTTCAACTTCAAAGGAGTCAATCCAGCCTGCATTGCCCTGCCTGCCCAGCCCTCCCCAGGGCCTCCTCTTGCTCCCGCTCCCCACGGCAGTTCCCGCGGCCTCTACTCGCGCTCCTGGAGGTCGCAGGGTTCCCTGTTCATGGCAGGGGGGCTGGAACTTGATCTTTAAGGTCCCTTCCAACCTTAATGATTCTATGATTCTATAATGTCCAGCCTAAATCTACCCTTTTCTAGCTTAAAACCATTACTTCTTGTCCTATTATTACATGTCCTCGTGAACAGGTCTTCCCCAGCCTTCTTACAGGCTCCTTTCAGGTATTGGAAGGTTCCCCCAAAGTTTTTTCCAGGCTGAGCAACTCCCTCAGCCCATCTTCATAAGAGAGGGGCTCCAGCCCTCGAATCATTTTAATTGCCTGCCTCTGGACTTTCTCCAGGAGCTCCATGTCCTTCTTGTGTTGAGGGCTCCAGAGTTGGACACAGTACTTCAGCTCAGGTCTCACCAGGGCAGAGTAGGGGGGCAGAATCACCTCTCTCAATCTTCTGGCCACATTCTTTTGATGCAGTCCAGGATGCATTTGGCCTTTTGGGCTGCAATTGCACATTGGTGGCTCATGCGCAGCTTTGCATCCACTAATATCCCCAGATATTTTCCCACAGGGTTGCTCTCTATCATGTCTTCCCCCAGCCTGGCATCCCATCCCTCTGGCATATCAACCACACCACCCAGCTTGGTGTTATTGGCAAACTTGCTGAGGGTGCTCTCAATGCCACTGTCAATATCATCAATGAAGATACTAAACAACACTGGTCCCAGTATGGACCCCCTGAGGGACACCACTTGTCACCATTTTCTATCTGGACTTGAGCCATTGACCACTACCCTCTGGATGTCACCATTCAGCCAATTCCTTATCGCTGACCAGTCCACTCATCACGCCTGTATCTCTCTCACTTAGGGAAGGATGTAGTGGGCAACCATGTCAAAGACCTTGCAGAAGTCCAGATAGATGACATATGTAGGTCTTCCCTTGTTCACTGATGCAGTCACTCTGTTGTTTCTGGGGATAGTGTTGGTTAAAAGAATAAAGCTCCAGCTTTGCAAACATTTGTGCAGCTTCACAGCTTTAATGGATCCCAGTGACCATAAATAATAAAGGAAAACTAAATAATACACTCCTTCCTGTGAGTCACATGAAGCTTGTCTACACTTCTGAATTCACCTCCTGAGAGAAGGAGCTTTGGCCCCGCTACAAGACAGACACATCTGATCCCACACTGAATGGTAACTTTCTCCACAAGTGGCCTCATTGGTATCAGCAGGATTGCTTAAGAACTAATAGCCCCTTTGCAGTGATCAAGGGCACCAGATTCTGAGAAAAAATTACATCACTTTTAACTTTTTCTATTTTGAAGGGGAATAACAAGCATACTTATTAGTGCTCTGTGGACTAGGGAAAAATTAAATGTTTTTCTAACTACATATAAACACCATCTCAACTTGTTAAGTGAGGAGTACTCATCCCAAAGAAACTATAACAGGCATTTTAACAGGACTTCACCAGTTGGCCTTCATGGGTTTGTTCTCATGGCTCCCAGGATCCTGCACACAATTCTGGAAGGACAGTTAGGACAGAAGGAAAGATGCAGCCAAGACCTAGTTCTGAAAACTTCAAGCAGTGAAGCTTTGCTTTCAACAGAGATAAAATATTTGCTGAGGGAAGTGCTTGTCAGCTAATGATTTCAAGAGTGAAAGAAAGGTGATCTTAGATAGATCCCTGAAAACTGATCTCTTCTGCCAAAGACCAGTAATTGTTCCTGGATCAGATGTTATTTCCTGCCATCACACATGAAAGACCTCTTTTTGGGGTATAGCTACACCATGTTCACCTCAGACATAGCATCACTTCAGAACAAAGTCATTGACTGGTAATGTCAGTCAGCACCACTTGTTGCTCCCTGTGTGATCTTGCCCACTTTTTGACTAACTCTTGATCCCCTGGGAAGAGGAGGGCCACAACCACAGCTCCTTTTCCAAGCCAAGAGTGTCACATTATGAGCAGTGGATGAATAGCCAACTCTTATTGGCTCCCCACATCACTTACAACTGCAGTAACAGATTTACTATTCCCTACAGACATCACTGAGAAGATAGAAGATGTATTTAAAAGTGCTATGTGTCAAAAAGTGCTGTTGAGCTCTTATCTCATTGAGACACACCTGAAGAAGAGTATTGCTCTTGCTGGTACCTGTCAGCTGATGATTAGCAAACAGGAAAGGTGGGAAGCAGATACATCAGTGTGAAGCTTTTCAGTGCTGCTCAGGCCCAAAGAGCTAAAGCAAAGCACAGGGAGTGGGTGATGTTCAGCAGCTTTTGGGTGGTCCTCAGCATGTGTCAAGACCAAGGTTTTTTTTAGGACATTATGTATGGGTTGAACCACTTAGAGTGAATAAACAGCAACTGAAAAATAAACTGTGAGTATAATGTGTAGGGTTGGTGACCTCTAACAGCAAACAAAGCAGAACTTTTGATCATAAGACAAGTTGTTTCTTCCTTTGAGGGTACCTTTTGATTCAGTCTGTGTTTGCAGAGAAATAGAAATTAGACAAAATGAGGTATATTGCAAAAGGTCAGGAGCAGCAAGAACCAAGCACAAGAGAAAACATTTAAACACAAAGCTGGGGGTGGCAGAGGGGTCATACAGAGAGCTCTTCTCCATTTTGCTGGTGCTCCTTTTGCACTTGTAAATACACTGCTGGGAGATGAACTGAATGAAGTAGAAACAAGGGTGGTGGGATGCAGAAAGAGGAGCAGTGACTGGTGTCTATGGCTCCCCATTAACTGATGGGCGGGCTGACGTAGCAGATCACTAAATGCTGTGAATCATTTGCAGACCAAGAGCAAAGAGGACACAGTTCACCTATCTGGGCATGTGTGCAGGGCTTTGACTACCTGAAGCCTTCATAAAACCATTCCTTTTTATCTTCTCATCTCCAACCCCTTTTCCCTTCTGTTTCCTTCTAGACTCAGCCATGTACTTGTTAGTCTGCCTTGGTTAGTTCTTACTTCCTTCATCACATCAAACCAGGAGCAGAATTTCAGCTTATTTCAATTGTTTTTTACCAAGAGGAAATTACACTTAAGGCTTTCCATTATTTTTGTTGCCTTCCTTCCAAGTGCCAAACCTTGTATTGTGTGAAATAGAAAAAAATCACTCCTTTTGGGAAAAATAAGGATTGACTTCTCTTGTGCCTGCAAAATTTTCAATTTTGCCTCCATCTGAATATAGAGTTTTGTAATTGGAAGACCTATGGAGCTGTCAATCAAATTATTTTAGTGTAGGTGCAGTTCAGATCCAAATAGCTATAGGGGCAACCCATAAACATAAATCAAACAAATCTGTACTGCAGGAGAAATTAGTCTTATCCAGATATCCAGAGCTGACAAAATAGGCCTGAGACCTCTACTAAAACAAAAAGAAGATGCATAGCAAACAGACTGGAGAAAGAGTAGCAATTAATACATTGAAGACAAGAAATTGAGAACAGGGTTGTAAATTAAAGCATCCCTAATGCCACAACACTTCTGAAGCAAATTTGACAGACCTGTGATGCTTTTACAGACACAGAAACGTCATGCCTGAGATATTAAAAATCCCACTGAAGCTGCAGTTCTGTCAGAGTCTAAGCTGACCCAGGTTCTTGTTATCTCCTGGCTACCTGCCTCTCTGCCCCACAACACTGCTGGCTGAACTATCCACTTCTCCCTCACGCTGGCAAAAACATACCTAATCCTGCAGTGAGTTGGTTCAGAGAGCTACAGTGGAAGAAAATGCTTGTTTCACCCTCTGATGAAATGAGTTGCTAGTTTCTCTGCCTTAACTGGCTCAATATATGATCAGACAAATACCAGTGAAGAGAAGAATGGAGAATGCATCTAAGGAAAGGTGGAGGGCAGTCCCACCTTAGAGCATACTGAACTCCTGTGGAATTAGAGCTTTAAGCACACAACTCCACTCCCAGTCATGCAGATGTGTGTATGCAGACATTTCAAAAGACCTACTAATTTACTCTACTGCAGCTGTGTCTGCTTGGATGTAGGATCCTTGAAACGCTGGATCCACTTGTTTAATGAGTTAACCACATGGAACCACTATACGCTTTGGCACTTAAACCTCCATCAAGTAGCAAAAAATGCTCCAATCTGTCATGGTTGTTCAGGAAATCTTCCATGTAGGAGTCAGCTGTGCAGTGTTTCCTTTCTTGAGCCTGAAAACAGTTTGAAACAATACTGAAAGGAGAGGTAAATGCTGCCCAAACCACTTGTTTCCATTCAAGCTTTGACTCATAAACCGTGTTGACATCATTATAAATGTCAACATTTGATACATAACACATGAATATATTTTAGCAGATGGAGAGGGAAGGAAATGAAGCCAAGATGCCATTGAGCCTGGGTTTGGAATTGCTGGAAGGAGGAAGATGAAGAAAGGAGAGATGCCAAGAAGGAAGTACAGCAGAAACAGAGAAAGGAAGATGGGAAGGAAAGAAAGAGAAATCACTCCTAGTGAGTTCTGCTGAATCAGACAGCAACAGAGTGAAAGAATAATGACCAGGGAGTCACCTTCTGCAGCAAAAGATGGGGCTTTGCTTTTATTCTTTCTTTGAAGATTCCTTTGAAATGAGCAGGAGTTGTGCTGTGGACAGAGGGCCACATGCTCACCTGAATTTGCACCGTAGCCCATCCTCCATACCCAGGCATGGAGCTGCTTCTCCTCCACGGGATGAAGAGAATAACCCCTTGTCAGAGGTAGCTTAACTAAAACAACACTTTAACTGCTTATTTTAGATTGACAAGAGCAACCCACTACCTAAAACCAATAGCTGTATCAATGCTTCAAATCAGATTAAACTTCTGAAATGTTTTTGTCTTAACTAAAAATGATGATCATGCTAGATTAAAGAGATAGGGGATGTTACCATTCATGACTCAGGCTATCAATAAATTTATACTTTTATACTCTCTTTGCTATGCAGCAATAGGGATGAACTGTCTGCAAATTGTCCTCTCAATCTACCAAAGATAACTGTATATTTAAGGTCTAATAAAGAGATGCCAGGGGACAAGATGACAAAAAATGTGCAAGCAAAAGGAAAACCTAAGATTTTGCACTCTGGAGACCAGATTAACAAGAACTATTATCATTACCCATGCACCAAACAGGCACAGACTGTGATTTTCAGAAATCCCTTCACATTTTCTAAAGACAACCTTCTATGAAACTTCCCCTTTCTTCCTCTTCCTATGTTGCTTATATGCTGTATATTCACACTTCTTATTTTAGAAACACAGTTGAATTGTCCCAAAGTATCTGCATTTAAAAGGTAAGTGCATTAACTTACTATATTCACTATTCTTCTGCTTTCCTTCATCAAAATACAAAAAACCAGCCACAATTCAGTACTCAAAGCAAATTTCCTTAAGAAAACAAGGAATCTTTTCCGTTTCAGATCCTTGGTAGTTCCATTTTCACAGAGCAGATCTGTTTGCCTGCTTTCAGTCTCAGAATTTCTTATCTAGCCTTCAGCAAGCGCTATGCACAAGCATAAGACTGACAAATTTGATTTATGTTAAGAAATAATTTCTCTGTTGTCATAGAAACCACTACAAGAGGAGCTAGGCATGAGGAAAAAGTAACAACAATTAGCAGGGTGCTGGTTTCACCAGTGAAATTTCCCCTCTTTGTTGATGTCCCACCAATAATTTCCTTGCCCCCTAGGATGAAAAGGGCAAAAAGATGGTATCTGGAAGGATGGCTAAGAGGAAAAATTTGCCTACAGGGTGACTACAGTGTCATAACAATGGTAAGTTTCCCAGTCCAGAAGAGGGTGTGCAGCCAGCACAACTTCTCCTGCAAGGCTGCAGCATGGGGAGCAAAGTCCATGTTTCTTTCAAACAGGGAGCAAAACTGAACTAGAAATCCCCCAGGCCTGTTATAGAGACCTCCCCACCATGTTGGAGAGAGATAGAGTAATTTACTTCTCTTGTGCCAGGGGTTTGCTTCCAGCATCAGGAATGAGTCATATCCACATTTTAATGTTTTCACAGCTCTTGCCACTGTCCTGTGCATATACAATTCCTGTTTCAGAAAGAGGAAGCATCCACGTGGACAGTAACAAATACAAGTGAGTAACAGAACCAATGAACACTGATCCCTGTGGTCTGCAATGAGAGCACAGGAATGTAGGCTGTGTACTACAACACTTACTAACACTCTACTCCATCTTCACCATCAGTCATTGACATTTTAGGGATGCTTATCCCCAGGATTTACAAGGGCAATGAACATTGCTAGTACTTGCCACTGCAGCTTCCAGACTGATTTGACGTTCTTTCCCAAGGGAAATCTGTTTCAGCATCTGCTACCATTAGTTCAGCTTACAACAGGCTTCCAGCTAAAGGGCTGTTGCTGTGGATCCATGGCCTTGCAAAAGGACAAATGGGTTACTTAAAAAAACTCAGAACACCTGTAGTGTTTTGTGCAGGCTTGGAGTTCCTCTAAGCAATGAATGGAAAAGCCAGAGGATTCTGGTCTGGAACACTCCTCTCCTGTGATTGGTACTGGGAACAGTTAAAAAAGAGGAGGAAGTGGATAGATTACAGCTTCTTTTTGCCTCTAATGCTGACTAGCTGCAACATGTCAATAATTAGAAAAGAGTTTAATGAACAAATATTGCCTCTTTTTTTCCACCAGTGCACTGTCCAGATACTTACTAATTTTGCAAGTGTAATAAACAGAGGCAGGTCTGGCATTGCTTCTGATTCCTGGTAAGGTGAAAGTAGCTTTTAGCACTGGGCGTGCCATGGATTGTGGAAAGTGAATTGTGAACGGGTATTTTCCAGTATTCTCTGTAAAATGTATTCTTGTAGGCTTTCCAGGCATGCAGCTTTGTCCTTGTTAATAAAGGGGGTGGGGAAAAAACTAACAAAGCAGAATGCAAGGGGCAGGAAGACAGCTGCAGTAAACATGTCTGATGATTTAAGTGGATATTAGTGGACATTTTTGACAGTGCTCACTGAAGTCTGCTGAAAGGAATCTGAACAGAAAGCCTAGTTATTTGTTTCGTTCCTCCAGATACACAAAGGTGCACAGAGGATGTAAAATTAAATCAAAACAAAACTATTTTCATTATTGTTGCTGTTAGATTATAAGAAAGTGTCTATCTGCCACTTCTTCTCCATGTGCACATGTACACGCCTCTTTTTATGTTCACTGCCTGTCCACAGCTTGTCTTATATGTGCATCTCATTATGTCTCATTATCACATTTCATTCCCATGCTCTTTATAGTGCAAAACAAGGTGTGTATTTGGTTATAAAAATGCTGGAGGGGGTGAGGGCATTTTTGCATGGGAGAAGCTGTATTTCCATGTCAATCATTGCTCATTCTCTTTCTTAGTCTTTGCAGATTAGTCCTGGATGAGCATGGACTCGGATGCTTCTGGTAGTGAAGAAGCTGAGATTAGATAGCAAATTCTCAGCCCAGGTCCACGGGCATGTGATTCACACACTGCTACTGATCTTGCATTGAGAGGCCCAAAGCTTTCCTCACACCATGCTGAAAATCTGGTTTAGAGCTAAGCATAATTTACAGGTGCTGGGGGAAGAATTCCCCACTCTGGAACTCCTTCACTCTGGGCCTACATTTAATACTCCTTTCCCCCCCCCTGCAGCTTTTATTTTGTGCAACCTGATCTTTTGTGCAACCTGCTCTAGTGGTAGGTTCCCTGCTCATGGCAGGGGGGCTGGAACTTGATGATCTTTAAGATCCCTTCCAACCTTAATGATTCTATGATTTTCTTTCCCCCCCTCCAACCCAGAAGGGCTGTTGCTCATTAACCAGCCTAGCTACTAAAAAAGGAGTAGGGGAAGGAGACTGCAGGCTTCTTTTCCAGCATTCTTCTATCCTTCTCCATAGTACCCACCGATGCTGGCTGGTTATGCCATGTCATCCTTTCTACATGTCATCCTTTCTACATGTCATCCAGGCTTCTCCTGCAGCTTTCCCTCATGAGTGTGAGTACTGAAGGAACATTCTGTTGTAGCCTGCTGCTGAGATACTTCTTGTTTTCTCTTTTGAGGCAAGCTGTGAGTTTTGAGCTGTGCTCAGCAGAAGATACCACTAAACACAAGGACCAGAAGGCTACCAGGGTCATTAGGGGGAAATTTTTCTTTTCTTGGGGGCAGCAGAGCATGCAGAGGGAGTATAATGGGAAAGAGCTAGGTGCCTTCCTCACGAGAGAGGAGTATGGAGGGGTGGAAGCAGGAGTGCAAAAGCAGCATGGCAGCAAGTCTGCTCAGAAACGGTGACATAAAACCCATTCACCTGGAACAGCGACAGCTGCAGCCAGTTGTGGTTGCTGTGACCTGAGATGCAAGCATCATATGTTCAACTGCATAACCTACACTCCCAAAAAGGCAGTGATCCCTGAAAACAAGGGCCTACTTCACCTGCATGCTCAGATAGCACTGCCTTGACTGCTGCCTCCTGGGACATTTGCAGATCCAGCATATTCATCAGCTGTCAGTAAAAGCTCCCGCTGTAGACTAAAGAGGGAGAGGTGGAGCAGGAGAAGGGTGGTAGGATTAGAAGAGTTGCAGCAGCAGGCAGGTCTGTGGGAGAGGAGGGGTGCTGCATTTGCTGGGATATGTATATAAACCCTGCTGCTGCCAAATCAATCTGGTCCCCTGCTCTGCTTCCTTTACTTATTTTTATTTTTTACAAATAACCAGTGACTTGGAGACAGAAAGAGATCCTAGTTTGTCCTCCTTTATATTCTAGGGCATCACCCTTCTCCCTGCTGTTTGGCACCTGGCCCATTTCCAGCAGGCACTTTCAGATGCAGATTTCTCCCTCCATAGGTAGGGCTGGCGGGGCTCTTTGTCCCCATCTCTGGCTCCGCTGCTGGGGGCCTCGCTCAGATACCAGAGGGAGCAGGGCCGGGTAAGAAGCAGCAGAGAAAGGGCCCCCCGAGTGCTGATTCATTACCATACAAATGGAGGAACACCCCAGCTATGCAGAGAGTGGGTATCTTTATCAAGCACGTGTGAACACCATACAGAACGATGATTACACAGCACTTATGCACCAGTTAAAATTCATCCTGGACAGGCTGGATAACACATATCCATATATGCTAAATTGGATTCGCTTAGGATCTGCAATTGCTTTATAGATGTCTCCTGAGATAGGGGCAGCGCCTGGGGCCTGGGGAATGGATCTGTGCAGTGAGGTACCAGCAAGCCATGACAAGAAGAC
The DNA here is from genome assembly GCF_000747805.2 of Chaetura pelagica. NCBI lineage: Eukaryota > Metazoa > Chordata > Aves > Apodiformes > Apodidae > Chaetura > Chaetura pelagica. The sequence goes on from NW_009952263.1 coordinate 1,119,936, forward strand.
AGATGAGGACAGGAAACTCGAGACGATTCCCATTTGTCTGTGTCCGTGTGGCTCAAATGCCAGCTGTCCCTAAGGAATCACTTGGGGTCCTAGCTGGATGCTGTGCCCAAATCTCTGGTGTATCCACAAATATGGATCAGCTGATCTGAGCTTTTACTTTGCACTGCACTAGGCTGGGTTATAACTCTAAACCCTTGTGCTGTCAACAGTCACACTGGCAACCTGAGAGGTGCATTTTGCAGGAAAACCATTTTGATAGCTCTGGTTGTAGTTACTGCCCAGTTACTGTTCTGTCGGAAACAAATGACAGAGCAGCTTGGGTTGGGATAATACTGAAGGTTGTGGGATATACCCACAGCAGCTCTGAAACTAAACACAACCACCAAACTGCTTGCACAGCTCTTCCACCTTTGTTTGCCCATCCCCCTCTCTCAGAGGAAAGGAGACTAGGAGGGAGATGGGTGATGGCTCTTGAATACAGTCCTGCATTTAGGAGCTCTGGCTGGGTGTGGTGCCCACTTGAGTCAAGCCTACCACGGGGACAGACCCACTCCCGAGGGGCTACACTTGAACAGTCTGGCCTTTGAACACTTGGTTCATCATTTTCAGCTTCTTCTTGCCAGTGTGGAAATGCCTTCTGGAAGCATTATATAATGTCTACCTACACAAAGAGCCACATAACGTGCTGGTTTCACAACCATACAATTACACCTTTCAGCATAATATATTGTAGCCCTTTGAACACCTGAACAGGTAGGTAACAAATACTTTGATGACATGTACTCTGGAAAGACTTCAAATGCACTGCCTGCTGTGGGGAAGAAGAGGAACTAATCACTTTGTCTAGATCGTCTTCGATTTGTGGAGAAAAAAATATCTTCATATTTATTTGAAAATCAGCATAGGGCAATGCAGTCTATAAATCTGCTTTGAGGTTCTCACTTTTCTGACATACCATTTGCTGGTATGTAAAATATTTGTAAGGCTCCCAATAACAACTGTGTTTTCAGACCTTTATTAACCTAGTAGAACTAGGAGACTGGCATATCTCTGATATGGAAGAGGAAGATATGGAAGAGATCTTATAAGGTCCATGAGAATAAAAATTCAAAATGTAATTCAGGATTTCAGGCCAATGTTGACCAAGTGACCTCCCCTTGGACCTGTGCCAGGCTGTAGCCTCATTAAGAGATTCCAGATTAATCATATGCCTCTTGGAAAGGCATCTGAGTGAGCGTGTTCTTCAGAGACTTCTGATACGGTTCCAGTTATGTTGGACTCTGCTAAGTATAATGGCAGGTTTTTTAGCATGTGTGTTACAGAAAGAGGTGAAGAGGTATGTCAGCCTAGTTTAACCACAATTTCAGTACCAGCCTGGCTAAATCTGTTTCTTAATCAATCTAGGTCTGCTACCTCCATGACCCAACGATGTACAAAAAGACCCGCAGAACTGAAATTATAAATCCTCAAGGAACAGCAGTTTATAAAGAAAACAACAGAGCTGATCATTAAACTTCTACCAATGGTCTGAGTTGGCAGTCTGCTCAGTTAGCAAACAGTAATAGAGAGAGACAGTCCAAATTCTTTACTGTCTGTCTGTGGGACTGATCAGCCTTGACAATGTTTCACCCTACCTCTCTAAAATGGGGTGAAAGGCTCTATTCAGGCAGCAGGCAAAGCTGTTTCCATCTGGCACATTCCTCCTTTCTCATGAGTTTCTCTCCCTACAGATTATTAAGGAGCTGTTTCAGATAAACCCTCTCATCCCACTTGCCTCCAGACTCACAACTCGTTCTCATCTCATTACTTCAGTTTTGATGCCCACAAGACATTTTAATAAAAATTAATTTCCTACCTGAGGAAGACCTAATATGTAATGCACAGTGATGCTAACAAAAACCAGTAGATGCAGTAGCACCTGAATCCTGGGATTTTGTGATTAATTGCGACAGTAGCAATAACAGTAAAGACATTTATTTCAGGTCAGCTGCCGATTGATAAAATATTAATCTATTACGTTCCAGCGTAGGACAAATCTGCAAATCCCCAGGTGAATACAAAAGTGGCTTCTCTAGCCACTTCTGTCTCGAAATGAGAAAGTATCCCCATGACCATTTAAAAAGATATATCTTGCTCTATTGTAAGCCACAGGGCATTTTTTCAGAAATGTTAATTGCATGTTTGGTGCTTCATGGTTCTGCTTAGCAGGTGAGCATTAGTAGCAAATTTTTTGAGAATGGCATTTGCATAACTTGGATACCATGAATTCTGTAAGAGTTCTGCTCTTCCAAAGCTCTTCTTATCATAAGGATCTAGTATATAATGTATTGACCTATGCTTATGAATGTCCTTTTACTTCTTGCTTGAGCTTCTTGCAATTTGTAATGTGCTTTATCATGACAAAATGATGCAGAGTAGAAGAGTAGAAAGGGAGGCACTGAATCAACAAGAGACAAAGTAACTTACAAATTGCCCAAATAATCAAGCCAGATTACTGAAACACAAGGACAAGTTTCCTTGTGACCCACACTGCTGGTCTCCAAGCATTGCACTCTCTTTACAGTTTCTTCACTGGGAAAGAATTCTACATGTAAATAATTTTGGATTTAACAACATTTTAAATCATTTTTAGCATCCTTATGCAGTTTTATTTTTTCCCTTCCTTTTCCAAAGTGCCTTAAAATTTCTTCAGTCTCCATTGCAAATTAGAACCTGAACCAAGGACCTGGCTTCAGTGCTCTCAGTAGAGGCACAACAGATAAGGTGAGTTACAGCTGATGAAACCCACATTGTAATTTTTACAGACGGAGCAAACTCTCAGGTTATCAAATATTATTTTAATTGAAGTGTGAGTGTCTGAAGCATTCTGGAAAGAACCATTTTCAGATAAAGACAAGGAGAATTACTCAAAATACAAAGAGGGAGCTGAAAAAAAAAAGGGGGGGGGGGGGGTCTTAGGGATTTGTAAATTTTCTTTTCCTCCACTATCACTGCCTAAAACACTGCATTCTGTAACTGTCATCACACATTTACATTTTTCTTTGTTGCTGAGGGCAGCCAGCTTGAATTAGAAGCTCTTCATAGCTAAATTCTGAAGTATCAGGATATTAGCTCAGATGCAGCAACGCATTAAATCAGGGCTGCTCCACCCCTTCTCCTCTCCTCGTGGGGGAGGGGGCTGAAGGGCCACACAGAATTTCCTGAGCTGCCACTGTTCCTGATTGACATTCTTTTTGCTTTACATCAAGCTCCCTGTATCCCTCTGTCAGCTCCAGGCAAGGATGCCAGCCTCTAAGATGAGGGCAGCTTGGTCAGGCAAGGTTGGTGGTTGTGTCAGCTGCCCCAGCTTAATCTGCTGCCTCACAGGTCTGTGCGCTGCCAAAACTCTGTCATTCCTGTCTCATGGGCAGCAATTGTTTGCAAGATGAGTCTACAATAGCACCAACTACTTTACAAAAGTTATTCCCACACCCCAGCTTGGGAATTCATCAAAGTCCTGAGTCACTGAGTCACTAAAAGGCCCCACAGAGGCGCTCAAACTTGGGTTGTGATCCCACAATCCTTCGTGACAAGTAGCCCTGACTCACGCTGTTTATATGAACAGGAGTGTTCCCTTCACTGAACTGCACTCCTAAGGAGAAGGCAAACGATCCAGTGGGAAATTTAACATTAAGGGCAGAACACTAATTCATTACCATTCAACCTAACCCACTGCTCCCCAAAACATCCTTAAAATTTAACTAAAATACATGATGTTCTGCACAAAGCAAGTCAGTGCTTCATTGGGATTTCATCTGTCATTGCCTAGTACTGTACAGAAAAACTGCTTTAAATACACTCTGCAATGTTCCTACAAGCTTAAAAGCTAATGTTCAGCTGAATATATTCATACTAGATATTCAATCACTGCAGCAAATATGCTCTGCAAACTAGTCACCGTTAAAATGTAAGTGGCACCTTCTTGAATAATTTGCTGTCACCAGGTTGCATGGCCTTTGGGTCCTCTTAAAAGCTGAAAAGGAAAGGATGGACAAGAACATGATATGATTATACCAATGTTGAAGTGATTCAATTCAATGTTATTCCTATGCCAGTGGATTTTTTTTTTCCCCATGGTATTAAATTTCATAAGAGAATTTTCCTAAATTCCTGAATTATTTTCTTGGCATTTCTTTCAGTGTTTCACTTTCTTCCCCTTTTCCTTTCCTCTTTCCTTTGTCCCTTTCCCCTCCTTTTCCTCTTCCCTTTCCCCCTTCTTTTCCCTGTTTTTCTATCCTACTCTAGTCTATTCTACAATTTGAGTTTTTACTATTCTATTACTTTTTGTTTCAAGGAAAATTCTAGACATGATACAGTTCTGCATGCTTTTACTCCTAATCATAATTATGGGCCAAATTTCACAACCTATGAATTCAGGTGGATAAACTCAGTGCAATTCCACTAATGTTAATGGAATTAAAACTGACATCAGGCTCTAACCCTACATTTTAATGACTGATTTGCATGGTCTCAGCTGTGAGACAATTTGTCTTAAGTCCCCATTAAATCAGAAAACGAGTGTTTCTGACTGGGTATGCCAATCATTCTAGCTTATCTAGTGAGAGATGCCACATGCCTTCTCTCCTGCTCCAGCCTCACTTTTTGACAGCTACTTATGCTACTCATTGTCTAATTGTGCCTGCCAGTCCTCCCTGCACATCCCAATCTGCCCAGCTCAGCCACAGGAGTCTGAAATGTTTTTAAAATCTGCATGTGGTTGTTGATTACAAGAAATGGGGGGGGGGGGGGAAATACAGCCTAGATGTGACAACATGTCTACTTCCATTTGATTATTGCTCAGAAAAATAAAGAATTGCAAAATTTAAAAGAAATTACATTTCAGTTCTTGGGCTTTCTGACTACAAGGGGAGAAAGGGACTGCAGACAACATGAAAGCCACATTTCTTCTTCTTCTTTCACACAGGCAGTAGGGGCTAAATGCTTCCATTTTTCTGCTTGCTGTGCTGTGAAAGAGGAGAAGGTATGAGCTCTTGCCAGCTAGTACCAAATTATAGGAGATTCAGCTTGCTAATGTGCCTCAATGCACAGTTTCTGGAGGAAGAGGATTTAGAATCATAGAATCATTAAGGTTGGAAGGGACCTTAACGATCAAGTTCCAACCCCCCTGCCGTGAGCAGGTAACCCTACCACTAGATCAGGTTGCACAAAACCTCATCCAACCTGGCCTTAAAAACCTCCAGTGATGGGGCATCAGCAACCTCCCTGGGCAACCCATTCCAGTTCCCCACCACCCTTAGAGTGAATAATTTATTCCTAATATCTAACCTGAATCTCCACTCTCTCAGTTTAAAACCATTACCCCTTGTTCTATCACTATGTTCTCTGATGAAAAGCCCCTCCCCAGCTTTCCTGTAGCCCCTTCAAGTACTGGAAGGCCCCTATAGGGTCTCCCCAGAGCCTTCTCCTCTCCAGGCTGAACAGCCCCTACTCTCTCAGCCTGTCTTCATAGCAGAGATGCCCCAGCACTTGATCATCTTGGTGGCCCTTCTCTGGACCCTCTCCAACAGCTCCATGTCTTTCCTGTGCTGAGGGCACCAGAACTTTACACAGGATTCCACGTGGGGTCTCAAATGTCCTCACATATAGCAGTGGCTGGTAGGTTAGGACACGTTCAGCATCCATGCAGAGAAACAAGAAGTCCCCTGTGCTGGGTCCTGCTCGCCAACACCAGCATCTCCCCCTTCACGGAGGATACATCTGCCAACCTCTGCTTAACCTTACGGTTGTGACTTGCCAAACAGCACACCAGCATTTGGACTACAGTTTCTCAGTGGGGCTGGCAGAGCTCTGACATCTGCTGGGACCTGATCCAAAGCTCATGGGATTCAGTGGAAAAAAAAAGTCCATTGATCTTGGTGGCTTTGAATCTGTCCATCCTTTTGCTCATCTCCTTTGATGATTTATAGAGCACTGACATGCATATCTCACTTCTGAAGCACACAGAGCACATGGTTTTAATCCCACCATTTCCCTGGTGGCAGTGAAGGAAGTGTCCTGGCACCTAAGACACTGAAAAACACTTCCTATTCTGTATATTATTACTTTTCACTTGCCCAAGGAAGGTAAAAATTAGAATGCAAAATTACAGATGTTTTGTTTTCCAGTCTTTGCCTGACTTTAAAGACACAGTAAAATATTACAAAGTGCAATTTTTTGTGTGTGTGTGTAAAACAGATGAATGTTTTGTATTGAAATGAGAGGGAAGATGATATTAACAACTAAAAGCCACTGCTAAACAGATGACCCCTTTCCTTTGGAGAAGGTTAGGGAGGGAATCCTTCCAGTATACCAGGGAATTCTCCGCTCTGTTTGGAATGAAAGAACATATCATCCTCGTGAAGTCTTTGCAAAATTAAGATTACTGGGCCATTGGCAGGAACATTTTACTAGTTACGGTTATTCGGACTAAGTCCTATAGTAACAGTGGCTAAAAACTAAGCTTCAGATAAGTCACAGCTCAAGATTCATTGTGTCCTCAAGAGTAGTTTTCAGGGACAGCTATGCTGAGTGCCTGGCTGTCAGAAGTTCTCCAAGGGATACTGCCACAGCACCCAAGTTCATAGAGCCAGAGCACCTCCTGCCCACTGCAGAGACCCACAAACCACCAGTCACTTCCATAAAGCAGGAGGGATGCTTTGCTCTATTTTCAGATTTTTCATTCCTGTCCCACATCTTTTTCCTTCGTTTCCTTACTGGCTACTGCAATTTTTTCAGCACTAGATGTCAGTGTGGACTTGCAATACCAGATGACTCAGTATTTTTCCTTTAACGGGAGAGGAAGAATTGCCATCCAGAATGAATCCAAGCCTCTCCAGCCTCATATGCTTCCTACAAAACACATCTTGCTCGAATTTCCCATGTAAAATGTAGAACTGCATTCTGTCCTTGATTTGAATTAATAAAATGGCTTATCCATTTTGTGATCATATAATGCCTGAGTTAAAGAGGAGCTACCATGACTCCAGAGGAAAAGCATTGTATAGAAACTAATAAAGAAAAATAAATGGTTCTGAATTATCTAGCTAAATTGTGACCCTGCTAAGGTATCGTTTTGCAGGTGATCCAGAAGGATGGTAAATCCTGTAACTAACAGTACTAATCTCAACAGTAACCTACTGACAAGACAGAATTTTTGCATTCCCACTGTCTAGAAAGATATTGCATGATGAAGAAATGTTTTGCTTCACCAGATTGTTAGAAGGACTGTTCTGCTCTGAATGTGTTAATTATTATTATGCCTGGCATTTTCTGAATACTGTACTGAAAGCAGCTTGGGGCAGAGCAACCAGCCAGGAAGCGTATGCTGGCTTTTTGAGGTGGTGAAGTGATTGGTTTTTATCACTCTTAGGAAAACAATTTGTTTCTTTAAGAAATATAAGTCCCCCATCTAAACTGTGAGTGGATCCTGTGCTGCTATGGGAGGGCTGTGGAAGATGCATGAAGCACCCTGAATCCCTTTGTTTTGCAAGCAGCCATCTAGAACAAGACCCTGCTCCTGCTGCTGCTGGAGAAGTACAAACTGGGGGGGGGCATAGCAGGGACAAGAGGGAGCAGGTTCACAATTCTTATTTCTCATCTTTTACTTTCATGTGTTCTGGCTTCTGCCAAGTGGATCTGAGCCAACCTGACAGATGGAGCCTTTTACACCACCCTCATGCTTGGTTTACACCAGGCGGGACGCACAGAAAATGCTTTTGGCAGAACATGTGAAGCGGAGCTCTGAGGTTCCTCCTGACTCGGTGGAGCTGCGGCCACAATCTCAGAAAAATGTATTTGTCACTATGCTCTAGTTTACAAAGTATCACCCTGTACACTACTATGCCTCACTTTTGTTATATTTCAAGGTTGTTACTGTCCCTTTGACTTCTCTTGCAAGAGGTTACTGCAATACACATGTGACTGCCCAAGCAGCTGTGCTTGAAAGCCCTGTGAGTAACCAGCTAGTGTGGTTTTCTTTCCCATTATGAGGCTTATCAGTAGCAGACTTCAAGTAGGGGGCTATGGAATATTACAAGAACAGTGCTTAAAACTGCCAATTGAAAAGATTAGCAAATACAGTGCAATTAAAAAAAGGACAAAGGAATTTCCTCTCCTGGATTCTGAGAAGTTAAGGTAGCATTTGGCAGATATTACAGAACCTGAGAGAATATAAATTGTACTTGGCAAATCTGATGTCACATGGCTCTACCACCTGCCGTCATTCTTACATATTCCACTTGGTTATTGTTTCTGCAATACTGTTTTCCATTTACTTACCTGTTTCCATAGATATATAGCACTCAAGCAATTAGCACTGCTAATGAAAGATGTATGGTGTAAAACAGCTTGTCTGAAATAAGCTTCTGAAGACTGATTTACCTGTGTAACATTCACTGTGTCAAGACTTGAAGTGTCTTCTTTATTACTCACCATGAATTGTTCAGGTAAGTCTCTCTATAAAGCCAGCTGCCTCTCTGGGTGCAGAAGGGTTTCCTGGTCTTGCACTCTATGTTGCAAGACAAGACAAAACAGTGTCATTCAGGAATATACCTTGAAAGACTATAATTATTTCCCTCTGCAGAAGTAAAGGGAGCTGAGGCAATCAACAGTCCTCCCCCAACTCCCGAATCCACATTCAGCTGGTATTGCTGGGCGCTGATACACACGGTCTGAAAACAAGAGAGAGTAAACAGACTTCCCATCTGTTAGTTTGTCCTCCCCTCCTCTTCTCAGAAATAGCAGGAACAGAAAAATTAACTGGATGGGGCCTTCATATGTCAACTCAACCACCCACAGACTCCCAGACCCATGAACCTGTGTATTACGCCTTGCTCAGATCAACATGTATGGATGTCCCTTCATTTATGAATTGGTGAAAATGTCTTCAGTCTGAGACTGTATTTGTCTTCTGTTATGCCTTGAGAATATAATAAAAATGGCCTGTGTGCTAGCTTCTGAAGAAAGGTCGTGTTGGTGGGGTGATAGATGCATGAAAGGTCAGGAAGCTATGCAATGGGATAATTTGTGCAAAGGTGATGGATAACAACAAAACCACCAACAAGTAAAACCAGTGTAGTTTATTAGAGAACCAGTAACTACAGTTCCCTGTTTCCTTACTAAAATGGCAAATTCATAGGAATGGCATTTGGTAGCACATCTGGTTATCTGTGAAGGTACACAGTGGGTAGGATAACACAACTGTGAATGCAAAATAGCTTAGAAATTATTAGGGTGAATACTCTTTCCTATTAAAATTGTTAGACTAAATGTCATGGTTTGGGCCTAACAAAACAACAAGGAACCAGCCACGTGGCCGCTCACTCAACTCTCTTCCCCACAGCACTGGGATGGGGAGGACAAAAGCCAACTAGAAGCTCATTGTCCAAGACAAAGGACAAGGAGGGTTCTTCATTGATTAAGGTCCTGGGCAAAATAGACTCAACTTGGGGAAAAATAATAATTTAATTTCACACAAATCAAACACACCTAGGACACAGACAACACCCAGAGCAGGGCTTGCACATGTTACCCCACCCCTCCCTTCTTCCCAGGCCCAAATTACTTTGTTCCTGGTTTCTCTCCCTCCTTCCCCCCAGTGGCACAGGGGGACAGGGGATGGGGTTTAGAGTCAGTTCACAGACTGGTGGTTCCTGCTGCTCCCTCTGCCTCAGGAAGATGGATTGCTTACAGTCCTTCCCTACTTCTCCACGGGGTCCCTCCCATGGGAGAGAGTCCTCCACGAACCTCTCCTTCATGAGTCCTTCCCAAGAAGTCAGGAGCTGCTCCAGCCTGGGCTTCCCACGGGCTACTTCAGGAGCCCTTCACCTCCCTGCCATGGGGTCTTCCACAGCTGCACAATCCAACTCAACTGGCAGCAAATCCAAGTTCACTCCTCCTGGCACCTTCAGGGAATGTTCCACCATGTTCCTCTATGAGTGCAGGGGAACAGCCTGCCACCTCACCACGGGTTGCAGGGAAAATTCTGCATGGGCCCCTTCTTCCTCACCAACCACTGATCTTTACCCTGGCACTGCTCTGCCTCTCCAGCTCAGCTCTTTTTTCCTTCCTGCTTTGCTCAAGTTTTATCCCAGATCTTTCGTATGTTAATTGCAGAGGTGCATCTATTGTCTCTCTAGTGCCTCCTTGGCTGCTCGTTTTGGTGCTGGGGTAGCTTCTCAGCTTCTTACCAGAGCCACCTCTGGGCCCTGGCTCTACTACCAAACCCTCCAAACCAGCACACTAAACTGTATTTCTTGTAGCACTACTTTTTAGCATGAAGTAATGGTGGGCATAGCACAAACTGCCATTTCTGCATTTAAGTTATTTCCAAGTATTTCTTCTTGTACAAAATGGACAATCAGTAAGCCCAACCAAATGTCAGTTTACTTTTACGACTCAGTTTTCTCAACAGGTAACTCCAGTGTACAAAACACAGCTCATTGTTTACAGTGTGACAGAAAACTTTAGAAAAGCATAAACTTTAAACAAAAGAGAGATCAGTTTAAACAGATTTTTTATAAAGCAAAGATAAACTTTCTTATCCTTGTAAGCATCACCACACATTTTCAGAATAAATTTAGGACCCAAACCTCAAGCTTTTTGAGCTGCTTAGTTTTTTATTCCATAAAGACTAATCACAACATGTCGCAAGACTGTTTTTCGTGTATTGGTATAAGCATATGCATAAATCTTCATAGGATTAAAGTCAATATGTACAAAGTGTTATTCAATTAGAAAAAATAATATTTCTACAACACTGGATATCAGGGTCTCCTACATCTCTCAAAATATCAGCTACCAGCTGGGGGTACAGTGATACCAAAATATACCTAAAAACGTGCCTACAATAGGTTTATGTATTCAACTCGTAGTCATACTGTCGGGGATAATATGGGATCTCTCTCCCTCAGCTCTCAGGTGTGAACATATAACACTCCCACCTGCTGGATGGCTTGCTCTAGCTTCGCATATAAGGAAGTTTATTTTCCACATCTTAATTTTAGAAGGATAAAACCATTCTGTTCTGCTTTCTCTATGAACAACTGAACACTTCAGAAGCTCTGTTTGCAGACCCTGTGAAGAAGCTGGATGCAGTGCTATGTATTTTAAACACCTGAAATATATAGTAATGTAAAAACTGCACTGATCTCTTTTACCACAATGTGGACTTCTATTTTGCTATCCAATTAGCAAATCAAGTTGCCTAAACCCTGCTAAGAGCCCACACTACCTATTAGAATATTAAGCTGTACATCACCAGTGTGTTACTTTTTAAAAAAAACCCCACCTTTCTCCTTCAAAAACGAGTGCCTGAGCTGCTCTGAACAGAATGTAGACCTCAGGCTGGCTTTATTACTTCAGGGCCGGATGCTTTTGTCAGAAATTAAGCCTTGCTTGGAACCTTGTTTCAGGGTCCCTATAAAAGACACCAAAGAAGTGGGCAGGAAGGGAGAGGGAGTATCCTCTGTCAGCACAGCTCACTGTTGAGCAAATGTCAGAGCCTTGCTGCACTTACCAGCACATGTTTTCCAAAACGTGCAATACTATTAATTTATGGCTAATTTTGTATGATTAGGGCACACCTGCTACATGACATGTTCAAGGAACCTGGTCAAGAAACAAGTTCATTATTTTCACTTGTTGATAGACAAGGTAGCATAACCAGAACTGGAGGTATGCAGCTTTTAACAAAGAACAGCAAGTATACTTGCCTGTTTAAACCAGTTGTTTGGGGTTTTTTTGTTGTTTTGTTTTTCCCCACTATTGTAAGAAAGTTAGTTCCTATTTTGTGCTTATTTAATGATGAATAAGATTTTCCTGATATGCTTCTACAAGAATAATACAGCATTCACCCATGCAGTCCTACAAAAGTAAATTTTTATAGAACCATCTGCTCTCCACCGAGTCCCTCAGATTTGTGGAAACATTGACAGCAGCAAGATGTTCTACTTCCTCTCTGCACTGTTTCCTCCTGCCACTGGTTTTTCTATGCTGGGTAGGAAACTGACATTTTTTTATGCAAACTGCTTCTGGAGTGTATTAACGAACAAACGGGTGGAGGTTATGGTGCTAGGTACTTGCCTCTACAAGACTTAACAGCTAGTAGACAGTCATTTGTGAGAAGAAATGCTACCTTGAAATCCTAACTGTAGTTTGCTATATAAAGCAAATGATCGCACTTAGAAAAACTTCTATTCGACCATCTATAAGAGGGACCAGGAAGGCTGGAGTGGAGAAAGCTCACTCAGAAGCTTGTCACATCGCTTTTCTGAAGATGTAGGTGTTCTTTGGGGTATGTGTCCTGTTTAGACTACACTTGATAGTGTGAGAGCTGTTCTAGATGCAAACCAAAAGCAGAAGTTCCCCACAAAAGAAAATCACCTTGCACTGGGAACAGCCATAGTCTCTGAGAAGGGAACACAGGCTGTCCTGTTGTCGTGACTTCTTTTCTGTGAAATAGTCTATGCTGTTAAAGGTAATTTTCTGATTGTAAGACTGAGTAACTGTTCAGATATCTTGAGTTTTTTTTCCCCCAATAATTTATAATCCTAAATTGAAAAAAACAAAAAGTTATTCACAGCCAAATATAATCTGTATTTAATACCTGCTCAACTCTTAGATCCACTGTAAAGAAAGAGCAGGAAGTACTGTCATACTGCGTAGCAACGTACTCTTTTCGAAATGCTGTTTATTCCAGCATTCCAGCTGTTATGACCAGCTCCACTTGTACTCGGTAGTGGAAATTGAAAAAAAAAATCCTCCATAAAACACTGAGCATGCTGTCCTCTAAACCTGCTTTGATAGGGCTGGACATGCCACAGGCATTCTGCGAGCAGCAGAAATTATGAGTCATGTCTGCAACATCCTTTGCTCATGCAGATTCTTGGAACCTAGGAAGAGAGGAATTCTTCTAGCAGCTTTTCCTTCTGTGGGACTGTTAATAGGATCTCTAACTTCTGCACAACTGCTTATTTTCTATACTGCATCTCAGAGGTTGGGCTGAAGCTGGCCAAGGCTTTCAGAAGCAGCTGGTGAAAGGGCTCACACTTGACCTACCTTGGGGTATCCACCACTGCGAGCAGGCACTGCAGCTGATCGTTCACAAGTGGGGATGGCATAGCATGGGACAGCAGATTATTGACCCCAGCTGTCTGCCCAGCACACAAAAGACCAAGCTGTTCAGGAGACAGCTGTGAGATCCCTGCCTCTAACCAAATCCAGCCACGGTTCACAGCAGCACCCCCTAAATGGGCTTCAGATGATTCACAGAGTGGCTCAGCTATCCAGGCAAGTGGCATTGGAAGAAAGAGGTAGGGCTGGTAACCCTCTCTGCCACTCCAACCTACAGTGCCTCTTCTTGCAAACTGAACTGTGAGCTGCACTGGTACCACCAAGTGACTACATGCAGTTGTAACGTAGATGATGAAAGAACAGGGAGAGGGAGGCCTCTGCACCTATTCCCATCTGAGGAAGAGCAGTACAGATACCATACGTTGTACATTACGTAGTCCTAGCACACGTAGCAATTACACATACGTGTAAGACATAAGAGTACAAAAGTGACGTAATACTGTCTATGTAATTAAGGTTCTGTTTTATTGTATGAACTGTAAAACAGCTTGGTGCTACGTTTTGTGACACAGGCACGAACGTGGTTGGAATCCTTACCTAGACGTTAAATGACGTTAATCCTTACCTAGATGTTAAATGAGTTCCAGGACGGCGTGCAGCACCTCTTCAGTGCCATGCCTTATTTTAGAGCAGACAGCAATAATAAAAAACAGTTTACCTTGGATGACTGACTGTAGGAATCAAGTTCATGTAAAATCAATGTATATGACATTCGACGTCACCTATCTTTAAAGAATAATCTAATTTTACATCTCATCGTTTTGTCACGAGCAAATCAAGCCCGTTATTCAGGTGTGTGTGTGTACATATATATATATATGACTCACAGGGACAAATTATTTGGCTGTCTGCCAACCCTCGGGCAAAGCTTCCATCACTCATTTCGGGAATTTTTCTCTCAGTCAGAAACGAAACTCTACAGGATTTTTTTTTCCCCGTACGGAGCGCGACCCAAAGGTCCGAGAGGTTTTTTTTCACCCTTCTCCCTTCTCATTTAAAACACGAGGAACGCGACCCGCAAGCCCCAGCGCGGGCGGGC
>NW_009952263.1:1135368-1181666 GCF_000747805.2 Chaetura pelagica
GGGCTCCCTTCCCCGTCTCCCGCCCCGGGGTGGGACTGGTTATGAATCATCACCTCGAGGAGAGCGGCGGCCCTTCCAGGTTTTCGCCCACCGGAGCGGGACACGGTTGGGGTTTTCAGGCCAGCGTCTGCTATTGTTTGTAAGGAGAGCTGTGAAAGGGGAGGTTAAAACTGAAACGAACCCGATGGCGGTGCGGTCGGGACGGCGAAAAAGAAAGCAGAGCCTCTGCGGTCGGCGACTTTAGACTCTAATAGCTGTAATCAGTGCCAGTGTAAATACTCTTGCCTACTACTTACATAATTAGAACTTAATTGGATCATCTGTCTCCGCCGTTTATTCTAAAATAGGACCAAACTCCTCTTTAGGTACTGATTAATGTATGGCTGGTGCTTGTTCCTTTTTCTGAGTTCTCGGCTTCTCAGTTCTGAAAGTCGCTTAAGAAAAACAGAAGTTAATGTAAGTTTCATTGTTTATTTTCTCCCCAAGATATTACAAGAACTGAATAGCTGTCCGTGCTGCTGAAGTACAGGCTTAGTTACGGTTAGTCTTGAGGGTGGCCACATGTGCTCTTGAGGCAGGAAAAAAACACTAAAACGCTCGGCTAAACTCAGAATTAAACCAGGAAGCTGAGGCCCTTTAAGAGGCATCTTAAACATACAGCACGTTGCCACAGTTTTTTGTCTCTCCTGTGATATTAAGGTGAATGGAGCTGATACAGGACCTGAGTTTTACAGGCTGTGTTCTTCACCTTAAAGTTAAAACTGTCAGTTGCCAAACTGCTTTCAGAGTTGCTGACTACTGTCAGTACTGCTTACTCTAAAGGTAGTTGTTTGTGTTAAGGTGCAACATGACTTTTAAAATAGACTCGTTCTCTTAGTTATTCTGATATATATATATATATGTGTGTTATAGCCTGTCTAAATACTAACCAAATTCCCCCGAAGCTTTCATTTGGGAAAGAGAAGCCTAAATGTAAAATCCCTACGTTTCTGTATTCTAGTTAATCTGCTTGTGAATACAATTTGTAGGAGGCTGGGTTTTCATCTTCCCTGTGGTGTGACCTGTTAGTAGCCAAAGCAAGGTTCTCTTCCGTCCGACCCTCAGCGGGTGCGTGAGGTTTCTGGCACGTGGCCTGCCACCTATATATTGTTGGTGTGTTGACCTGAAGACAGCAGAGCTTTTACTTCCTAGATCTAAAACTGCCTCCTCCGAGGGCAGTGGTTGAGTATTAACAGGAAGCTGTCAAATCCTGTTAAAATAAAGGAATATTTGCCCTTAAGAAAGAAAATGTAACTACTCTCATAGTACCAAGCTGCTCGATGGGAGTGCTTTGTTGCAGGGATGCTCATTATACTGTCATGCTGTCACGTGGGGGAAGAAGGTGTATGCGTTTCTTTTAGTGGTGAAAGGATGCCCTACCACCAAGTATTGTGGAGTTTGTGCTAAACACAAGGGAATAATTAAAATATGTAGGCAGTTGTTGCTCAAAGGCGATTTCCTCCCCTTCTTGCTTAAACGTTGTCTTGCAACCTGCCTTGCAGACAGGGGGGACTGGATTAAATGTAAATGCGGTGCTGAGGATCAATAACCTAGGAAACCGTTTGTGCAGGTGCAGAAAAGTCTTTTCAGAATGACTCTGAATTTGATTGTACTTTTCTGAGGCCCATAATAATCACTTAATTGCTGTGCTACACTATATTTTGTCTTTTGAGAATTTTTGAAATTGGCGTATTAAAGAAGATATATACTGAAATGATGCAAAGCTTGTTGCTTTTCCACTGAGGAAAAGTACCGGGAGGGGTGCACTCTCCTTATCTACTGACTAATAAATAAGACATGCCACATAAGAGGGGTTTCAGTAGCAAGTTTCAAAACATGCTGCTCTCATGTGGTCACAAGATGGTCATTAATCTTGCTTTTGCTTTTTTAAAAATCTTAGTATCTCTTATCAGGATGAGTAACTATTTAATCATAATACTGCTACAGTTGTGAAGAAGGTGTCTCTTGAAGCAGTATTCTTTATTGCAATTCAAATGTTCTGTGATACTGGTGATACATGACTCCACATCACATTGAATCTTAGCATTCTGATTTAGTTGCATGCTTTGTGTTTTCTTGATTCATTGTAATAATTAGATGCTCAGAATGAGTAGCCCCAGCTGAGATCATACATTAGTAGCCTCAGCATGGTAAAAAATAACTTGAAGCATTGTTTTTGCCCTGATGGTAACTAGCTCAAGCTTGTCTAGGTGTGGTGTCTGGCATTTATCTTGTGTATCATAAGCATGCTTGAAGTCCCCTCCCTTGTTTTGTAACTTGCAAATTAGCTGAATTGTTTATTTTTCTCTGGAAAAGTACTGGAATTAATTTTTAGGATTAGCTAGCAATTCTATGAAAATTAAAATAAAAAGAATGAGAAGAACCAGAATAACTTTGAAAGTTGAACTGCATCTTCAGCTTATTTATGTTTTTAGACATACTGCTTGGCTTCATCAATCAGTGACATGTGAGTGTTGCATTTGTTAAATTACTGTAATTAATTTGTCATTAGTGAATTATACTCTATTGTCACTTTTACTGAGCAGCTCTGTATGTTGAAGTAATGCAGAAATATTAACTATCTAGTGTAACATACTTAAATCCATACTGTGCTTGTTAATAAGCCATTTGAACTAGAATATAAAAAGTACTATGTCACAGTATGCTAACGTATTGGAATGTGTGATCAGTTGTTTTCTATATTTCTTCAGTAAGAACTGTAGTGACACTAGCCTTTCCCGACTGTGAGGGTCTGATATTCCTGTCTGACTTCAGGTCAGTGCACCTTTACGGTCAAAGTACAGTGGAGTAAATACTGCAACTTTATATCTCATCTCAGGGAGAGTTCCGTTCACTGAATAATCGGGACCTTGGTCTCACAAAAAAAGGAAATGTATATGTATTTACCTTTGTGCTGCAAGCACACCTGGAGCAGGCTTAGAGTGTGAAGCAGAATGAGACCCAAATCCTGTAAGATCTTACGGCACTCCCAGGTGCAGAGGCCAAATCCGCGCGTGACTTTCAAGCACTTTCTTGCAACACAGCCCTGAGTTCCAGCTTTCTTTAAGGTGATAACACTGTTATCAGGAATTTTGACCACTAGTTTCCCGCTCTGTTCCTCAGTGAGTGGGACTTCCCCTCTCTCCCAGCCCCAAAGTAAACGTTCTTAACTTCCATTAAGAACAGCCTGTAGAAGAGTTGGCCTTGAGATCCTCAGTTTTTCCACTGTGTTTTTAGGCATCAATTGTTTTTGCCTAGAGTGTCTGCATTGCAGCAGAGGTAATGTTGTAGTTACAATATAGCATGTTATTGTCAGTGATGCTTGCATTTGGCTAAAAATGGATGGACTTTGGGAACTTTCTTTGCTTTGTGTAACTGCTGACGTGTTACTTCCACCACTTAAAAAGTTGACAGCTCCTCAGAACCCGTTTCATGCTTGTGATCCTGTTTCTAGGTGCATTCTTGGTGAAACAGGGAGAATTCTTGGTGAAAACACCTAGTATAAGTATCCATCTGGTGTTCAAATTTAAGTCTCTTTTTGGAAATATTATTGTAAGACAAGAATAAAGCCTTTAAATATAATTGTTTTGTCCTTAAAAGTCTCTTACAGAAGACTATGTAAAAAGTCAACTGAAGATAGCAGAAATGTTACATATTTGGTCTTTTAAATTTCCATGTCAGTTCTTCATTCAATATAATTAAACAGAACATACAAATATACAAAATTTCAGATTGTGTTATATATGATCATATACAATTTTATGTGATGCATTTATAGACAGATACTTTAAAATATATAGTATTATCAGATACAACTGTTGACAGCTTTCAGGCCTATGTCAAGACTTGGAGAAATAGTTTGGAGATTGTGTCTGTTCAACTTTATTAGAAGAAGGGGTTTGTTATGTTATTCTCAAGCCAAATAATGATCAGGCTTTTTTCTATAGTACTTTACAGTGCAGGATTCATTGCCAGCAATGAATGTATGTAACACAGTAGAACCTTATAGTTACATTATAGTACCATTTGTTTGTAACAATAGCTTGTAGAAGTAATGAATGAATTCTTCATTCTGTGGAAGAAAGTTCACCAATGCCTCAGGTTATGACCTAAATAACTTGTTGGATTGTGGGAAGCAGGTATGAGTAAAGGATTGTGTGAAGTTCAGAAAAGATTTTAGACATCTCTAAAACTACCTAGAAAGTACTATCCCATTGAGAAATCATGATTAGACATATAAAAATTCAGTGCTGCACCTGTTTTGTTAGCCAAAGTTCTGGCTCTTGGGTCTTTGCCCCCTGACTTGAGAGAAGTATTGGGAAGCATGCTTTGTGATGAGACTACCGAGATATCCTGTGTATGAATCATGTTAGAAGCAGTGAAACTTATTTATTGCAGTTTCATCCTGTATGCCTTTGTACCACTTGACATACCTTCTTTTCCTGGCAGCTGGAATTTGATTTTTGTATTTGAGGAAGGACAGTGAATCTTTGCTGCAGTATATATTTCTTTAAATTACTTACTAACCATTGAGAATGAGGAAGGCATGTAAGGATTTAGTCTAATAAAGGCTATAACTTTCCCATACAAATTATTTCTTTAGAGGTACGATAACACTGCTATTTGCTGTTAGGAACACAAAAAGTCCTGTGTGCCTTATCAGATAATTCTGCTGTTGCTGTTCATAGGTCTTCCAAGGTGCAGAACAGTGAAAGCTAGGAGCAAAATCTGTCTCTGCTTTGGTGTTTTGATTTGTTTCTATTCACTTGACTGCACCAGTGAAACACAATGATAGCCATTTATGTCCACTTCAGAAAAATAAGAACAATAACAATGAGAGGCTGGCTGAAGTCTGCTGATGGTAGAAGGAAGTGAAAATGCAGACCAGTTTGGTAGCTGAGAGAAATATGAACATGTCTGTACACATACAGATAACTTCACAACAACCACAGGCTGGGGTGAGGATAGATGTGTGCCTCATTTTCTCTTCAGTTATACCTATGAGTTGACTCCAAAGGGAGAGACAAGAGTCACTTCATCAGTTGCTGAAGACATGGGAGGTTTTAGAAATTTATTAGTATTCCATTAACCAAAATACAGATTGAAAAATTCAATTTGCTAGAAAAGCAGTCCAAGGATAAAATATATTGACAGGAAGTTTCAGAAGGAATGTTCTGACAGATGAGTTTGAGCAATCTGATCCCTTTTCAAGGTCTTGCTGTTCCTGTATTTAGTGGTCTTTTCTGTTCCTACATACATAGGGTGGGCAGCATATAGTTCCTGGTTGGCAGCAGAGACAAACTCTCCTAAGGAGTGGGTGTGGGACACAAAAAAACCCCAGAAAGTCCACAACTACCACTCATCTGCTCCAGCTCAGTCAGGATGCTGGTATCAGTCACTGATGTTATGTATTTGGACAAATGACCTAAGAACACTAAATGAGAATTGTTTGGATCTTCTCATAGTGCTAGTGAAGCCGCTGGGATCTGTGGATTTGGGCACTGCAGTAAAGACAGGCAATTGATAGATGGTCTTTGAAGGGCTTCTTTATCTTCTCTACCTTCTGCCTGGTAGACAAAAGGAGTTAGGAGAAGCCAAGTAATAAAAATGGCAGTACTACATTTAGGGGTAAAACTTAAATAGTTAACAGTCTGAAGAAAAGGAAACAGTATAATTGTAATGGCATATATAAATATTTCTTTTGGCTATCAAGACTGTGATAATACCTGATTGAGCCTTTGCAGTGCCAGTTCAAACAAGACTTTCCTCTTTAATGTCTTCTGAATACCCAATCCAACCCTGATATCCTGACAGTGTGCCTCTCCTCATGTTCTCTCACATAATTGCAGACTAGTCTCTAACAACCTTGCAAGTCACTTCTTTGTCTTACAAAGAAAGCCTTTTGTCACTGCTAGAAATCAAAAACTATTTTAAAAACACTTTGCCTACCCATCTGTTTGGGTAAGTTCTCTCGTGTTCTTGCCAGCTGCTCATGAAAAACTTCATCATATAAATGTTCTTGCTTTGCTGTCTTACCCTTGCATGAAACCTTTAAATTTTGCATAATGTATGATGGTTTTGGGGTAAGTTTTCCCTGCTATTTGCAGATGCATGAACGACATTTATGTTATTTCCAAGGCTTTTCTGCAATGCCTCTACTGCTCATTAATGGTTTAATTAGTTTCAGGAGAGACGTATAATAATTTCTGCAGATTGTGTTCATTTACTGTGGTAATGGAAATAGAACATGTCGTTCTAACAGATGTTTAACCTGTGAAAAAAACACAACAGTGAGAAACCTTTGAGTACTCCAATTTTTTATTTTGTAATATTTTTAAGGATGTGCATCTTATGAATAAAAAGAACCCAAACTGTGTAAACACTGTGATTACCTGAGTAAAACCAGAACAGCACTTCATAGGCATCCAGAGAAGTGCTTTTGCTCTCTTCTCTCTGGTTAGGTATTTCTTAAACAAGTGCCTATGTTTTCATGGCCCACTTTCTGTGTAAATTATCATTGTAACTTTCACAAGGATGTCTCAGTGTGCATCCAGAACTCTCTGGTGTCTGGTTTTGATAGGCTACAAGTTCCCGATGCTTGCAAAAATGGGAGGGTAAGCCATAGAAGAATGGGGCTAGTTCTCACTTCCACTTGGCACATGCTTCTGTTCCTTGCATGGAAATCGCATAGTATTGACCCAGAGAGATCTGGAAGCATGCAGAAAAATCTCACAGGACTCACGATGTCTGACTGCCTGCCAAAGAGCGTTGTGTGGGATTCAGTTCAGTTACTCTTAGTCGTCTTTAGGAATTGACATACCTGGGTGTTTTCTTCTTCCTTGTCTGCTCTGTCTAAAAATCAGACCACCACAGCCTGTGAATAGTCCCCAAAGGGTGGGTGTGCTGCATACCACTGTGGATATTTTTAGTAGATTCTGTTTGCTGACTGACTTAGTGTGCTATAAATATAGAGTTCTCATCTGGCATGTACTTTGCATGTCTTCTAGTAACTTACAATAAATTAACCTAAGAATAAGGGCAAGAAAACATCAGCTGTTACAATTTATTTGGCTCTCCACATGAAGTTTCATTTATATACAGGAATTATTTAGCAACATTTTAACTGTAAAATGTTTTTAAAACTAGTGATGTTCAAAAACACTTCCTGGTTGGGCTACCATAATTATTCCCTATGTCAGATTGATTTATACTGTGATTTTTCTCTGGTTTTAAAAATTGAGGGTGAAGATTTTAGATGTGAGATGGTAGTTGAGCATCTGGAGTATTATCAAGGCTAGTAAATTACTTTCTTTGTTATGTCAGTACAAGCACACTGCCTGAACATGCATAAAGACTATTCTGTGGGGAACAATGAAGCTTTAGTCATGACTGTCCTACAATTTTTATTTTTTTTTTAAGTATAGGTGTACTCAAACATTTGTTTGAGTTGAAATACGGTTAAGGCACTTATCACAATTTTGTAATTATTAAGACTCAATGCAAAAGTGGCAGGGAACCATGTCTTATTAAAATATAGATGCATCTCTCTTTGAGTGTTGAATTTGACATAAAATCGAAGGATGGATTCTTGCTGAGTTGTACTGAGCATAACCTAAATGCAGTTCTTCTGTAATGCTAAAGTAAAAACTGTCACAGTGTACATGGACATGTGTGGCCTTCATGAAAGAGATTTTAAACTGGTAAAGTTTTCCATGTGCAGCAAAAGTAGAGTCTGCTTAGAAGTGCTTTCTACAGATTGTATGAACACACAGACAGTAGTTTAAGAACCCTAAAAAAATTATTTTATAATGAAATCCAGACCAATCTGGTGATAGTCCTTCAGAAAACTTACAAACTAAACGGCCGAGAATCCTAGATAGTTCCCTGAAAATTGTGCTGCTTTTGAATCCTGACCTTTTTTTGCAGCTATTAGGAGGATGTCTTGCAGCTATCAAGAGTTTTACTTTTTGGGGACTGAAAAACATCACTTCTTGATTTTTGAGCATGAATACAATTTAAGTTTCAGTATGGGGAAGGAGCCTGCCTGTCCTCTGAATATGCTGTGGCTCTACCAGAGAGATCAGAGCATCATCAGTTAAGCAAATTTCAGAGATAGAATGGTGGATGATCTCCAGGAACAATGGCGACAGTAAAGTTCTCCATGTTCATTTAGCTGCTTTCACCAGGAGGCAGTCCTCTTTCTTATTGTCTTTGCTGCATCAGCAAGGATTACTAGAGTAACTTAAAGCAGGGATAACTGGAGGAGCCTAAGACTTGAGGCTTTTGTGTTTGCTCTCTTAGGTGTTTTGCTATCCTTTGGGAGGAATTAAAGTCACACACCTGCATTCTGACTGTTGGAAGGCATACTGTGCTTGTGCAGCAAGTGGTACAGAGCTCCATATAGTTGCTTAACTGGATAAACATGATTAATATTTAGAGGTGATTTTGATGAGGTGTCCTGAAAGTTAGGATTATTGAGTTCAGGTGTGAAGTGCCCTAATACAGACTTACCTATGCCATTTTCTGCTAGAGCTTTTTAATTTTTCATTGTTTTTGATTTTGCAAACTTAATGGTCAGTTATGGTTGGTTTGTGTGCTTTGGTTTGTTTTTTTTTCCCATACCAATATGGCTTTAGTTGTTAGAGGTTGTCAATGCAGTGTGGGCAGATAATTGTTTCATTTCTGTATTGGTGCAGTACTGAATGTAGGACAAGTAGATTGTTTGTCTCAGTTCAAATCAAAGACAACCCTGCTTTTTGTTAAAGCTCTGTCAGTCTATTAAAGAATTACAATTTCAAAATAATAAAACATAATTTTAAAACTACTTCCATGTTTTTAAAGTGCTGTGTAAAGAAATAAAATACCTGCTCCACTCATGCAACAGAGCCACGAGGCCATTGCTGACTGAAGAGAAATGATCTACTGGCACAGCACGTGAATGAAAACAGCATGAAATTCACGTATATAAAGGGGCTGCGTGCTATCTGAGAAATGCCTTTTAAAGATCTAGTTTGCTATCCTAACATTTGGATACTAGATGAGAAGTGCACAGGCATTGCTTTTCTTCCTAGGCAGTGAATTGTATTACACTTTAGTTAGATTTAATTGCATGTTTGCTACAGCTGATTTTTGGATTAGTTTATATCCGAATGTCTTATCTGTGAATTTGTGTGGTTTGTAAGTGATAACATTTTCAAAGACAGATGATACTAGCTTCTTTGTAACCATAGATGTGAAAAAACAATGTGTTTAAAATGCTTTTGAATTAAAATACAATACTGAAATAGCTTCCAGTTTGGAGGAAATACAGATTGCATTGCTAGCATAATAAACCATGGGTTAAAACAAACCTTGTTTTTTACATACTTGATAAGACCAAGATCCAGTGACAGCATACAGCTAGGGAGTGGAGGAAATGTTCTGCTGCAAACAAGGAAACAAGAAGGCCAATGCAAATAATAGGATTTATGTTGTACAAGTGTGGGAAATGATGTGTTAATCCCAGGTTGTTCTCCTTTGTGTCTCCACTGTGCATCTTGAGTTTCAAAGCACACAGTAGCTGATGAAGCTAAGAGGAAATAATGAACATGTTTGGAGCTGGAGGGCAAGCATTTCTTCTAGTGGGCTGGGTGGATATATGTGACACCTCTCTACAAGTGTGCAGGCAATCAATCTTTAAATTGTCTTTAATGATTGTTTATTTTGCTTTAAAGTTTTATTCAGAAGAAATGCTCCCAAGAGTTTTAAGCTTAGATAATATAATTTCTTGACATTAAACAGTTTAATGTCTTGGGAAAAGCTGTTGATTGTGGAAAGTGGACTAGAACTAAGCTTTATGAAGACCACTTGAGCTGAGAGCAGTATTGCTTGTTACCATCCTCACAGATAAAGTAAGTTTATGCTGTCATGGAAATGGAGTCCATGGAGTGGTTGTCAGAAGCGTCCTAGTCTTTAAATTCTGGCCAATACTGATTCTCTTTTAGGGATTGGCTAGCTCTAATGTTCGATCAAGATAATTTTGACCACTGGCTACATATTTTTGTAAAAAATTAAGTAATTTACTCTTTTTAATTTTTGGTTTTTATTAGGTGTCAGAACAAAATATTTCTGGGACTTCTGCTGCAGTTCTTGCTTTCAGCAGTGCTAGGAAAGTTAGTAGGAATGAATTGCTGTAATTTCTTTCAACTTTTGGAAAAAATATTCTTTGAAAAGTCTTTTCGATGCTAAGATGCTTCTCAATGCTAAATTACTTGCCTTTGTTTTAACAGATATGGCAGTCTTTCTCTGCAGAATGCTTGCTTATGTATGGCTTTTGACTGTTTTTTAATAATGGGTTAAAGATACTGACCTCCTTTTTAGTTGAACTTTAATTTGCTGATGAAAATACTGAATTTTAATTTTATCTTGATATTTTATTGATGAGAAGCATGTACTTAGCAGCAAAGCTAGAAGTAGCCAAAAGCATCTAAAAATTAAGTGGATCCCTGTTGAAGTGTACTGAAGAGGTGGTTCTTGTCTTTCACTATGCACAGGTTGTTCCTACCAACTCTGCCATTCTACCAGTTGTTCATTAGTTAACTCGTTAGAGTGGCAAGTGTATTCTGTAGGGTGGTAACTCTGAAAGGTTCTTCAGCCATTTTGTTGGTTTGGTGGTGCATCTGGATTGCTAACTATACTGAGAAGTAGTGCTGGGCTGATGTAGCTATACTGCCTTTTAATAATGGAAATTACTCCAGATACATCTCCAATATAATGATATGAAAATGGGAAACATGAAGGTATTCTGGACTAGATGAGAAGATGCCAATTTGGGGATTATTTTGTTTCCTCCTTATTTTTCTCAACAAATACCTTAGCTTGCAGAATAAGTATACAAAAGTGATGCCTAATTTGTCAAAATGAGGAAGGATCTTAAATGCTTGCAAGTAGTCAAACATCTACTTTTATGTAGCTGTAATATTTGTAAAATGTTCTGCATTCTACAAAGTGCTGCAAAATATTAATTATAAGATGTACTTCTAGAGACTCTTCTCCCTTTCCCTGTGATGGATTAGAACCATTTCTGGGCTGTTTAACAGCTGTGCCCCATGGCAGCTCATTCTTAACTCTAAAACTTGGTTAGCTGTAGCGTGAAAGCGTAGTGTTCATTGAAACAGGCTTAAAACAAATGTTGGTATTGCACGTGTCTGGCCTGATGCTATCCACAAAGATATAGAATTAAAATTAGTGAAAAACATAAGCACCCCGGAAAATGTTAACCTCAAAGGAAATCCTCTGAAAAGGATACCAAATTTGTAAGCAAGAGAGAAGGAAAACTCTGTGGAATGGTGGGTTTTGTTACATTACTTAGAGGTAATCAGAATGCATGGCTAGGGGTGGTGCTACAGTTGCTTTCCAATCTCATGAACTGTGATATTGTGACACACTAAAATTGTGTGTGTACAACTGATTGAGAACCTCTCCTTTTTTTCTTCCTTTTCTTTGCTTTCTCACAGTTTTCTGTGTGGAGGAGTCATCTTACTTGCTACACCTGTATTGGTAACTGAAGTGTTACTGGAAACAGAAATAAATCTGCAGAAACACTGATTTACCTGGATCTTAAAAATATTTCCTTTTTAATAAAAATCAGTGTCTTTATTTAGGAGGTTTATCTTTTCTTTTTGAATTTTCCTTCTCTAGAAAGGCATAAGTTTGGATATTACACTTAATTTGGATTTAGTTTTATCTAGCAGTAATAATCTAACAATAATTATATGTGTAGTGTTAAAGGAGGAGTAACGCTGAAGAGAAGCACACTGAAACAGATAATTAGTTCTATATCAAAAAGAAGAGAGGCCATTTTGATTAAAACAGAAGTTAAAAGTGATTAAATTTGCTTCCTCAAAGTTCTTACCAGGGAAATGTGCTGTACATATAGCACAAGACATTAAACCCTGGAATTTAAATGACAACATAGTAAATTCTAATCCTATCAGTTTTATGGTTTTGCCTTAAAGATTTGTAAATTTACAAAATTACACACTTGTAATTAAATTTCAGACATGGGAAATTTCATACAGTAATGGGAAAGGAAGAAAAGCCTCAAGTCAGTACCTTGTTTTTCTTCCAAAACTGTAGTTTCTTTCCAACATATTTAGCCTTGTACTCCTTCAGGCAGTGATGATAAATTTACTAGGTACAATATTTTTAAGATACTGGTACCGCTAAAACACTGTGAGGACAGCTTTATTCAAGTCAGTGTGTCTCGCACATGCAGAACTTTAGCTATACTTACGAGTCTGCCTTGAAGGGCATAATCCCATTTGTCAGGAATTGTGCGTAACTGACAAGGATTCCTTTTGCTGTTGAAGAAAAGGAGCTTTTTGTGTGATTTCAGCATTCAAAGCTTTACACTGTTAGATTGGTAGTCCTCTGTAGACACTCCTAAATGACAAATTAATTTTGATGGTGCTTTCCTAACCCAAAAAGTCATTGATTGGTGTGACAATTGAACTCTATAACTGAGTTTTAGGAATATCACCACAAGTATTTGTCCATATAGGGGTAAGTATAGAGGAAAGATACTTTGTCAGCTATTACAATCAGTTACTGTTGTATTCAGTAGTTAAACATGGCATTTTCCTTTCTCATACAGTGTGTTGGAAAGCAACAGGCCTTGCTCTCAACATTATACATGAATTTTCGTAATTATTTTTGTGTTAGTAAGCATACAATGTCTTTTTGCCTTAAAACATTATACAACGAGGGTTACAAGAACACAGTTCTAAAGAATGATGTGTGGGTGAAAGTCTCTTTGTTGATGATCATATGACTTGAAGGGACCTTGAGGTTAACAGTTCCTTCCTGGCACTGGAATGCGGGAGCAGATGAGTTCAGCCCTTTCTGAGCAGATGAAATTTATTCTTTCTTAATTTCTTAATTGAAAACCATCTATTTCCTTGGGCATTTTGTTTTGACAAGTAATTTTGCCATTGGAAGGCTTCCTAATAAGGAAATTACTCTTAGTGTTTCACAACGGATTCCCGTTTTTGAATGCAGAAATTAGCAATTGATGCATTTCTGTTAACAGGTAGTTCTTTATCACAAATGTGAAGGGCTCTTATTTTCCTTTTTAATTGTACTTGACTCTTTCTAGCTATTAGATAGAATTTCAGCAACATATATAGTGTTTAAATGTAGCTAAAAGGGCATTTATCGTGCTGTTATGGTTTAGTATCTCTCAATTTTTATATCTGCTTACTTTGAATTGGGCTTGTAGAACGCAGAATTGTTCGAAGTGTCTGACAAAAAAGGGCCAGGGTGGTAATGAGGCAGACAATATTTAACAAGTAACTGTCTTAAAAAACTGAAGTTTCTATTTCTCTCAGTAACTGCCTGGTCACATTCAGAAGGATGGATTGATAGGAGAATTAATTAAAACAGACTTATGAGAGAGTTATCTGGTATTTCTGTTTGTGTTAACTAGTAAACTTGAATAGAATCATAGAATTCTTTTGCTTGGAAAATACCTTTCAGATCATCAAGTCCAACCATTAACGTAGTACTGCCAGATCCATCATTAAACCATATCCATAAGCGCCACATCTTCAAGTCCTTTAAATACCTCTGGGCCTGTTCCAGTGCCTGACAACCCTTTCTGTGAAGACATTTTTCCTAATGCCCAAATCTAAACCCCCCGGTGCAACTTGAGGCTATTTCCTCTTGTCCCATTGCTTGTAACTTGGCCAAAGAGACCGACCTCTATCTCTTTACAACATTTCAGGTAGGTGTAGAGAGCAGTAAGGTCTACCCTGAGCCTCCTTTTCTCAAACTATACAACCCCAGTTCCCTCAGCTACTTCTCGTAAGACTTGTGCTCTAGACCCTGTACGAACTTTGTTGCCGTTCTCTGGACACACTCCAGCACCTTGATGTCTTTCAAGAAAGCCAGTGTAGTTGGGACTGTGTGTACCAACATCACTAGTGCTGTATTAACAGAGAGGTTTTCAGTGCTTTTACGTTCACGTATACCTCATCATCCTTTACGCAACTGGAATTAGCATCCTTGCATCTCGAATCGATGAATCTTGCCTAAAGATGAGTTAAAACTGTGAGAAGAGCTTGAGTCTGGCCTGGCAGCAGCAGCCAGACCTCACATATGAATTTATCGGTTTGTGTCCTTGTTGTGGTATTTGGCTAACTGCACTTAATAACAGGATTAACCAAAGGATAATAACCAGGGACAGATTGTTCATGGTTTAATACACATTCTGCAGCAGCCGCGGAAACCCCCGAGGCCTGGCGAGCCCCGGGCAGGGCCGGGCCCTGTTCAGCACCGCGCCCTGGACAGCTCAGGCGCTGCCTCCGCCGGCGCCCGGGGCGCGGTGCGTCTCCTGCGGGGGAGGTAAAACCAGGAGCCTCGCAAGGACACTGCGGGCCGTGCTGCCCCAAAGCTTGCTGCTTGGACCCCGGATTGCATTGAAAAGACTAAGAGTTTGTGGTAAGACTCTCATTTGTCCCAGCTTCTTGTGGTACAGAAAGCAGCTTCGGCAGCCTTGAGAGTAGACGTTCCCTTGGAAGGCTTTTTGAGACTCTGTAAATCTGCCTCATACATACAGTTCCTATGTCTTGGTTATATATATATCTATCTATATCTATATAGATATGCACATATATAATAACAACAATAATAATAATCATCATCATCTTATTTGGGTTTCAGAAGTTCCTTCTTCATCTCTTTGTACACTTTTATACTAGAATGTAGATTTCTTGTCGCAGCTTTCCCAAACATTGGTAAGCTAGCTTCCTCATTCTTAGTTTCTTCTCTGTTGTTTTTTCATGTGATTTAAGGACTTTCTGGAACTAGTTCTCATTTTCTGCTAAAAGTTTTTTTAGTCTTGTAGTTTCAACTGGACTTCCCTGCTTGGTTCCTTCCAGTAAGTGGAAGTAGAAAAAGAAAAAGCAAGTTAGACATATCCTTTCTGTTACAACACTGTCTGGTCAGTTTTCTTTGACATGCTATGTGACACCACTTTTTAAAGTGATGTTATTAAAATATTTGACCTTAAATGCTTAAAAAAACGTGCAGAAACTTCTGATATGCTATGGGTTAGTATTAGAAAGATGCCTTGAGCAGTAGGAAGCTCACTGAAAGATTAACCTTTTGAAATAATATTGGTATTTTTCTTGACAAGAGGTTAAAATCTAGAAGGTAGCATTCTGAAAATATTTGCTTTTGAAAAAAGATGGGTTTGCATCCAGCAGTGGTGGGATAACAAGGTAAGATCCATCTTTTGTGTGAAGGAAAAAGAACAAAACATGTAAATATTTAATTTTACTTAATGGCTTTCAAAGTCAAGATGGAAAACACAGTAATACTCTGATTCATGTGTGAAAACAGGGTTTGTAAATACTTCAGTGACCTTTTTCCTTTCTTTTTATGACCCTGCTGGAGAGAGCTATGTGGTTTGAATATTTTTTTCCTTATTGTTCAGTTCAGCTTATTTCAGAAAAAATGCACTTTTTTCCTACTTACTGTTATCTTTTTACAAATGTCTTGCAGAGTTTTCCTTAGGGGTGGGAATCCTAAGTAAATATTATTTCCTTTTTATGCTGAAGTTCTTTCAGTATGTTACCACAGCATTTTGCTAGCTTCTGTAAGAACATTGGCAGCTTTATTCAGTTTGCTACTAAGCAAACAAAAAAGGAAGCCAGCATGCATTTCTTACACTCTCCCTACTGGAAGAAGTAAAGTGAATTTCAGGAGAGAAATAAAATAAAAATAAACTGGTTTTGCTCTTTCAAATGCTGGATTACCTGCATTTCAATGTCTAAATGAAATTTGGAAATACCATCATTAAGCAAAACTAGCTGTGTTTCCCAGTCAGGAGACCCTAGCTTATAGGTAACTTTGCTTTGTTTAAGTTGGACCTCTGCCATATATCTGGCAAGTATGACAAGCTGTTGGGTCATTTCCAGTGCATTCCACTTTTCAATATTTTTTTTTTTCTCCCCTTAAACTTGCCTCATTGGAGGGATGATATATAACATGATTTTACTTGAAAGTCAAAGGTTTTTATTGAAGTCACATTCTTGAAGTTATTTCCCTGGTATTCTGATTTCTTAGGTTTGGCATAAGAACGGTTTGTTCCCTGAGTACTTACATAAACATATGGAGATTAGATGGTGAATAAAACACTATTCGTATTTACTTGGTTGGAGGAGACGTCGTTGGAGGTGGAACCCTCCATGTACACTTACATTTAAATAAATTAAAAACCTATTTTAACACTTTAGGCAGCGCAGGGGAAAAGCTATTCGTTTTATAAGAGGGTTTTTATTCTCTTGATTCACTTCCATTCCTTTCTGTAAAACTGTCCCTGAGGGAACAAGTATTGATAATAAAAGTTGTCATAACTGGTACTATAGAAGATATTTCTGTATAGTATATAAATTGTTCATGTACAAGCTATTTGTCCATTAAAAAACCCAACCAAACAATAAAACCCTACCAACTATTGCTTTCCATATTAATATATTTGGGATTAGAATTTTTGTCTAAATTGGTTTTAAAGACTCAGATTTGTCTATACATGTTCGTGCCAGAATATTAATAGATTAGAAACTGTATTGCTTTGAATTTGTTCTAGAAGTTTTATTTTGCTGGATGGTACTACTCTCAGCTTTTTGAGATACCAGGCTAGGTCAAGAGCAACAATAGCATACTGCAGGATTTATAACCCCACCTATGTTGTAGGTTGAGTAACATACTATAGTGACATAAAAGCATGGATTTTATTTTTAAGAGCCTAAATTAACTTTTTCCCCTTGAAGCTTTCTTTCACTGTTCTAGAGAAAAGTTGTGACAGTGTAATCAAGATTAGTGCACTGAATCTTAAGACTTAGTGCAACTTGTATGAATTTTGTTGCAGGTAGAACATTTTTATCTTTCTTGAAATTGTGTAGATATTAAGTGCTATGAAATCCCTCCTTTAACTAAGTGCTTAATTTGCAATGTTTTTAATGTCTCTGATGTCAATAACAGTTGTCCTACCTACACAATAGTGAAGAAGGGCACTTTTCATCTTCATGTTGACTTCTACTCAAAAACATATTCTCATGTAAAATACTTATATTCCTATGTGCATGACATAACTTTGCTAACTGCATATATTTTTTTTATTTTTTATTTTTTTTCCCTTTTAGGCTACCTTCTGGACTGTTTTGATACAGTTTTAGCTAAAGACTGGTTTTAGACCGAGAGCAGAATTGCAGTCTGTCCTACTGCATTCTGTGGAAAGTACCAGACAGAGCATGGCAGGCTGAAGTCTTCTGCTCACAAGTTTAGCATTCATTAGTTTTTAAACCCGGAGCTGGAGGATCTCCCTAGACTATTAAACAGCTGTTAGTGTTCTATAGCCTCGCTGCTGGCCTTTGGAGATACCTTCCAAACCAGAAAGTCCTGTTGTAGATTATAGAATCAATAGAATTAATTGTACCATGTCTATACAGCTGTGGAAAGCAAAGGCACAAGTTTAGATGTTTAGATGGCATTCTTGCTGCCCAAAACCAGGAATTGTATTGTGTGTTGCTTCTGCTCAAGGAAAAACCAGTGCAAGTAGATTTTTCTTACTGGCACATCTCCCAGTTTACTGATTACAGATTTGATACAACTGCTGTGAAGGACAGGTATGACAAGACCTGCACTAGAGAGAGGAAGAGTATGTTTTTGTGATGACTTACAGGAATGTTGGGCTTCCTTTGGGAGCTTTTATTAGCTGTTCCTGAAAATGGTAGTTAAAGGCAAGTTTTAAAAAAGTTACTTGATAAAACATCAAAGCATAGAGGCAGAGGCTGTCCTTACCATGCCTTTGACTTGCTTCACAGTAGTCTTTAATATGGATAGAGTCTAGTATGGAAGAACTGGAACAAGTCTGTCTTTTCACCAGAGCTGATGACTTACACCTGGCTTAGTCTCACTAATTTGTTGGTGGCCACACTGTGAAATTTTTCACAGTTGCTGTAATTGCACTCACCTGTGTGCAGTGGACTTGTCCTCTGAGGGCTTGTCCTACAAAGAAGGGATTGGATTTAAGCTGATGTTGATGTGGAAAACAGCTGCTTTGACTCTCCTAAAATCCAGAGTAAGAAAGCCTTCTAGAAAACTGGTAACAAGGTTGAAGTGTGGGAGAGTTATCTGTGAAAAGCATCGTGGAGATACTTATTTTGTAAGACATTGAAAGTGCGTCTTCTGTCTACTGAAGCAGAAGTCCTTGAAGGACTAATGCTATTCTTAGATAAAGGAGTGGACCTATTTTGAAACATGAAGGTGCCTATAAGTGATGTTAATTCTTTGCAGTCCTTAAAACCTGGTCTGTGAAAAGTAACAATGTGACAATTCAGTACCTGAATACTTAGAAATACAAAATCTTTCTTGCTTGGAGAATCTTTAGTTTGACTGAAACTGCCCTTTGAGACCTATTCTTTCATGGCAGGTTTTGGGAAGTTGTGATTTTTTTCATCAGAATAAAAGACTACAATGGAAAAAATAGATATAAATCTCTTTCTCTAATAATTTTGTCATGGGGTAATAGTAGTAGTCATAGTCCTGAACAGTCTTAGCTCAGGATATTAGATGTCTAAAGTGGTGGAAGGTTCATAAATTATTTTTTTAATTATTGCCTTATATTTTAAATAGTTAAGAATCAGGAGAGAATGAAATCCTCATTGTTTGAGAAGGGCTAGGTGTTGGGTTATTTAAAGTGCATCATGGAAAGTTGTGGTTTTGTTCCTTTAAGTTGTTTGCTTCTGAAGTGTGTATGTGGAAGACATTTGGGGTGTATCCTTCATTATCCTTAATGCATCCTTGTCTCTTGTTATAGAAATCCACAGGGTTTTTTGTGGGGGGATTCTTTTATGAGTTTTTTTGTTTGTTTGTTTTTTGGTTTTTGTGCGTGTGTTTTTTTTTTTGTTTATATCATGGAAGGGTTTACTTAAATACACCTAACTAGTCTTTGCTCTCTAGCTGCTGTTTTGATTGTCAGGCTTTGAATTGTTTTATACCATCCTGGCAGGCTGGCTAACAT
This sequence comes from Chaetura pelagica, assembly GCF_000747805.2. Classification (NCBI taxonomy): domain Eukaryota; kingdom Metazoa; phylum Chordata; class Aves; order Apodiformes; family Apodidae; genus Chaetura; species Chaetura pelagica. The sequence goes on from NW_009952263.1 coordinate 1,154,474, forward strand.
AGCAAGGTGGCGTAGGGTGTTCCAGTATGCCACTGGAAAAGTTCAAGAGTCCTACTTGCCTGGACTGGTACCCACCAGCTGACATGCACATGCAGGAAGGGACATCAAGAGCAAAGGAGGTAGTACTGCCAAGAGACAGAAGGAGGATGAAGGTATACACACATAAATGAGCTGAGAGGGGTACAGGCTCAAATTCTGGAATTCTTTATGCTGCCCTCAAGAACTGTTCTAAAGAGCTGCTTTTTTCTTCCTTCAAAACCAGCTTCTTTTTTCTTTGAGCATTTTATTATTTACATTTTAACAGCTCAGTCACTGGTTTTAGGGATCTGTGGTAGAGCCTTGCCAAATCATTAGGTAAGGCTCTGATTAAGGTGGCAGTGCTACATGAAAAGGTAGAGCAAATTGATATCACGGTTTATTTTTTCTGTGACACTTGTCTCAATGTCATTGTGATCAACTAGGCATTTTTATAAAAGCTGACACCTAGAGACTTAGGAGAATTGTTTGACTTTCTGTATAAGCTAGGGCAAGTTTCTTACTGCCTTTCTAAAGTATATAATGGAGACACTGCTACCACTGAAACCGTTGCTTTTTCTTGTCTATTTTAAAGTGTTAAGCTCTTTGGAGGAGAGACTAATACATGTATGCAAAGAAATGTATTTGCAGCAATTGGCATACTATGATCCTGATTACTAACTGTGATCACTCTTCAGTCAATTGTTAAAAAAAACACCAAAAAACCCCACAAAACCTAAACAAAAAACAACACCCCTTTCTTATTAAAATATAATTTACTATCATATTGCAGTTTCATGCTATCTCAGTATTCAAGCAAACTCGACAGTGTCTCCTTTTTATGTAAAATGCTTATAAATAAATCAAATGAGTTTGAACAGTGAAGAACAAAACATACTCCTAAAATGATTGGAGATTCTCCTACCTTTAGTGACATTATGGATGAGTAAAGCAATGAAAGCATACTCTTCTTTATGTAAAAGCCATAATTTGATAAGTAAAAGCATTTGAATTATGGTGTCATTTTTCAGACTACTCAAAAGTCAAATATCATTTAAACTAATTTGTTCCAACTGCACAACCCTGTTAAAAGTTATTTACAGTCTATGCTCTGTGTGTATGCTTTCAAATTGTATTTTATTAGCATCACCTGGTTACTGTAAACAAGATGTTTTGCTTTTAAGTGTAGACATTTAAAATAGGTAACCAAAAACATTTCTCAACAATTTTATAGATAAGCCAATGCAACAGTTGTAAACAGCAAAAAATAGAAAAAGCTCAGTAGCATTCTCTACACAAAATATTTCTTAACAATGTGTTCAAACAGTAGCATCTTCACCATGAAAAAGCAGGAATTACATTGCTGATTTAGTTCCTGTGGTAAGAATAATGTGGCACGTCATTTAAAAGTTTGGTTAGTTTGTGATTTAAGGATGTTTTGTAGGATTTCGCAGAGTATGGTGTGAGTGCTATGTATTCTGTTAAAAGAGGTGAAAGTTTGTAAATATAGACTGATGAGTTTGAAGCATGCAAGTCTAGCTTGATTTTCTTCTGTTTTTACTGACAATAGTTCAGAAAACTTGCTTGGGGGATTATATATTTATGAGCTCATTTCTCTCTCTGAACCAATTATACATCATCTTTACTATTTCTCTTATTAGGTATTTTGTGTGCTTTCCTTGGTATGGTAAATCCCTACATGTTATTAAAAGGTTGTGCCTTAGAAATAGTGACTAGTTTTGCAGAAGTTCCTATAATAGCTAAATGCATATCATTCAAAATTAAGAACCTACTCTTAAATTTTATCTATTAGTACATAATTAATGTTAAATACTTATATTCTGTTAATACCGAAGAATTTAATGATCCAATTCCAGTGTACACCTTTCTGAAATTATGCAGTCTCTTGATCTTCTCCCTATTTGGTAAGATTGTCTTTAATTATTCTGTTAAAAGTCTGGCTTCTCATGAACCTACGTTCTAGTTTCTGCAATAGTCTATACACTAAAGTAAGTATTTTCCAAGTTGGAAGAATAGAAGAGTTAATGGAGAGTTAACATCTCTTAGTTGAATTTTCCATTTAAAAACAAAAGGCTGCTTTATGATAAGTGGAGATGTTAGTACTTTAAAAAAGTTATTCCTTAAATAAAATTCCTTTGTGTTGAGGATGAATGACATTTTCCAGCCTGGACTGCTTTCCTAAGCTCAGTCTTTATTTATAAGTTGCACACTCTTTGGAAAAAAAGAAACCACCAAAGCCAAATAAACAAACAAGCTTACTCTGCTTTCTCCAGTTTCAAGTGAATGAAAATAAATTAGACCATAGGTTAGATGTTTCTGTGCAGAATTAAGAAATTGGTGCCATCTGTGGAGGACTGCGATTTTGAGACCTAAGAAGGGAAAACAGAGTATAATAAAGCAGGAAAGACTGTTGTGCTGAAGTAATAATTCTTGTATGTGTGCTTAAAAAATGAGATGAAAAGCACAAGAAAATAAGTGCGCTTTGAAACATTTGTCCTTGACTTTCTTGAAACTGTACTTTTAATAGGTATAATTTTTGTTATACTGAATGATAAATGTAATTGTAACTACTTTTGATATATGATTTCATGCTACTGTCAAAAAAAGAAACATTAGTATGTTTAGAGTTAATATTTAAACACCCGAGAACATCCCACATAATAATATAACTTAAGTATATTCTTCCCATTTGTAATCTTTAATATTTTGTACTCTGACTTTTACGTCATTGATGGGTTTTCCTTTTTTTTTTTCCTTTGTCACTGCTACCTCTATTTCTGCAGGAACAAGTAGGTTATTGGTAAGTATTTCAATTAAATCAGACCTTACAAAGTTTTGCCTTAGTGAGGCCTTCTTTTTTTACCCTCACTTACTTTGGTAAAAACTTTGTAGACAACAGACTAATTGTCTGTAAATGCTGTGCTTTCTCAGGTCTCCATTATCGCCTTGTTTGTGTAGTAGAGTAATAGTTTCCAGATTCTCTGAGAGACTTTGTCTTCTGCATGCTTTTAAACAGCATCATTATCTGTGCTGTCTTCTAAGATGCTGCCTTCTCCTGGGACTTGCTCCTTTGTTCCTGTCTGCTGCGTTTCAAGTGCAGTGTTTACTTTGTCTCTCCCATTTCTTTTTTTCTTAAGACCTCGTATGCATTTGGCCAGTTTGCTCAGAAGACTTCTTTGGGTCTGACAAGATGCCCTGTTTCACATGTTTGGTTTAGTCATCCTTGTCAACCATTATTTGGCCATTTTCACATCACACCTCTTCCCTTTTAGCTCTCATTAAATATACTCTCAGCATGATATAGCCACCCTCTCCTCTCTTATTATCATGCTTCATGTAACTTTAATCAGATTTCTTGCATTGTACAGTACAAGTTTTCGATATCCTGATGTCTGCATTTCAAACAGTAAGACTTCATTCTTCTGATCTTGGAGCAGCTCTTCTTACACTTTCTTTTAAATGATGTGATTTCTAATGGCAACTTTTTCTTTAATCCTAGTATTTTGAAAGTAGTGACTTTATTGACAGTGTAAAGGGGAAGGGAGTGTAGACAACCTGGTTCCCTGTACTTAAAGATTTCTAGCTGTCTTGCCACATTACTCAGTTACTCCAGAAGAGTCTGCTTCTGGCAGTAAAATAGTTATCCTGTGTGTCTTCCCCAGTATTGTTGTGAAATGATGTGTGGAAACACTTTTTTCAGGTGTTTGAGGAAAATATTGCTGTGGGCAATGAGAGAAAATCGAGGGAGTGGAAGATAAAGGAAGAAAGAAAAAGATAAATGTATAGGTTCAGGAGAGACTAGGAATGAGAGAGAAAAAAATTTCTTCTTTGAACTGCAATAGGTGAGTTAAGAATAAGAAAGCAATGGACATATGTGGTATCTCTTAAGTAAGAGTTTTAAGGCATTTCATTTGCATAAAGTTTTCAGATCTCCAAGCTGACTTGCAGTGAGTTATTTGTCATCATCTGGTAATGCAAGAACTAAGCTTGTTTGACAGGTTAATCTTGCCTGCCATGTTTAAAGTACATTTGTGCCCCAAACCGTTGACCATGGTTTCTAGCTACTTGCTCTCTGATTAAGAGATAAATGGCTCCAAAATGCGTCCAGTCTGGCTTAGATGTACATTCAGACACCTCTGTTGTCCTACACACATCTCCTCAAGATTTGTCCAAAGTGGCAAGAGCCCCACTTATGTACAGAAGCCTCTGAAATGGTGATAGGGCTAGATTTTTCACATACTACTGGTGTTACTCTGCTAGAAGAGGACCTTGCTCTTATCTCTGTTTGCCAGAGATCTGATGATGAATGGACATGAGAGGAAGAGTTTCCTTTGTTGCCTTTGATTCAGATTGTGTAAGGAAGTAATAGAATCAAAGAATATCCTGAGTTGCAAGGGACCCATCAGGATCATTGAGTCCAACTCCTGTCCCTATGTAGCTCACCCCTAGAATTATGCCATGTGCCCAAGAGCATCATTCAAATGCTTCTTGAACTTAGGCAGGCTTGGTGCTGTGACTATTAATCACATATAAATGAAAGAGGGAGAGAGAAAGTGTGTTCCCTTGGGTTCTGTGCCCTGCCCCTCTCTCTCGGGAAAAATATTGTGCAATTTGGAGGTACTCTTCTGGGGAAAGTCTCGTTGATAAGTAGAGGTTTTGGTCACTAGTTGAAAATACATGTAATAAGTGTGTCAAACCTAATAAGCAAATACTGGATTTAGGATGTCAGTGAAGCCTGTTTTAAATGAAAACTGAGGCTTGGTCTTAATTTTAACTCTACCAAATGCAACTTCCAATATAAGTTTATAGTCCCACTTATCTGTCTTCAGCTGCTTCTGGTCCATTGAGAAACTTTGGTGTAGCCAAGAAGGCCAGTAGCATCCTGGCCTGCATCAGGAATAGTGTGGCCAGCAGAAGAAGAGAAGCAGTTGTGCCCCTGTTTTGGTGCCCTCAGCATTGGTGAGGCTGCACCTCAAGTACTGTGTGCAGTTCTGGGCCCCTCACTGTAGGAAGGACATTGAAGTGCTGGAGCGTCCAGAGGAGAGCTACCAAGCTGGTGTAGAGAACAAGTCACATAAGGAGCAGCTGAGGGAACTGGGGATGTTTAGGTTGGAAAAGAGGAGGCTGAGGGAAGCCCTCTAAAACTACCTGAAAGGAGGTTGTAGTGAGGTGGGTGTTGGCCTCTTCTCCCAAGTGAATAATGGTAGGACCAGAGGAAATGGTCTCAAGTTGTGGCACGGGAGGTTTAGATTGGATTATTAGGAAGAATTCCTATACTGAAAGAGTGGTCAGGCCCTGGAACAGCCTGCCCAGGGAGGTGGTTAAGTGACCATCTTTGAAAGTATTAAATAAATTTGTAGATGTGGCACTTCAGGGCATGCTCTAGAGGCTGAGGTTGTGGGGGGTTTTGTGGGTATTTTTTGGTGGGATGTGTGTGGTTATTTGGGGTTTTTTTTGTGCTGATGGTTGGACTCTGTGGTCTCAGAGGTCCTTTCCAACCATGACACTTCTACGATTCTGTGACTGGGCTGACATTTCTGAAATTGAGTTAGTGAAGTAGTAAGGTAAGAGTGAATTAATAGCTTACAAGTCACTTTTAGAACTGTTTTTGGTCATGTGCTTGTCAAGTGTAAAGACTCTAGGAGTTTGGATGAAGGAAACTTGAAGTCTCTCTTCTACCTTGACTATAAATACCTATGGACTTCGGGAAGGTGAAGTAACACCCACCCACCCACCAACACAGGTGGACCTAAGAAGGCTCCTCCCTTTGTTAGGTGCTTGTATCCATCTAAAATGTCACTCTTAGAAAGCTGTTCCTCTAATAGCTGCTGTTTTTATTTTTTATTAAGAGTTAAAAAAAAAATAAAATCTTTCCACCTGTAATTTAGTCTTCTGTTTTTGCAATATATTTTAGCATGGGCCTTTTTTTCCTCTCTTTTAATGGTTGTATTTGTTGTTCTTCAGTTTCTAAAAATGTTGCAGCTGTCAATTATAACAATCATTACATGTTATTTTTACATTGAAATTAGACACCTGAAGTTGTGCAGTTGATAAAGGCTTTATGCATAAGAAAATGTGTCTTTTTCATCTCCTCTTCTTCATTCTGTACTGTATTACTTTTCAGTGATTGCTACTGAAGATCTCACTTTTGCACTTACCAAGATAAAGGGAGTTAAAGAAGTTATGTAGTAAGATTCTGTCACAACTTTTTGCTTAGGAGATGAAGTACTATTCATATGTATCTTCTCAAATTATTCCATGGACTCCCTAACTAAAATAAGTTTACAGTTTGGTTTTAGTCCCCATTTTATATGTCCTCTCTTTCCCACTGAGTGCTGTGGGAATTTTACATCAGAAAATACAGGAGAAATCCTTATTTCCTTCAAGGATTTCACAAGTATTTTCAGTTTTGTGGCACAGAAGTGCAGAAAAAAACCCCCGTAGATTATGAGCACAAAATCATTAAGTGCTGACAAGAAGAAATTATTTGTGTTTATTTTGGGTCAGTTTTCTAGAAAAGACAGTATGGAACATTTGTATTGTGTTCTTTATTTCTATTTGATTTCCTATTCTCTCCCAAATTGAGGGGAGTATTTGTTTGTTTATTTTCATCTCCAGGAGTCTTTCCAGATGGTGCTGTGTTCTTCTGGCTTAGGCAATTGACAGCATAAGGAAGGATGGAAACTAAATGTATCTTTTCACAAGACATTTTATCACTTAATAAAAAAACTTCTATGCATAAAATGGCAAAATTTCTCTTGAGTAGCCACTTATGTTGGGAGTTACAGCAACCAGAATTTCTACTCTAGAGAGTTCTCTGGGAATTGGTAATGCTCTTATTTCTTTCATCGTCTAATTTACAGGCATTTTTAAAACGTCAGTTCTCTGTTCTTGAGGTTAGTGTGAAGTAATCATCATATTCTCTTTGATGGTAAGGATAATGTTGCCAGGTAAAACGTTAGCTGTGTTAAGGCAATATGCTTTCATGTACCAAGATTCATGGTTTTGAGCTTAAGGAGTTACTCGTTCTGTATTTCCATTTCAGCTGTCTGAGAGGAGAGGATTTGGTTGCTACCTAACTCTGATAGACCATATAGTCTTGCCTGGAACTTTTTTTTTCCTTGAAATTTTACAAATTAGTTCACAGAAGAAGGGAGTAACAAAAGTTTGAATTGACCAGGACTGCTGTTACTTCACAAAGAATGATTTCCATCTGTTTTTCTGCTCTTCTTACAATCTTACTTAATAGTACTCTACACAGAATAATGTCACAGGAAGAAATGGAAGTAGATTCATTACACTTTAATGAAATGTTTATGCTATTCCGCTTTATGTTCTCACGAGCAAACTTAAGAGGGTGTGGTCTAGGTGAAAAAGCAGATGGATGCTGAAGGAGTTGGGAAAACCTGTAGCTGCTCTAGGATAGCAATTCAAATGAAGTATCCCACTCAGCTACTTTGGGTCCATTTTCTATTACACTTTTTTTTTTTTTGAGGGTGGCAGTTTTGTGTTTTGTTTTTTTTTAAGAAATACAATGGCAAACTTGTAAGATCTGAAGGCACTAAGGAGGCCAAAATTGGAGTTCATAATTGTTTTAACATGATAGAAAAGTGTTCATAATTGAGTAAAAAAGACATATGAGAATTGCTAAATGTGAGGAGAAAGAAAACTTACCACTACAAAATTAGTAACAGTTCTGCTGCAGTTTTAGGGATTGTTATGGGTCATGAGAGAGGAATGTGTTGGTTTGTTTAAAGTGTACTAACCTATACACATGCATGTAAAGGAAATATCTCTATGTATAGATGGATCTATATGTATATAGAACATCTATGTGTATAACAGAACATTGTGATAAGTAACTTAATTTCTGCTTAGGACCTGTGAAGTCTTAGCCTGAAAGCTCTGTCCAGTTCTCAGCAAATGCAGTATGTTTGGGTTGGAGAGAGACCAGAGAACAGCAATAGGAATAAAAGGTTTAGTCATCATTGCCCATGAGAAGACGTTAGAGTAACTTGGATTTTCTTTTTTCAAGCTAGGGGAAAAAGATGAAGGGCACACTTTTTCCAGTGTGAACATGTTTTTTTTACTGAGGACAGTTCTTGACTGTTTTCCATGTCTACTGAACAGATGAAAAGTAATCAACCTTTTTTGTAAGTGAAGGCTGCAAGATTAGAGACAAGGGGAGATTTTTCTGACTCTCTAGGAATAGCTTATTGGTATTGTAGATTGTCTAGGATGGCTGCAAAATCTTTCACTAGTAGATTTTTAAGGGCGGATTAAATCCTCTAAGTACATTTAACCCAGTTTCCCAATATGGGAGAAGCCTCAGTGACCTCTTGAGATCCTTTCTAACATGTTTCTCTGATTATGTGGGATCTTTTCTGTTTATTGGAGGGGGATTTGTTCTGTTGTGTTGTTTTAGCATCACTATACAGGCTTTATTTGTGTGACAGTATTCTTGCATACTGCCCTGGATACCATCTCTTTACTGGATGCTGTGCTTCCAGGTTGTCTATACTTAATTTTCTAAGTACCGAAAAACAAATGCAACTATGTAAGTTACATTTGTCAGGCTTCTTACTGTCAAATATACTTTACAAAATATCTGTATGTAAGGCTTTCTCTTTGCTTATAGCTTCTTCACATGTAAACCAAGATGGATGTATCCATCTTCTTTGAAAAATAAGATACTTACATTTGAAAGGACAGCTAGTCTCATTATACATGCAGTTTGATTTTGGTAATGTTCTAGTTCAGACTTTTGCTGTCAAAAGATTACTCTGATCAGGCTGGGGCAGTCTTTTGTATTGGTGCAAGTTTTATTTGTAATTATTTCTTGCTGCTGCTGTTTAATATTGACCAAAAGGAACATCCATTCTTTTGTGCAAGTCTAATACCATTCTAAGGTATTTCCTTTGGTGACATTCTGAACTGGATTGTCTGGAAACTCTTTACTCCCTCCCAAAGTCAGTACTCCAGAATGAGTGCCAAAATGATTCTGCAAAATTGTAACAAGTCCAGGAGTTTATTTGTTGTAATAATTATTATTTGTTTTTGTTTGCCTCACTATGCAGTGAACTGCCAGTTAAACTGTCTGTTGTTTGCAAAGCAAGGCAAACACAGTAAGATAGCAGTAAGACCTTGAAGTTGGTATATATAGAGTGAGTGGCCACCTGTCATCAACTTGTCCCTATGGATAACTTCCAAGCCTGCCAGAGATAGAAGTTACAAGTTTGGTAGATGGATGTGAGAGAAGATGAGATTTCTTGGATAACTGTATGTTCATTTGCAAAAGGCTGCAGAGTATGAAAAAAGTGATACATTCAAGAGAGAGTGAAAGAGACAATTCACCTCTAAATATTAAAGTCCTGCTACTTATGCAGGTTTAGTTAATTCAAACTTCCTGTGCCATCCTGGGATTTTCTAGTAGCTTTACTGCAACTTTCTGTTCTGTCTCTCTTTTCTTGTAATTGTACTTTTTTTCCAGGATCATGGTTTTGTTTTAAGTCATGTGCTATTTTAAGTATTGTACTTAGGGTTGTGAAAATAGCTGATGTGAGCTTTTAAGAATTTGTCTCTCTGCCTCTTAAGCATGCAGTTGTAAAAGTCAGCTAGAGGCTTGCGTGTACTCAGTTTTGGTGCTCAGTTCTTTCATGCTGTACAGAAGAGAACAGGGTGAGAGGTGGTTCTTCCCCTGACTTAGGTTGTATCACAGGCAGTGCCCTCTCTAGTAGGGGAGAAGGAAGGACAGTGATATGCTGACAAACAGTGATGACCCTAATACAAAGGTGATAGTTCTTCATCTTGGATGAGGGTAAGGAACACTGTGAGACCTTCGTAAGAGCTGGGTTTTTACCTAGAACTATATGTTATCTCTAGGGCTTTCCTTGTAAAGTAAGTGAGAAAGTATTTAATTAAGTTTCATAGTTTTTAGAGGACACTTCATGTGATGCCACCTAATCTAATGACTACTTCCACTTTGAAAGTCTGTGAATGCATTGTTTATCTGCAAAACAGTAAAACAAGTCATGTAGAGAGCAAGTTATTTTTGACCTGTTGTTGCTTGTTAAAGTAATGTGAAACTTTCTCAAAGTTATCAGAGTTGTTCCTTGAGACTGGTGGTAAAAACAAACATAGGCTATAAATGTAGTTAGCCTGCTGGGCAGTCATACAATAGAGCCTTTGTTCTTAAGAGTACTCAGTTGTAAACTGGGTCATGAAACTATAGCCTTCTGATTTGAGGAAAGGTGGGAAAATACCAGCTTTTTTTAAGGACCTTTAACTGGCTTGTGGACAGTATTGACTGGTCACTTATGTATTTCAGATACAGTTAAAAATAAATATTGTGTCTACAGTTAAAATAATTTGTTATTTGGCGTTACTTAGGAATTGGAAATGGTGATTTCTTTCACAGAAAACATACACTTAGCATCTCTTGGGAAAGACTTCTAAATCCAGGAGCTGGTTCTCCAGTGATCTGCTGTGTGATCATTCTGCTGCAAGATAGGTTGTGTGAACATTCTGCTGTGTGAACCATTGCTAACTTCAGCAATGGTGCTAAAGACCTATTGATGGTTTTCCCTGCCCCCCTTTCACTCCCGATTAGACGAACTGATGACCCTGGGGAATAAACTAGAAGGGTTCTGTCCAGAAAGCAAAGGGAACCTGTTAATGACTGTCCCAGTGCTTAACTAGCCATGAACATAATTGTTAACTCGAGGTAATGCAAACACTCCCGTCTGGCACAGCAAGACTCAGTCTGCAGTGTGTAAGGAAGTTACATGATTTTTTATCTAAAGATACGTTGTCAAATATGTCTTACAGAAGCATATAAATTAGAATAATGCATGGGTCTTAGTAGGTTTTGACTAGACTTAAGAATCGTTAGCTGCATTAGGCTGATAAAGGTTGAGAGAAAATTTACCCTCGGCCAGTTTTTGAAGAAAACTGTAGCAAACAGTTATGGGGTGGGTTTGGATGCTTAGAGGCTAATTTCTGTTTTAGTCATGTTGAGATGCAGCCCGGGGGAAGGAGGCTATGTAGTTTCTGAAGGGTCACTGACAAAGCTTTCTACAAGTAAGTTAATCCTTTCAGTTTGTTTTTTCCACAACATGTGTTTGGCTGTTGTACGCTTATTAACCTGTAGTTGTAACTGTTGCTAGTGAAGATGTGGGTTGAGGTAGGAGGATTAAACATAAGGACAAAAGAGCAATCTTTAAACTGAAGTATAAGATTGGCAAAAGAAGAAATAGATACTGCTGCTTGTGACTAAAATGGGAAGAATCGGCACTGTACTTTGTCTCAGGAAGTGGTTTCCAGTACATGTTCAGTTGCTGCTCAGGGTTCCTTGTGTTAGCAGTTGTCTGTTTTCACTTGCTTCCTATTAGCTGCTCTAAAATATATATATATGAATGATTGTCTTGATAAATGAAGTGTATTATTTCTATCAAATGATAATGCATCATGTTAGTTGCTTGATCTGTATGTGGATAATAATTAACAGTAAAGATAAAAATTCTCAGGCATTAGTAACTTGAAAGTGCAGCACCAAGCCACTTCTAGTTTTGACTGACTCGGTTTGTTGTGAACTCCTAAGGTTAAATGTTTAAAAGCAAGGGCCAACAAACTAAAACGGGGGAGGAGGCCCAGATGTGAATGTTGGTGGAAGGTACAGTGGCCATTTATACATACCTGCATAATGACTTTTCAAAAGCATAAAAAAAAATTTACTTCTTTGCACCGAGCATGGATTTAGATATTTTTGCTGTATGTTGTCCTGTAGGTATACTCCTTAAGAGACAGAACATATCAAGACCTCTTTTGGTGTTTTTTGTCTCTCACTTGTGTGTTAATTATTCAGCAGATCAGTCAGACTTTTCTCAGACTTTCCTGTGGCTCATAAAACTTGTCCAACCAATCTTGTCCTTCAGCTGGAAGACTGCTGTCTTTGGTAATGACATAAATTAAAGTATTAAGCAGCTTTGTCATGGACTATTATGCAGTTGCATCACAATCCAGACTGTCTTAATTATTCTTTACCCCATATTGCCTCAGGCTGTGACCTCACAAGCTAAACAAGGTCATGCTTGGCTAGGATGAGGGAAGTCAAAGGAATACAATACTACAGGAAATATTAGTGATTCAGTAGGTGAGGTGGCACCCCTGAGTTAATGTTTTCTCTGTGCCACAGAGTGGTAAAAGATGCTGCAGATCGTGTGATGAGATGTAAAAGCAAGATTCTTTGTTAAGGTTCCAGTGCTATTCCTAGTTAAAGTGCAGATGTTAATTCAGGACTCTTGCCCAATTTTAGATTTTAATGGCTATGTTCTCTATACGTTTCTAATTTATGTTTTAGTAGAGTCATATTATTGTCTTGCACTTGTCTTCAGCTCTTCTTAAGAGTTGTTGGGAAACTGTGTTCAGAGGTGCTGATATGTTTGTAATTGCCAACAGATGAATTGGCAGAAACAATGGTCCACGGTGATGTATTTTGAAATCAAGGAAATTTATATTAATGTAAGACATGACAGGTCAAAACTGAAAAGCTGCCATATATTTATTTTCTATTAATGTGTGCAGAATAGGTTTTTTGCTTGAATATACATATTTGCAATGCAGTTTAGTGTACTCACACTTACATATTTTTATTTTTCTTAGGATTCAAGTGCCCTGTATGTTCAAAATTTGTATCTTCTGATGAAATGGATTTACATCTTGTGATGTGTTTGACAAAACCGAGGATAACCTACAATGGTAAGAAAGAAGTAAGCTGATAATTATTTCTTAGTTTTAAACATTAGAGAGATAATAATTCTTTATTTCTAAGATACTCTTGTAACTAATTCAGTGGACTCGGAAATGGTGTGTGTTTTTAGCTTGTAGTTTATTTTTTCAAAATAATTCCTAAGAACTTTGTCTTTTTTATGCTGCCTGCCAATATAATTTACACTCTTTACTTGTACTCCAAATATAGAATTATTCTTATTTGAGTATGCTTATTCAATTTTTTTACCACAAGATCAGATATCGGTCAGAGTGTGTTTAGTGTCAACTTGAGATATGTGTGGCTTAAATGTCCTCTTATCTAGTGACATCAAGTAGTGATTTAGGTCAGTCAGGTCTCCCTCTGAGAGTGTTAAGGACTGTTTCTTGACACACTGTGCATTTGCACATGGTTAAAGAAAATGACCCTTTCTTGAAGTAATTAAAGAACTTTCTCATTCAGCTCATTGCATATGTGATAATTCATAAAGACAGGTAGATAGGCATGTTTTTATTATTTTAGTGAAACTTGCAAATGTCAAATGAATCACCTGCAGTATTTCCCTACTTTGAAGCTCTCCTTCTTGGCTACCTTTGATGCAAGGCAAACAGGATTTTTGGTACTGTTGGGATCAAACCTTTCCATCACTGTGACTTAGACTGACAGTTGTGTGGCAAACACACAAAAAGGTTTCAGAAAAATAGGAATTAGAAAATCTTACTGAAATCCTAGTGCCAACACTGGCAAAGCTGTCCTACCATCAGGAAATCTTACAGTCCCTTCTGAATGTGCTTACTGCTCACCAGTCATCAGATGTGGAATATATAAGAACAGAATGCAATTACAATGGAATTGTAGAGGAGAGGGAGTCAGACTCTTTTTGCAGGTGCACAGAAAAAGTTGAGAGTCATTTGTCACAAGTTGCATCTGGGAAAACTGATCAAATGTGAGGTAGAAATACTGCATAATGAGGGTGGTCAAATACAGTACCAGGCACCTGAAGAGGCTGTGCAACCTCCATCCTTGGAGATAATTGGAAATTGACTGAACAAGGCCCTCAGCAACTTAGTCTAACTTTGAGCAAGGGGCTGGACAAGAAGACCTCCAGAGCTCCCTTCCGAGTTAAGTTAGTTGTTGTATAAATAAGCTTCAGTTTTATGGGCTCTTTGACCCTCCTGGCTGTTACAGTATCCTACACTGGATTTTTTTTTATTGGAAAGAATTTTGAAGGATGGTTGGGCCCTCCTTCTTCTTTGTCTGGATAGCAACAATGCTGGCCCTTAATTGCAAAAATAATTCCAAATCATATACTTAAAGTGGTGAAATCCATTTAACAGCACAGCACTCAGGAAAAGTAAATACATTTTTTTCTCCTGATGTTACTGTACATATATTTGAGAAGACCGACTTCATGTAACAGAGAGGACTTGATTTCTCATTGTTTTGCCTTTTTAAATTTAGGACTGAGCATATTCCAAGATAAGTTGATAGAAGTCTTTGTACTGAGGGGTGTTGAGATGTTCAAGAGGGATGTTCAAGAGAAGCAAGCTAGTTGCCCCAGTCAGGGAGGGATAACATACTTGGGATCAGTTAGGGTGGAGCAGGAGAAGGCAAGATGGCAGAGAGCAAGCTCTGGCAGTAATCCCACTAATGAGATGCGCACAAATTATGAATTGATTGAGTGAAATCCTTCGTCCCTGCTGCTTCCTGCGTGTACATACAAGTGCACTCAGGTGACTTTTTTTCCAAGGATACAGCAATTATGTAACCTCTCAGTATTATTTATGGTGTTCATTTGTGTTACACTGGTGCCATATTCTGCCCACCCCCCCCGTGCTTTTTCTCTTAGCTGGCACGCTGCTGGTTGAAGCTTGTTTGGGCCATCCTGTTAACTTTGCTCAGTCCATTAAGTCAACAAACTTCCATATGAATGAGCAGAAGTAAAAATTGTGAGTGGCACCTGAAGCCATTCTGGATAATCTGTAGCATGACAAAAGCAGTTGTGGACAATGCAACATTATTAGTAGCAATATGTCATTTCTCAATTTAGGAGTGTGTCTGCTATGTGAAGAACCTCAGAAACTCACTCTAGGAAATGGTTATATAGGCTTGAAAGGAGAAAACTACTAAATTACATAGACTGGCTTGAGAAAGACACTTAGAAGTATGTTCTCATTCTCATAAACACTTAATAGAAGTGTACATCGATCTTTTTAACTCCAGTTGGTTAGCTCCCAGAGTCATGGACTAGATCATGAAGTATAGCCTGTAGCTGGTTATTTGCATTACTGCAGCACAAAGAAATTGATTATATGGCTTCAGAGTTGTGCAGTGCTCAGTTGTTACTTTGGCAACTCCCTTTAATGAGACCAATGGAAGAGAATTAACTAGCAGATTGGTAACGTGCTGCCATGATTACAGGCCCAGAATTGCATGTGAATGTCTATAAGCATGCATTTATTTTTTTTCTTGTATATTTTGCTGTTTGCCATGAGATCATTGGTGGATCAGCCTTTTTGTCATATGCTCTAAGAAAGGCATCTCAAGTTTACCTTGAGAAAAAATCAACTGCTGCTATCAGCTTTTGATACTTTCTTCCAAAACAGAGACATTTCTTTATGCTTTACTTTCTCTTTGTTATCTTGGCCTTATGCCATACATACTCAAATAGAGTCAAGTAGGCATCATTTGCATGTGTTGGTCACTGGTGGTTCCCAGTCCTACTACCACAGCAAGGAAAGTGTAGTTTTCTTTTTTTCCCCCCCCTTTTTTCCCTTCACCTTCTTTTCTTTCTGAATATTGTGTTGCAAGTAGATGGAGTGTTAGACTTGGCAGGTTGTGAGATGTTTAAAAATTGAGCTGTTGGATTGAACCATGTTTATGTCTACTTCTAGATGTGTTTCCTCATGATACTGTGAACTTACTAGCTGTTCTTTCTAAGAAAAAACAGGGAGCAAATTGTATGTATTTTGTCATTCTGAGAAGACAAACCTTCTTTCTTTTTAAATGTGAGTTTGAGGCATACAGTCTTCCCCAGAAAGGTGTTGTAAGACTGTTTAGTTGTGATTTGAAGTTTAAAAAAAATTTAATGAATCCTCCCAACTAATCTGTAATTGCTTGCTGAGCTACCTTTGTGCATTCCGTTTGTCAGTAGGGTCAGTGAACTGTAAGCTCTGGCAACTGTCTAATTTACATGTGTTTTCTGAAAGAGCGATCACAAGTTTGTCCCAGTTCTATGCTGGAAGTTGTGCTGATTTTCATATAAATTAATCAGTATATTTTATTAGCCTTATTCTTTCAAAATCATGTGACTTGCCTGCAACAGAGATTTCATTGCTGAGTCAATTTGGCATGTAAAAAGAGCTCTTTCTTTTTTCTGTGGATCTTTGTTCCAAGTATCTTTTAAACTACTTGTGATATGCATGCATGAGCTAGTATCTAGACATCTTGATACAAAAGTTGGCTAAATGAATGGAATTGTACAAAAGCATTGTGGTGTTTGGTGTTACTGTTTTTAACAGGCTTGCCTAGCAACTAAAGCTCTCTTCATATTCTTGCTTGCTGAATTTCTGAGAAGCCAGAGTAAGTCCTGTGCACTGGTTAGCCACAGCTTCCCAAAATTCAATTTTATGAAGAAAGTGGCTTACTTGCTAGTTGACAGATTTTTTTGAAAGCCATTGCTAAAATATTATCTAGCCATACTTATTCCTTTGAGCTTCTCCACAGTGTTAAATAAAGCTCTTTGCACCATCTTGTTCAAATTTGCCATGGTGAGTTATGCAGGGAGCCCACTTAGGTACTACACTGTGCAAGATGTTGCTTGCAGATTGGCCCTGAGTTTTGGTCAGGCAGGGGCATTTACTTGAATAACCTTCAACAACGTGCCTATAATTCCTTGCTGATGATTAGACTTACCTGGTGAAGTGTATGTTTTGAATACAATTATTGTTGATAATTGTGTGTAACAACTGTGTTGTTCCAGTATTGATGCTTATACTGGAAGTTGTTTTATAAAAATGGAAAAGACATAGGAGAGACTTGTGCAACAAATGCAACCGATTATTCTTGAAGAAGCCTTCCAGTTGGTTCTTAAGTAGTTCTGTTTTTCATGTTAAAATTCCTTTGTTTGTTTCTCAGAATGCTTTGTAAGACTTTTATTATTATTATTAAAGGACCCCTCTGAGAGCAGGGACTAACAGCCTGGCACCTGGCCAGGCAGGGAAGCCAGTGACCCTAGAGAGCTGGGGAGAGCCAGTCAGCTCACTAGACTGGTTGGCTGGCTTGGTGAGCCAGCCTGTTCTCTTTCAAAAGTTTTGATTGAATTAGCACATTCCTGTGGAATATTTTGGGTTTCATCAAGTCAGCACTTTGTGTTGGAACACTGTTCTACTGGAAACTTTCTCAGTGGGTCTCCTTAAAGCCGCTTGCTCAGGGGTGGTGCTGCTTTGACATTAGTGCTGCTTTCACTCAGGCTACTCTGCATTTAATTCAGATATGGCAGTGGGTCTAATTATTGGCCAACATATTTACTGAACTTCATTGTAAGGGGAAAAGCTTTTGCTAGTGTAATTTCAGAGAGGGAGAATGTTGAGACATCCAGTGTGTGAGCTGCTGGAGGTTTTTTCCTTACTTAAGGTAACTATTTTGCAGTAACTCTTTTTAAAATACAGTAAGTTAATTTTTTAGACCAAAATGCCAAAACAGAGCAGGGGATCAAAGATCCCAGTGAGGATTACATATATGATTTTTCATTTAAAGCTTTTTCAGCTCTGTTTTGAATGGAGGGATTTGTGTATGGAAAGACTATTATTGACAGAGTATTTAAAAATTAAGGTAGGTGTACTGCAAGGAAAACACATGTGAAACTTGATGTGCTTTTCCTGTCCAGCAATGTATTTTGGCTTTTGCAATGTTTGAATGCCCAGCTAGACAAATATTCACGGTCTGTATAACCAAGTTCAAAGCAATCTGGGCCACAAGAAGTAACTGACTTAGATTAGCAAGGATGCAAAACAGCGTTTGGGGTATAGGGTTAAATTTTGTCTTTTGAGGAAAGAGAAATGGTGGTAGTGCTACATGCTGAGGCCTGCATGTGAGTGAGTGTCAGTGTCTTCAGCTGGAATCTGTATGAGCAGTAATTCTGCTAGAGGAGTTGTCGAAATCTAAATGGCAGCCATAACATATGCATTTTGATCAAAAGTAGAGACTTGAAGATTGGCATGCATCACCTAAAGGACTAAACGAACATATTTTGGAAACATTCTTTGTGAATGGGACTGACCAATTTTTTTTCCAGCACAAGTTTTAAGCTTTGTTGATTGGTGGCTGTTTTAACATTTTTGGGGTAAGCTACTTGTACCAGAACTTAGTTTATATTGCTCAGCAGAAGGGAAGAAAAATAGTGCACCTTAACCCAACATTTGGGCCACTGAGATACCTGATTCTGGTAGTTCCATCACCTGCAGTGACTTGATTTACTTGGTCACCTCTGTGCACGAAAAAAGAGAGCATTTCATGCAGCAGGGCTGATGCTGTCAACTTTTTTGTCTAATGCATTCGAAACTTCAGCTTGGAATGAATAGAATCGCTAACTTGAAGTTCACTTCTCTGCCAGGGTTCCTGAGATCATGCCCTAAAAGACCTTGCAAAAGGGCATCTTGCCAGTCTGCCTGGAAAAGCTTAAGCCCTCCTCCTTGTCCTCATCCTTTAATAGGACTAGACTTTCAGCAAAGCAGTACAAAATAATACTAAGGCAAATCAATTCTTTCATTCCACTTTATCTGAGTTAAAAAATTCTTCATAGAAATCTTCAGTTCTTCTATTCATTTTGGAGTTTAACAAGATTTCTTAGCTAAAAGTTTCTGGCCTTTTGCTCTGCTCTCAGTGGTTGTGTGCTCTGTCCTCAGGGGTACTGGGGAGGCAGTAGAGTATACTTTTATATGCTAGTATTACAGGACATGTAAACGAATACTTATCCTGTGCTTGCAGTTGAAATAGTGACATTTACTCGTTTTGATCTTGTGTACTCATGAACATCCTCCAGAGTATGTAGGAGGTTCATTCAGTTTCCCTGATGCTGTAAAACTGTTTTCTTCAGTAGTTACTGAAAATAATTAGAACTGTTGAATATCTGTTGAACTTTGAGATTTTGCTTAATGTGGTGACAGCAGAACATTGCTATAGTAAATAAAATTTTAATAATCTCAGGCATTTGCACAGCTGTTATTCTGTGAATTGGTATATTATCAGCTCAGACTTTTCACAGTTTATCTTGCAAATAGTTGTTACAATTTTAAGGAGGAAAATTGTGGTTGAAGAACTTGATTTAAAGATACTGATGAGTTTTGTACTTCCTTTGGGAACTGTTGTTAATGTTTGAATAAGGAGGAAACTTTCACTGGTGTTCACCAGTGTAGGCTGTGAATAGCTACTCCTCCAAACCAGACTGCTTAAGAGGAACAGTTAGCAGACTAGATCTTTCTCCCTTTGTTCAGTAAAGCTGTATTTCCTTCCAAACATCCCAAATCAACAGCTTTTGGTACCTCACAGAAGAGCAGCATGTCACTGTTGAGGTTTGTTGGGAGGGAGGTTGTTAATTATAAAGAGTAATGGTTACAAAGGTCATTAAATAAAACCACACCCTAGTACCTGTCTCCTAAAGGGAGTAGCACCTGCTTCAGTGACCCCATTTCAGCCTCAGTCAGTGGATGAATTGGGTCAGCCTGTGGAGTTGCAGCACTTTTAGAGGCTGCAGTCTCTTATCTTTGCTCCGCACCCACAAACTGTCAACCCATTGCTACAGAGTCAAACAAGTAAGCTGTGTATTTCTAATGGTGTGGCTGTGAAGTAGGGTCCTGAAATGGGAACTGAATGTAACTGAGAGGGAAGTGCTTCAAATGTCTGGAGCAGCAGTTCCCAGAACTGCAGACTGCCCCATTTATCTTTGTAAGCTAGAATCTTGGAGGTTTAGTGGTGGTGGCTGAGGTATCTATATTGCTTATTATTTTACTTTACATGTAAGAGAGAGGGAGGCGTAGATGCGTAAAGATGCTATGACATCTCATTCTCATGGTTCACATTGGGCATGCTCAATAGATTATGCTGAATATTCTTGCTGTAATGAAGTAAAGTCAACATGCTTGGATCCTGCTGAGGAAGACACTGCAGAAGTCACATCCATTCATATTTTAAACTTTACTCTCGTTTATTGTGAATGCAGCTTTTTTAAATGAACCTTTGGGGAGAAGCATATTTGGTGGGTGATTCTCTGCATACTTTCCCTTCAGCCAGGCCTAAATCTGCTAAACTGAACTTCCTGTGGTGGAGCCAGCACAAATCACTGCCAGTCAAAATAGCTGCAGTGTCACCTCATCCTTACTTCAGATCTTGACAGTGGAATGATTATTTTTTCTCAGTACATTGGAATTAATTGCCTTTATGTAAATGCATACCTCTGCCATGGGAATACTTTATACACAACACTGGATAAATATGGTGTAGCTTTTGATAACTATAGCACAAGCCTGTTTGTTTCTGAAGTAGAGAAAGTAAGATTGATTAATCATGTGCTGAATAGCTCAAGTCGTTTCTTCTCCTAAGTTACTCCTAGGACCAGATACTGCCATTGTTTTGCTTTGGTGCTGACAGTGCTGCTAAAGTCAAGTAACAGTTCTTGTCCTAGAAAATTACAGATACACCTGCAAACCAGTGCTGCAAAGCACATCTGCAGGTGACACGGAGTGATTCAGCCCAGGTTAGAAGAGGCCCCGATACGTTCTGGTGCATGTCATTGTGTTTCTCTTACATAATGGCAGCGCAGCGCTGCGGGCAGTGGAAGGCGAAGGGACGGGTTTGTGCGCTCGGTAGCAAACGCTCCCTGGGCTGTGACTCGGCATCATGTGATGCGGGCTGATCGGAGCTACCTTCCATGTCTTACACTTAATCAGTCTTTAGCTTTGAGAGGTCATTCGGAGGATGTCATAAATCGTGTCTGCAACTGCTGCAGTCTTGTGACTGCTGGGAATTTAGCTTCAGAGGAAATAATGTTTTGTGTGGTAATTCTGCAGTCTTTAAAGATGATACCTCTAAAACCTTGAGATTTTACTTGTTAGCAGCAAAGTGACTTATTTTTTTGTGGTTGCTCTGTGGAAACCTTGAAAATACACAGCTGTTTCTAATTTTAGAGAATAGGTTTCATTCATGGGATTTTGAAATAAAGCTAGCTGAAATATTTAGGTTTTAAAAAATAAATGACAAGCTACATCTCAGTGAGATTTAGTAACCTATGTAGGAATTTCATGGTATTTCCTTCTCTAAATTCCTCAGTGTTTTGCAGGAACTAGAATAGATTGTTCACAGATCAGAGTTTTTTTCTCTAAGAAATACAAAAGAATAGGAGGGGCCCTCTCTTGCTCAGAAACTACCCCAACAGCAGATTAATTGAATGAATTGCCTGAAATGTCATTTGTAATTTATTTTTTACTTCAGGCTAAATTCTTGCTTTAGAAACTGCTACCCTTTGATTGTTTAAATAGTCTTGTGCTTCTGGGCTGCAGGCTCAAGCCTTCAATGACAAAAAAAGTCAGCTGAGCTTTTGCAGGGCATTTCAGTGGTAGAACAAGCCTAACTCTTCTGAAACAAGCTTGTGGAACACGCCATTAATGTGATAAACTAAACTGGGTATTATCACTGTTTACAGTGAAGAAAAATTTACCAGCTCTTAAAATAAGTTGTAAATTGTTTATTGATAGGAATTACCTTGATTATATCCTGACATAAGTACAAAATACCACACTTGCCCATTGTATGCTCTCTGGAGGGAACCTCTTTGCTCCTGAAGTCTGCGTAACTTTGTGCCTTGTGGCTGCAGATTTATTCAGCTGCAAAAATAACCCGAAGTTCTAACACATAGCTGAAACGCAAAAAACTTCACTATTGCTAGACTTAGCGCTGAATTATATTAACACTTATGAAACCTTGTTAAAAGTTTCCTCCTAAAAGCCTCTGATAACTTGTTTTAACCCCACACTAATAGCTATCTGTAATTTAAAGCCATATCACACTCTTAATTTTGACCATGTGCCTCATCTCCTCCTTTGTTGTGTAAATTTTTGTTAGATAGTCTTCATCTGTAACATGTAGTATTGGATAGCCTTCATGTAGCTAGAACAAAAATGTAGTGTTCAATGATAATTTTTAGCCTATAAATAATGTTTCTTTATTTGAGGTGGAGGGATGGTGGAGGAGTTACTTGGTTGACACTTGTGTATTTTCCCCCCCATTCAAAGGAGGGGGGAAAGGAGGGTTCAAAGGAGGTCTATCTCAGTCTTTGGCTTTATTAGCTCAAAAACATTGTTGTCATAATGGTGTCCAATAATTTTGATAGCCTATTGACTTAACAAATGAAGAGAGGGGAAAAAAACCTGAGACTTTAACATGGCTTTAGAAGCATGCTGCCAGATTATGTGAATAAAGCTTTGAACAAATACTGGAGAATTGTCTTTGGGGACTTCTCTTAAACATCTTCCATGTTAATCTTTTTGTATGATTATTTGTGAATGATCATGATTGCTAAATGTGGTTGAAATTATATGGGTGTCTTATTTGACTTAAATGCTAGGATCTAGAAATTGATGCTATTTGCTTCAAAATACAAAGAAAGATTTGTTGTGAGTTTGTTGTGTTGGTTTTTTTTCTCTTGAATTTAAAGACGCATATACTCTCTATCTTACTGAGATAGTAAAAACCTGTAGGTACCAGTTAGCACCAGAAAGACTCTATCTCTCTGCTTGATGGAATAAATAATACTGTATTATGGATTAGTATTATTAGGGCAGGAAAACTGAGATCACTTTGAAAACTCCAACTCAGTATTTGATGTCATCAGAACTTTTTGCCTTCCGTCTATATCACAAAGGTAATTTTATTTAAAATAGTAATAGTGTGTAAAAAGCATCCTGTCTGCTGTAAACAGAAAAGACAGACAAGTAAAAATTACGCAGTGATTTATATTCCTTTCCTGCATATGCATGTTGACACCAGACATTCAGTTTCAACTTGGACAAGACTGATCTCAAGCCTGCTGGAAAAGAACCCTGTAGGCCTAGCACCTGGCACTCGGGTTTATAAGCCAGACTTTGTGCACACTGAGTTTTGGCACCACTGTTCTCATTGTGTGTTGCTCAGTAATGCATCATATCTTTCTAAAGAATAGTGTCTTAGACACATCTGTTTTTCTCCCCTATTCCTGTTTCAAGCTTAGGCTCATAGTTTCATCTTTCATGCCATCTTCTTTAGTGTTCCCTATGCATTCATTTTGCATCAGATCAAACCAAACTCCTCTGCAATTTCGCAAAGAAATGAGTCAGTTGTTTGGCCAATGTTTAAAGACTGGAAAAAAGACTTGGCAAAATCCATTGTGCTCAAGGCACCTGTATGAAGCCTGAAATAGGAATCTGAAAAAGGACAAAGTGAACAAAATATTGGATCCAATCCTACATCCAACTTCAAAACAAATCACCATTAAGGTAACCCATGTTGCCCAGAATAGACTAGCTGACTGCATCTGAGCTTCCTCTGTTTGTTTCCTCTCTCCCTTTGCTCTTCAGGAGTGCTGCTCCCCTACCATTTCTTTCCATTAAGGTTTCTAACGTGCCTACACTGTGTTAGATGAGAGTTCTCATAGATTTCATTAGGCCAGCACATCCTCATCACACTCAATTCCTTGCAGAACATTACTAGAATGAAACTTCTTAATTAAAAATAATTATAAAGCTATTTCTCTGGCTTCTGACCATAATTTAAGTGATAGTGAGTGGTTGAAGACTTGCCATTTGGAAAAACTGCCTTTTGCAATAATTAGGGTCTCCTTTCGTGTTTGTGATAATAGAAGCTTAGTCACTAAAACAAGCAAGAGGGATTTCCTAACCTTGGTGGGGATCTTTTCATAAAGGCACATCAACATCTTGCATTTGCAAGTTCTTTTCAGGTTTAGGTGTTACCTTCAGCTTGATCAGAGACAGCCATCTTCTGTGGTACCTGCTCTGCCACATCCATCCTCTGCTTTACTTTCGTAGTCTTTGTGAACACTGTTGGCAGCAGTGTCTAGTCAGGCAAAGTTGCACATTTACCAGGCTTAGGGCTTCACAGCTAAGTCTTCCTTCTAACTGAAAAGCTATTTAAAGCCATTTGTGTCTCTGCACAGTGTATGAAAGGAGTTCTTCCCCCTCCTCCTAACCACAGTGCTATTTTTTCCTCTTTAAAACATTAGATTAGATTCCCAAGTGATTTAATACCAAAAGAAGCTTAGATAAATACTTTTGGGGTTTTACACCTGGTTGGTTGTGATGGGATTTATTTTGGTTTGGGTTTTATTGTTTTTTTTTTTTGTTTTGTTTTTATATCTTTGGTAAAGAAGTAGTCTGCTACACAAGGGAAACTGTACCACAGCTCTCACTTATTTTTCTTGAATATGACCCCCTAGGTGACAAAACTTATCTTTCTGCTCCTTATTCTGGGGGATATCATGTGATTCAGCCACATTTGGACTGGATTTCTGGATTGGAATCCCAAGTTCTCAAACATAAATTGATTTTCCATTCATTGTAGGAGTTTCTTCATCCTGGTACAGATTGGCAGGTACAGATAAATAGCCCTTAAATATGTTGCTATGATTTGCTTCTCAAAGATAAGAAGCATTGTTTAGCAAAGAATAAACATTTTAAGAGATCTACATGCATGGACCCCATGCTGATATTCTTTCTTTTGCTCACTTCTGTACATTTTCTTCATTCCAGCCATTTCCAGCTCTATGTGAGAAACAGTCCTCTCTAACTGCAGCAGACTCTTTCTGGCAGTTAGAGGTGCTGGTTGCCCCTGGGCATTTGCTCAACCACTCCTTCTTTTGTAGCATATTTGTGGTGTAAGATCCTCTTTGATGGTAAACTCAGCCTTAGAAGTGTAAATCATTCCTACCTGATAATGCAGAGGAAGAGGTATTCCCCGAGTGATAGCTCCTTACACTGTTTCATAAAGTGTTCTATTTTGTTGCTGCTTTGTTTCTTGTGGGTTTGCCCCTTTACATGCTACTTTTGATTTAGCTCCTGATATTGAAGATTAATACTCGATAACCTGAGAGGTCATGTAAGCTTGATTAAAACCCAAGAAAACAGCCTAAAGACAGCTTCCTTGTTCCATGTGCTGCAATAAGCAGCTTTTGTTTCAGACAGTATGTGCTGGGATACAGTATTCACGATGGAGTTGCACGGTGGGGCACTAGTTTGGTACTGCTGCTTTGTCACCCAATTGACTCCTAATGAGACAATATTTAAAAGTATTTTCATCTTTCAGGAACAGTGTTTCTGAGCACCCAGGAGAACCCTTGGAACAAACAAAACATCTCAAGGAAGCACTATTTGAGAATAAGTTATCCCTTTTGTCATTCAAAACGCAAATATGCATGAGTTCAGTTGGAATGGGCACTTAGTACCGGATGGGTAAGGCTGACACAAAGTCTCTATACATCATCTTCTGGAGGATAAGACTTTGTGGTTTGTTCGTGAACAGGTGCAGCTCTTTGGCCCATATCTAGACTAAAATTTTACATGCATGGTACTTAGAAATGTGGTCAAAGGAACTTTGGAAGCCAGTATACTGGAGAAAGTTGTTAGCTATCTTGAGAAGATTTAACGTTCAAGGGCATCTCAACCTGCAAGCAGACTGATGAAACAGAAGTTGGAAAGACTGTAGCTTTTGCAGAATTTTCAACATCAATCAGATAATTGACTGAGTATTGAGAGCAAATCTTGAATCACTGTGGAAACAGGTAGTCGCTCTGGCAATAAATCTCAAGGCATCGGCACAAGCTGATAAATTTTATTTTCTATGAGTACCTATTTCACCTTAACGCTTTCTACCAGAAACAGGAATATGAACTGAGAAAGTTGGTGCATTGACTGTGATAGCATATGAGCAGCTGGGGATGATGTTGCTTGGAAGTGAGGAGCTTTATTTCTCAGACTATTTGGCCAGACGACTTTTTTCGAAGCCTAGCTCTTCACTGGGAGTCCTGGAATGCACACTTGGCATTGAGAGCAAGATCTCTTAAATCGGACATTTTATGAAAGCTGTGTTATTTAAACATGGGATTTAATTTTAATTTTTTTTTTTGCAGAACTGTAGCTTGTATGGTCACCGTGGATCTTAAAGTTGTAGAGAGATTTCCATGGTGGCCACCAAAGCAAACCTCTTCACAAAGTAACTGTTCCCCTCATTGCACAAATCACTCTCACTTTTATATTATTTAGTTTACCTAATTTGAATTGTGTCCAGGTAGCTAGGACTGTACAGGCTTTTATACTCATCCTATTCCCTAAAATGTATTTATAGCACTACTGTATCAGTTTTTATCGTTATTCAACAAAAAGTGAATATTCTTTCTCTACACCAGATTATTATCTGTCTTAACAGGAAGCATTGAGCTATTTCTCAGAATTAGAGGCTACACAAAAAAATTGAATCCAGTTCTTCAACTGGTGGGTTAGCTGAGAAACAATGAAACTTCTGCAGCCACCTCCCTCTATCTAGCTCAGCGTGGTATTGCCACACAAGTATTACCACTTGGGCCTTACTCTGCAAATATTTTTCTTGGGCGACTTTCACTTTGTTTGGTTTGCTCCCTCCTGTTTACCATTGTGTTTTAAGAGGAGGAAGCACCAAAGGCTGTAGGCAATGTTTGTGCAGGAAGTCTTTCTCGATGGGTATCTGTTTATATATAGATATCTCAGTCTAGGACCAACACTGAACAAGGTGAGAGGGAAGGGGAACATGTGGATAATGTTTGAACTTTGAGTAGGAAATTGTAACTGGCTGTGGTGTTGCAAGGGGTGTGAAGAGTGAGATGCCAAAGAAAGCCCCCCCGACATCAACCAAACACTTTGTGACACTTCCTCAAATACTGACATTTTTTTGTAGCCAGTTAGTTCATTTTAGAGAGGTTATATTTTTGTGTGTTGTGGTGAGAAAGGTGTTCTTAGATCGGTGAAGATCTAGGTATTGGTACACAAGTTGTGCAGTGGTGTTTGGGGTTATTGTGCCTGTTGGAAGCACATAAAAAGCTGCAACATGTGCATGTTTGATTAGCATATGGGTATTTGTTTTTTAAGCAGTATAAAGGGGACTTTGGATTGAAGTTTGTCAGGAGAGCTGAATTTCTACATAGTCAACTTTCTGGTATTGTGAATCCCCAACACCACTTAGCTATGGCGCAAGTGAAAACACCAGATGTTAAATGTGTTCCATTTTGCATCCAATCTAGAGGTTTTTTCTATTGGAGCAGTTAAGAAATGTTTCTGGTCAGGAACCCACTGCTTCTTCAGAAAGTATGTTCCTGCT
>NW_009952263.1:1181892-1194429 GCF_000747805.2 Chaetura pelagica
AAACCACTCAGTAAGAAGCTGCTGAGGGCTGTGCCAGTTTATCTTCTGGCTGTGAGGGTGCAGTCTCCATCGGTCAACCAAGGTACTGGCTTTAGCTCTGCCTTGCTCAGTCTGCTGACTGACCCAGTAGCTTGGAATGCTCTGAGTTGCAAAATAAGGATCTTCTGCAGGGACAATTGAATGATCTTTCTCCTGCTGTTGAGGGCCTGAGCACTAGACAATCAGCTCTCCTTCATAATGTCTTTCTGCCTCAAGTCTTGAGCAGCAGCGGAGGGCTGACCTGCTCATCCAGGAGTGATCCCCAGCTGGAGCATGATGAAACAAGGATGTTCCTCTTGTGGCAGCCAGAATGCTGAAGAACAGGTAGAATGCTAAACAAAGTGCTTGCTCTCCTAGTCCTTAGCGTGGACTAAGAAAGAGAGCTTTTGCTTGCAGCCAGTAGCAGCTTGCAAAGATGGTGACTGAGCTAAATTAGAGAAGCGCACACAGCATAACAGTCCCTTTTCATTCCATTCCATTGTCTACTTCTCCCAAGGATATTAACTCCAAATAAGAAGGCCGTCCATATTATTTATATCAGGTGGTGGCTAATAATGTTAATCTCTTCCTCCTTTCTCCAGTGTCTGCATTGTAACGGTAAACGAGATTATGGGAGTAGGTGGAGTGGAAGAAAAAGAAGGTCTAGAGAGAATGATATTTCAGGGAAAATGGGTGTGAAGAGAAGGAAAACATAGTAGGAAATAGCTGAAAAGGAATGGGGAGGGAGAAAAACAGTCATGGAAGAAGCTGGAAGGATTTAGTAAATCAAGTCAATAACATTTGATAAGAGTATACTAGTCATAAACACACATAGTTGCTGGCTACCTAATAGTTACTGTGGGAATTGCAGGTCCTTCTAGTCTACTGGTTTTTGTAACAGTGTAAAGGAAAACTTTTAATTGTCCCAGATGGCAAGATCAGTAAAAGTGTTGAATGAATTCTGCAATGTGGACAAATTCATGCTACATGTGTGAGGAAGTATGTTGGTTTCTTGCTGTCTATAGCTTCATGTACTCTGATTAAAACCAAGCAAAGCAAGTCTCTAGTACTTAACTGAGAGAGTTTTTAGTAATTAGCAACAAAAATGAATTAATAACAGATGTATGATAACAGGTACTATTTAGTGAAGTTTCATTGGTATTTTTTAATCTCTTACGGCTCTTGTTTTATCAGTTTTAGTGCTGATAAGATACTGTTCAGAAGGAATGTTCCAGTAAGTTTCGGTCATATTCCTGAAAGGGTGCACTTCTCTGTCATTCCTCACTGTTAAGCTAGCTGCTGTGGCAGCTTCCACATGTAGCTTTTACATTTGAGAAAAAAATACAGGTATTTAAAAAAATTGTCATACTGGCTTAGTTCAAAGGTCTTTCTAACTTGGTGTTCTGTTTCCAGTGAATGCCTAGAGAGAAATAAAATGACTGCAGCTATAAGGTTGTATCTCCCCAAATGCTTTCACAGTCTCTATGGTTTTTGACTTGGGGTTTCCTGAGCCTAGGGCTGTATCTGTCTTTTAAAAAGAAAACCAAAAAGCAATAGCATAGATCTTAGTGACTTAATCCATAAGGTATGTACTGCATGTGCTTTTGCAGTCCTCGGTTTAAAGACAGACTATTTCATTTCAGACTGTTTCAGGCATTGCATATAATTTTAGCCATGACTAAGCTGATGGCTTTGATAGTTGTTGGATACATTTTTAGAAAGTTCTCAAAAAATAAATAATTAATTGGTAAACTAGGTGCAATTGCCTGGATAATTGTATTTTAGTTCAGTACTACCTATTTTGCTAGAAATACAGGAGTAGAGTAGAAATTATTTTTCAGTAAAGATGAAAGCAGAATTTTAAGAGGAAAAATTGCCAACAACTGGAAGTTAAAACAGTAGATTAACCAGGGGTAGAGAATAGGAGAAAGAAGCACATCAGCAGACACAGGAGGGAAATAGAACACTACAATATTTCATCTCTGACATCGGTCTTTGACTAGTGAGTACTTGTTCAGATAGCTGGGAAGGTGGAGGAGTGTTTACCTCCTATTTGGTGCAAGGCAGATGGATGTGGGGGTGTGTTGAGTGTTTGTGTATGTACTCACGTGTGGGTGAAATGGAAAAATGTGGCCTCTGCTTATTTCCTCTTCCCACTTCCATTTAGGTAACACACTCATAAATGTTTTAATCATAACATTGATGAGATCTCAAACTGTTCTTTTTTTGTATGGGGGAAAAAAAAAAAAAGATAAAAAGAATGATTTGTATTTGCTGAATCATTCCACTGCAGGAAAATATAGAAACAAAATAAATAAATAAATTCAGACTGCAGTGATTCTAAGCAAGATTATTTACACATTGTTCTTTAACATATATTTAAATATCAGTGTTAAATGGCCCTTAAACTGACTTCAATCTGGTATAAGCCAGTGTTGGTACAGGAGAGTGCTGTATGAAACAATTACAGAACAAATTCTTACTGGATCCAGATCTAACAGGTTTTTTTCACTCCTTTTTCTTGGGATTGATTATCTGAATCACCTAAAATAATCAGAAGGGAGTCAGACCCAAAGTGTCATAGGTCTGTGAAGGATTTGATTTTGCTGTTGTCACTCTACAAGTGTAATCAATTATGAATATAATTACATGGGTTTGCATCAGTGCAAACGTGGGCAAAAGTTGCACGTGGGCATTTCTAGCAGCTGAGTATTTTGTACCAATTCCTTCAGTATTTAGCCTTGCATGAAGGCTGGGTAGGATTCACAAGGTTAACACAAGGAGTGGGGAATGCCATCTTCTCATTATTTTAGTGGAAGAAGAGCACTGAAACCTGTTAACAAAATCTCCTCTGCAGGGCTGGCAGAGCTCCACTGTGTTTCTGAGGCCCCATCCATGCCAGCCATCCTCAGCCTTCACACCAGCTCCCTCTGGCACAATTAGGCAAAGCCAGAGCATGCCAGAGAGGGCAGCAAGCTGTTTGCTCAGGGCTTGTGTAGTAGGGCCAGTACTGGCAAAAGGGAACCTAATGGTAGCTGAGGATAGTGCTGGAGCACTGGGGGAAGAAAAGGAGTCTCAGACACTTACGCCAGGGCTGGTGAGAGATACAAATGTTTAGATTGGCGTCTTGCCCTAATGTGAGCCAAAAGGTGCAGAAACTTGTTAAATTGCTCAGCAGGAGTTCAGACCCAAGAGTTGTACAGTCTGGGGAGTGCACGATAACCCAGACATGCACAATAGAGAATGATGTGAAAGCACTTCACAGGCATGTTTTCTTTTGTAAATTATATTTTTATTGGACAGTTTTTTAATTTTTGTCATCGAAACTGGACTAAACGCTTCCCTCTTGAGAGTGCTGAGGGTGAGAGGCTGGCAATTAATTCATTGGAGGTATCTAAGCATCATTTTGGTTTGGGTACCAGATTTTGATCTGATAAAGTGGCTCTGTGGGAAAAATTACTTCCATTAAGTATGCTCTGTGTATAGGATACATGCTCAAATTACAATTACACTTCTTCCTGCAACCTAACTGTGGGAAGAGAGTGAGATCTGCTCACAGGAGTTTTGGCAAAGTACTTGTGTAAAGAGATTGTCTAGGAGGTAGAGTCTGAGCCTCAGGCAAAGATTAGTAACTCTGAAGCAGGACAGTGCTGTCTGGAGAGTCTGCTTCCTGGTGTCAAATCCTGAAGTATCTTTTCATTAAGAAAATCAAACACACGGAAGTATTTCTCCTTAGCACCCTCTTCTGGGCAAGTTCTTAGTGTCAGGGTTTTGTGACAACAGGTAGGAGCTCTGAAGATCGTTTTTATTGTTTTAAATTGCTTTCTCTCGAGTACCTCTGATGTTATTGGAAGCTTACAGCTTCTGATAAAACAACAGAAGCAATTCCTTAATGCAGTGCCTACCAATAATATTGCCATGTGTAAAGTCCCTATTTTATTTTGTTTGTTGTGGTAGGTGTGTATTGTTTATTAATTTGTTTTGAGTATTTTTCTTCATAACACTTCACCTAATTATATATACTGCACACATCTTCCTCATGAAGATACAGTATTTTTAGCATAACCAATGAATGTAGCAGAAACTGAAATTAACACTCCTTTAGAAACCCAAACACCTGCAAGACAGCTTGCTGTTATCTTAAGGGAAACAAGGTAGACCTAATTTCATTCAGTTTTTGCTGCAATGTAGTTTTTTTTGTTGTCTGCTTTTTACTTTGTGAGTTGGGAGTGCTATAGTGATAAGTATTGGAGCCACTGGAGAGAATAACGTAGAACTGGTGATTTCTCAGTTGTACCTGAAAACTGAACTGAAGAATTTAGTCATTGGAGCTATACAGCAGTCATCTTTGCCTGATGGAAAGCTCTCACTCCTGTTGCTAATGGTTGCATACTTTACATTTAGGAAAATGCGGATGGGATGTGATAGAACATGTTGACATGGTGAGAAGAGGAGCTTGAAGGTGTTAAAGATGAGTACCAGAAAGGCTAGTAAAAGAAAGCCAGATGTATGGAAGAGAGATGAGTGGGAGAGTAGAAAAAGCAAATGATAGGCTAAGTGTTTAGAAGTTAAGAAGTTATTTTACCTAGTTAATTACCTGCATTGTCCTGTCTGAAGAAAAAAAAAAAAAGGTAAGAGTTAGGAAAAACCCACCCAACGTGAATCCTCAAAGCCCAGGAGGCATTATGTACCATGTGTGTATAGAACCAAATTTCTCCAGTGCTTAGCTCTTGGGGTCAGCAGCACTGTATGTGGTGGCTGC
This sequence comes from Chaetura pelagica, assembly GCF_000747805.2. Taxonomy (NCBI): domain Eukaryota; kingdom Metazoa; phylum Chordata; class Aves; order Apodiformes; family Apodidae; genus Chaetura; species Chaetura pelagica. The sequence continues at coordinate 1,186,673 of NW_009952263.1, forward strand.
AGCTACTGTGTGGTTCAGAGCACAGGTTTCCCAGGTCAGATCAGAGCAGCCTGTGTGGTGGGGTATGGATCTGCTGAGAGAGTATAAACTCCCAAGGGTACTGGCTCTTGATTATGACTGCCCCTCTTTTCCATATGGGTGTCTTTCTACAGGATTAATGTTGGGTGACAGCTGTGTTTAGGAAAGAAATTTAATCATAACCATATTTTAATTTGAGCTGTTAAGATATCTCCCATCAGGAATCTTCAGTCAGCTGGTGTGTCACTGATCCTCACCTCAATAGGGTTTTCTGCAGGACAAGAATTGTTTTCTGTAGCCATCCTTGATGTTCTGAATAAAAGCTGTTTTGATTATATATTTTTTTTACTGTTTTTGTGCTCTTTCTTCAGAGGATGTGCTGAGTAAAGATGCTGGGGAGTGTGCAATATGCCTGGAAGAGCTGCAGCAAGGAGATACTATAGCACGGCTGCCTTGCCTCTGCATATATCATAAAGGGCAAGTATTCCTCAGGATGAGTATACCATTCCAGAAGTTTGCATTTATTGGGTAGCTCCTCTAAGGTGTGTTTAAAGGACCACTAAAACTTAGTCACTTTCCATTTAAGAGTAGAGCAACAAAGAAACAGCAATAGCAGCAACCCTAAAGGTACTTTTAAAATTACATCTTTCTGCCTCTCCACTGATGTATTTGAAGTCAGTTTTCTCTGTTACTGTCTTCTCATGCTTGCATGAAAAGCCCACAGGAAAAAAAAAGGTGACATTACCTGTCTTGGGAAGGAGTGGACATCATAGCCTAGGGATCTTAGGCTGCCTTTACCTACATGGTAAAAGTTGTGTCAAATGCTAATAGGCTGGGGAGGGGAAAAGGGAAACACTTTTTAAACCTTTTTTGTCTAAATTTTTAAAAGTGTCTCTAAGTGCAGGAAGTGTCAGTGAATGATACAAGTGAGATGATAATGTTGGTAGTGAAGTAACCTGTGTATAAAAGCTGGATAGTTTTTTGTAAAATGCTTCCTTAGAAAATTGTAATGCTTAAGATATTTAGCTGTTCAACAGTGTTTAATATAAACATATTACTGTGATTTGGGGTTATTAAATATTCAATGAGTGTTGAAATGTGTGTATATACATATAGTTCTTTGTATAATCTAAAACCCTACTATTAATTGAAATTGAGTAAAAAAATTATATTCATATATATATTAATGTCAATTGTTTTCACTTTTGTCTTGCATCCAACAGCTGCATAGATGAATGGTTTGAAGTAAATAGATCTTGCCCTGAACATCCATCAGATTAAGACAAGATTCATGGTTTTAGGTAATATTTATTTTTAGATGCGTATGTTTCAACAATAAATATCTTGATTATCTGAAATAACTCTTTATGCTATTTTTTTTTTTTAAATTTGAGAATTTGCTACCATATCTCAGAACTGCAATATTAATCAGTAAGTTTTGATATATATTGCAATTTGTGAAAGGTTTCTACATCCTTCTATGGGATGTTCTGAAGTTACGTATTCCAGTTTCAGTACTGGAAAGTGGCAGGCCAGTGCCAAAAAGCTTTAGCATTTTGAAGAGTATTTTTTCCATGGAAATGAAACAAAATTAAAATAATACATTGCATAATTTTGGATTGTTCCATGAGTACTGGCATTCATTTCTCACAGAAAGCTTTTAGAATCATATCAAAAAGTTGAAACTAGGTATTTTCAAAACCACTTTGATGTTAATCCCTCCCAGAATGTTTTAAAAGTGTAAATAAATTAAAAAAGGTAATATGTTTCTGTCCATCCCATCTCACAGAGGTTCACATTTTTCCAGCTTGTGTTTTGTGTTAATGATTTCAGATCAGCAATCAATGTCAAAGGTTTAAAGGATAGGTTTATTCTCTTAGTTGACTAGTTCAAGAACTTTATCTTGTGTTAAAGTACTGCCCCTAAGCATTGCAAAACACACCAATAATCATCAAATCATACAATGTTTTGAGTTGGAAGGGACCTTAAGGGTCATCTAGTTCCACACCCCTCCTGTTCTGGGCAGGGACACCTCCCACTAGACCAGGTTGCTGAGACCCCCATCATAATTCTTAGAGAAATTGAGTTATCTGAAACTCCTGACAGGTAGTTGAGGGCTTTGTTTTGTTGCTCTGATGGAAATAATAAAAATAAATAAAATCAGAATCCTTCATCACTGGGATTTATTTGTTTATTTGTTTCATCTCACTTCATGAGTCTGTGTTGCAGGTCACATTGCAGTGCTCTGATTGTTGCAGAGGTAGCAGAGAAAACCTGAGGGAAAGTATCTTGCTACAGGGATAATTGTTTTAACCTCAGGGCAGTGTTAGCTGAAATTAATAAACAAACCCGTTTCCTGTGTTTCCCCCAATAACTGAATTGTGGAAGAAACCTGTGTGCTGTTTATGAACACATTTGTCTCTGTACATGCTCATGGGTGTATAACCTTGTGTTAAATCCAATTTGCTTTTTTTTCACAGCAGAGCAGATAATAACTGGGGGGTTATAGAAAAGGGGAAGGATAACATGGTGGTTGTGCTCATGCTATTTGAGCATGTTATATATTGAAAGAGCTGAAATGATGGTACTTTGTCTTCTGCTTTTTCAACAGCTGCTTCCACTGATGAGAAAATCTAGGAGATGTGAGGTTCCCTTGCTGAACACAGTGTGCCTGGCTTGGGACTTGCAGTTCTTTGTGGCTGAAAAAGACAAAGATGGACAGTGACATGAAAAAAGCATCGCAGATGCACCCGGTTACTTGCCAGTTGTGCTCAGTATACCAAACACTCATGCAAAGGACACACAGGGATTTTGAAAATGCTGCACATTCTGTAACAATCTACTCCCCACAGACATTACTGACTATTTTATATTGAAGGCCAAAGTTCCTAATTTCAGCCTAACTTCTGGTTCTGTGAAGGAAGCGGGTTGTTGGATGTGTCTCCTACTCTGCCTCAAGTGGAAGCGGAGACATTGGTCCGTGCTTTCTGAGATCCTTGCAGGAGGATGGCCCTGGTTTTGAGCGGGAACGTTTTCGCCTTCTTGTTGGCTGAAGAAGAGTAAATGGCAAACTAAATATAATCTTAACAGTGTGACCTTAATTTACTGAATTCACACCCTGTTTTATGTTCTACACTTTTTCCAAGAACAGAAAACATAAACTTCTCTGCATAGGAATACTGTATTTCAACATTTTGTAACTAAACCTTTGTCACAATGCAGTCCAAAGAGTAAAACCAAGACAGGTAACTAATTTATATTGAGCAAGCTATAGGGATTGTTGAAATCTGCACATGGTATTGCTATTTAAGTAACTAAAACTCCTCTTCTACTGCTTGTGAGTAAAAACAAAACAAAACAAAAAAATGCAGCAAAGCGAAATCTTACAGCTATGCAACTTTTTTTTAAATAGGAAAGAAAAAAAAAAGAAAAATTACCAATTTTAAGTGCTGCCAGGTAAGGTAATTTGTTTAACGGGTATTTTTTTAAAGATGTTTCAGGTAATTATTTTATTGTACTACTGTCATCTCCAGGCTGCCTCCTGAGGTGTAAATGAGTAACTGCAAAAGTGAGCACAGCAAGAGGTTTTTGTAGGCATGGGTGAGATAATATCGAGGTGGGATTTGTGTTTAATTTTTAAAATGCAGAAGTTTTTGTTTCCTGGTTTGAATGGTTTTTTTGATGGCAGGATTTGTAGTACTTTGCATCTAAATCCTTGGTCTCTTCATGTGGAGACAAGCATTTGATAGTGTGGTTTGTTGGTTGGTTTTTTGGTGATTTTTTTGTTTGCTTTTTTTTTTTTAAATACACCTGCATTTGTTTAATTTATTATTATTTTACTGTATTATATTGGTATAACCAGGGCTCCACAAAACACAGGATGTTCCTGGCAGGGTACACCAAGTAAAACTGTGGATAAGTATTAGTTCCCATAAAGTACCACAGTTCAAAAAAAAAAAAGACAGAAAAAAAAAAAAAAGACAGACAATAAACTGGAACAGATATCAGGGCTTAGAAGCATACTTTTTGTATCAAGAATTAATCATAGTAGTTTCTGAATTTCACAGCACAGGGAAGAGTTTATGAATATTTATTAGTGACAGCATTTTTAGTGGGTTTAACAGTTAAAATAAGTTGCACAATTCTTTGAACAATTTTCTTGTACATACATAATTCTTTATTTTTTTTTGTTTAAGTACATATTTCTCTCTGTTGCTACTGTGATTCATATCAAAAAGGGCAAAGAACAGGAGCAACTGCTGCTATCTGGAGAACAAGTGCAGTGTATGCTACTGAACTCTCCTATCTTGCTTGCAGAGCAATTCTTGCCTGGATGACATTTTCTCCTGAAAGTTGCTCTGTAAAATGCCTTTGTTATGCTGCAAATCTAAAAGAGTACAAACTAGATAGTTGCTGTAATCACCGGTGCAGTTTCTACATCTTTAGGCTTGCATCACTGGTTTCAGCTGGACCTGTAGCTATGGGGCCCTGTTGTGTTCTCTTTTTCAGTGAGAGCAGAACCATTTTGTCACACTTCCAATCCTGTAGTCACATTGAATGTACAGTCAGTCCCTGTACAGATTCCTTTTTAGCTGAGAATATTTGTGTTGCCTTGTATTATCATGGGGGGGGAGTGAGGGGGGGAGGAATTACATGGGTGAGATAATATCGAGGTGGGATTTGTGTTTAATTTTTAAAATGCAGAAGTTTTTGTTTCCTGGTTTGAATGGTTTTTTTGATGGCAGGATTTGTAGTACTTTGCATCTAAATCCTTGGTCTCTTCATGTGGAGACAAGCATTTGATAGTGTGGTTTGTTGGTTGGTTTTTTGGTGATTTTTTTGTTTGCTTTTTTTTTTTTAAATACACCTGCATTTGTTTAATTTATTATTATTTTACTGTATTATATTGGTATAACCAGGGCTCCACAAAACACAGGATGTTCCTGGCAGGGTACACCAAGTAAAACTGTGGATAAGTATTAGTTCCCATAAAGTACCACAGTTCAAAAAAAAAAAAGACAGAAAAAAAAAAAAAAGACAGACAATAAACTGGAACAGATATCAGGGCTTAGAAGCATACTTTTTGTATCAAGAATTAATCATAGTAGTTTCTGAATTTCACAGCACAGGGAAGAGTTTATGAATATTTATTAGTGACAGCATTTTTAGTGGGTTTAACAGTTAAAATAAGTTGCACAATTCTTTGAACAATTTTCTTGTACATACATAATTCTTTATTTTTTTTTGTTTAAGTACATATTTCTCTCTGTTGCTACTGTGATTCATATCAAAAAGGGCAAAGAACAGGAGCAACTGCTGCTATCTGGAGAACAAGTGCAGTGTATGCTACTGAACTCTCCTATCTTGCTTGCAGAGCAATTCTTGCCTGGATGACATTTTCTCCTGAAAGTTGCTCTGTAAAATGCCTTTGTTATGCTGCAAATCTAAAAGAGTACAAACTAGATAGTTGCTGTAATCACCGGTGCAGTTTCTACATCTTTAGGCTTGCATCACTGGTTTCAGCTGGACCTGTAGCTATGGGGCCCTGTTGTGTTCTCTTTTTCAGTGAGAGCAGAACCATTTTGTCACACTTCCAATCCTGTAGTCACATTGAATGTACAGTCAGTCCCTGTACAGATTCCTTTTTAGCTGAGAATATTTGTGTTGCCTTGTATTATCATGGGGGGGGAGTGAGGGGGGGAGGAATTACAGCACCTCTAATACTCTGATAGCGGTGTTGCCTGCAGGCCCACGATGGTTTAAATTCCTGGTGTCCTCTGAAAGTAAATCTTATGCATTTGCATTAATTTAAAGTTGACGGTTGGCTTCATGCCTACAGAAACTCACCTGTAATTATGTGATTTGGGTAGGTAAGTGTTTTGGTGTCCTGTGCTCCAAGGTCATGGGTAGTCTTTGGCTTGGGGGTTAAGTAGGTAAATGTTATAAACATGAATCTGTTTACAACTTAAGCTCAGTTTTGGTAGTTCTTCTTTATAGTTCATTTACTATTTTTTCAAAAACCTTAATTTTCTGTGTTCAGATGCAAGTAGCTGGCTTAAAGACCCAGCAGTTATCACTGCTGTCCTACATGGAGGACCAGTGTTTGAAAAGCATGCCGTGAGCAGTCGCGCTGATGCGTCATTTTGCAGGCAAGGATCTGTTGCTGCTTCCCTCAGAATGGTAGAGCAGCAATACCTTGGATTTTTTGAGGAACTGATAGGAGGTAAGCCTTAGATCCTAGTTTGGCTCTCTTGGTATCCTTAAGCCTCTTCTGAAAGGCTGTGGGAGGTTTTCTTGTATCAAAACTTGTAATGTAGACCAAGCCTAGAATGACCCTGGGAGCATGAGAGTGATGCTTGGGTTTGAAAATGCCTGTGGAAACTCACCTATGTAAGTTTTCTGTCACCAGCTGCATTGGTCAGTTGGTGATGACCATGCTGTAGATGCAGCTCTAGTCATAGGCAACACCTTCATTTTCAAAATATCCTCACAGTGATCTGGAGTCTTTGTGCTTCAGAAGGGGAAAATAAACACCAAACAAGTCCTGTCCCCCAATCAAGGAATATTGCACTTGCCCACAAGAAGCAATAACTTAAATTAACGGTGCGATATGCTTCTTTGCCTGTAAATATCTTGAGATTGCCAATTCTGTGCTGTTTAAGAGTATTTTCTGTCATCTGACCTACATCTTCCCGAAGTGTGTAAAGGTGAGAAATAATTCCAATACTCAGGTCTGCCATAAGCATGCTGCTTGCCAGAAGGGGAAGAGTAGACTCAACTCTGTCTTGAAATGTGAGATTTTTCTGAACTTGCAACATACCTACATATCTTGAGTAGCCGCTTGGGTTTGCAAGTTCATAGTGGAGCTGGCTATGAGTTGGATTGCATATAACCCTACTCTGTACAATTCCAAAGGAGCTGTGCTGCTGTCAGCACGGGGCACCCATTGCCCTGTCTCTTACAAAGCAGTATATGTATAATAACACTTTCTTTCAGCATGTACATTCAACAACAAGTTCAGTGGGAAGTAGAAGCAAAAATACAAAGCACACTGCAAACTTGTGGTATTTTATTTTTGGGAAGAGTAAGGCGTAAGACAGATGGTCTTATTTGTAATCAATTTAACTTTCATATTCAAGGGTAAGTGTGCTGCAGTATTTTGAAATGGAAAATGTGTAGGTAATGTATAAAGATATGGGAGGATACTCATGACCTTTATTTTTCTCCTGCTCCTCCCTTTTGTGATGTGAAGGGGCTTTTATGACTTAATCTCGAAATTGATACATTTATCTTAGTTCTTAGTGCTAGGAGCTCTGGCTTTTTCAATAAGTCTTTGCTGAAAAGGCTGGATAGCTGGTAAAACTGACTCCCTGAAGACTGAAATCTCAGCAAATGTAGCAAAGATAATTTTTATTCAGAAATGTGGGTCTTTGGTGTTTCTGGTTGGATAACATCTGATGCATAAGATGGATGTTTTAGTAAGATGCCTTCTCTATGTGAGGGCTTCAGAAACTTTCTGCATTTCTTCTGTGTTCCACCAAAAGCAGGGAATGTGGCACTTGAATGTTGCTGTCTGTGTGTAAGCAGCGACAAAGCATACGTTGGTTTCAATGTAGACCATGATCTCTGAGTTTCTGTGAATTGTAGCTGCTTTCTCATATTGAAAGAGGAGATTTGTGTGCAAATTTGCTATGGCTGTTTTGAACCTACTAATTTTGCTGTGCAGTTGGAAGTTTCCT
>NW_009952263.1:1194683-1214665 GCF_000747805.2 Chaetura pelagica
GAGGGACTACAGTATACCTGGGAAAGCAGAAGTGCTTCTATGCATCTTCCAGCTCACCTTTGCCAGTGGAGGACGATCTCGTTTCTTGAGGAGTGCTACATTTTCTTATTCACTTTCCAACCTTCCAAGCTTAAAAGTAATTTTGGTGTCATTGTCTTCTCCTAGCTGAAGACATGATACATTTTAGGCTGTATCCCCTCAGTCTTTGGACAGGTGTTGCATTGGCATCAGCAAAAGTAACGTAAAGAGGCTGTAGGTGGAAGAGGAGGGCTTGTTAGGGGGTTTGCTACACACCAGCCAAACAAACTGTTTTCCTGCAGCAGTGTGTCATCAGCTCGTACCACTTTGCTTCTTGTCATTCAAAATACTCTGCATGAGAAACTCACAACAGAACTGTGTCCAGTTTTTGTTTCCTAAATGTAAAATTTCTGTGATGTTTTTCCAGATAAATGAATCTGCTTCTAAAATCAGGTTGAAATGTTTTAGCCTCTTGGAGGGGGGGAAACCCCATTTGCTTGTCTTACAAGTGCTGTACTACAGATTGTCTGGCTTCCCAAGCTGCTGCATCGTGTTCTGTAAAGTCATTTCTCAATTAAGTACATCAGAGCTGATGATGAGATAAACTGTAAAATGACCTCAGTGTGCGGCATTACTAGTTGTTGAAGACTTGCTCAGGTAAACCATCGTAGGAATATCTTGCACCTGAAAAAGGTTGGACTTGGTTCTGTCTTGTTCTAAGAAGTTGCCAGTTCACAAGAAGTAGCAGGCAGCAAGCCCACTAGCTGATCTTTCTGGCAGCTTTTAATCTATGTATGTTTGTTTGAGAGATTTTGCCCTTGGGTGTGCTTTGGCAAAGATTTTGCAGTGATAAGTAGGATTTGCTGGATTCTGGCAGAGTTTCAAGTGTAAGTAACCCGACATTGCAAGAACATAATCTGTTGCTGAATCCTGTTCTTCTTGTTTTCTCTCAAATCTGTCCTTTTTATTGCTAATTTGTTTTATAGAATAGTAAACACTTCTCAACATGACCGGTCACAAGATCTCAAGGTGTGAAATACTTGCAGGAAGAGACACCAAAGCGCGATTCTGTGCTCTTCCTGTACATATTATAAGATGAAGCTGAAGTATTTGTTCTCGTACAGTCAAGAATTCTTTCCTAGTGGATATTGCCAAAGTACTATAACTTTCAAGGAAGAAGGGAGGTGGCTTAGCTGTAGAGGGGATGTTTTAATGAACTACTTAATTTTGAAAGACTCAGCATCCCGCTGAACGAGTGGTGATCCAGCATTAACTGTATCACTTGGTTGCAAATCTCATTCTGGCTCTCCCTACTCTTTTGAAGGCATGTGCTGGTAGGGAGCAGAGTCTGTATTCCCCTTTTTTTTTTTTTTATACATCTCTTCTCACAGAGCTAACCCTGCCCACAGTTAGAGGGAACCCTGTGCTAGCTTCTGAAATGCCACCTGTACATGCAGTGGTAATGGACAAGATGTCTTCCTTCATTACCCAGGGCAGAAATCAGAATGTAATTTGCAATGTCTAATGTAAAACACATTTGTTTTTTGGTTTTTTTGTTGTTTTTTTTTAATTGAGCAGTATGATTGCAAGTTGACTTAAGTTGTTCTAAGGTACTCTTTTCAGTGGTCTGCCCATGCATAATCATGAATGAAAATATTTTTTTATTGATTTTTTTGTTGTATGTTTAACATTCCATTCATGTAAAATATGTACAAATATATGTAATAAATCTTTTGAAGCACAGTTTTCTTCACAATTCCAGATTCTTTTTATTTTTAAGCACTAGTGAAAGAGGGCAGTTCTGTGGGGAAGTTTCTGTATGTCTGTGTTGCAGTGCAAGCTGAAGCAAAGGAAGGAAAAGCAATGCATGGTGCACAGTCACAGCTAGAAAAGAAACTTGGTATCTCACCTGTCTGCTGGCCTGCAGGTAGGAGTGCAGACCCTCTGGGCCAGCCTCTGGCCCCTCTTGGGCCCCCTTTGCTCTTCACAGGTCCTGCAAAGCAGCTGTGGGACAGGCTTTCCTCCAGTTGGCCAAGGACAGTCTTGGCAGAGCAGAGCTGACATAGCTGCTGTTTTGCCAGGATGGCTGGCGGCTGAAGCCAAGGGGTCTCTGGTTGGTGTGTCCTCTGGTGATCCTCAGCAGACATTATGACCTTCAAGGTTAGTGTAAATTAGTGCTGCCAGGTCTGGTGGTGGGAAACTCACATGGGTGGCTAAAAAAGAGGGGTGGAATGGGGTGGCAAACAACCCTTTGTGGGTTGCTGGAAAGCTCCATAAAAGCATCACGCTAAGCTGAATACATTTCTTGTTCTTTCCGTTTCCTCTTCCCAAATACCACTAAAGCTTCCTCCAAAAATGCTTCGTAGTTCCCTCCTTAAAACTGGCTCCCTGCCAGCGTGCCCATGGCATGGATTTCCTTGTCCCTGGTGGTTACCAATGCTCTCCTGACAGCTCTGTCCCTAAACAGCTGGGAGGAGGCTATTACAGCAGGCTCCAGCAGAGAGACATTTGCAGCTGGTGGAGGGAGTTTCTGTCCAGATACACAGAAGGCATTAAATCATCCTCCAGTTTTGCTCCCTGGCAAGGGCAGATCACTTTGCTGGTGACTCCCTGGAAAACTCTGCCTGGGGCAGCAGCTGTAGCTAAGGAGCACATTGGGTCACCCCCAGTGCCACCTGCAGCAGGGGCCTGAGGGTGTGAGAGACCTGACCATATTGTTACTCCACATCTTCCTGCCTGCCCTGGCAGCAGCTGAGGAGCTGCAGCTCTTGTGCTGGATGTGAGAGATGAGGACACGGGCGCAGAGCAGCCACGTGCTACCGAGGATATGCAGGTTTGTGATGGTGTACAGTGTAAGTCAGCTGGGGGGAGGGGTGTGATTTTACACCCCTTCCCCCACACTAGTTGGGAGTGGAGCTGTGAGTGCTCTGAGCAAAAACCAAAGTGCATTTCACCAGGGTTAAGTGCAGCGCAGTTGGGGAAGATGAAAGGAGTTTGCTCTTCATGCAGAAAACACTTCTTCTTGTGTTGGTGTGTTGCATCTCGACATAACAGGGTACTGCTCCCAGCTGGGGGCTGTCAGCAGGCTGGTAAGAGCTGCTGGTGGAATGTGATGCAAGGGTTTAAGGCACAGGTTCCTCTGAGGCTGGGTGTCTGGCCTTGCTTGCTCCACTCCTGAGAGAAGCCTTCTGGTGTGGCCAGGGGTAGCTGAGCCTGGTGTTATAGCACAGCAACAGCTACAGCCCTCGCAGTTCTCTCCCTGGGAAATGAGAGTTTTGATGCATGAATGACTCAAGTCTGCACCAACAGACAGTTGGATGTAATTACTATGGAACGTGTTCATAGCTCTTGCGAGTGTAACTTCCCCCCCACCCCCTAGTTGCCTTCTGGGAAGCCTGAATTCCTTCACAGTCAGTAATTCCTGTGTTTTTCTCCACAGTCTTGAGCCGTATTGTGGAAGCAATTGATAACCAGTTAGAGCTGCGTTTGGCTTTGCATCAGGAAAATCTGCTGGAAATCATTCCAGTTCGGTAGCTACGCGATTTCATGTGTGGAATTTAAATTAGTGGCATCTGTTGGTATCACGTCCTGCCTTCCTGCCCATGGTGGGGCCATGGGATGTGCTGCCTTTGCCCCGAGTTGCTTTGCCTTCCAGGGTGAAGCAGGCAGCAGCACCAGCCCTGGGCTGTTCCCAGGGGCTGTCAGTGTGAAATGCTGCTGCCTCACGCGTGTGCACATCTGGCCCTGCTGCCACATGCCCTTGCTTGGTACAGCCAGTCTGTTGCCCCTTTCTGCTTCTGGGTGCTGCATTGCCTTTAGCAGGGAGAGGAGCAAAACATGTAGCCTGCAGCAAAGAGCAGGAAGGGAGGGGAGAGTCCCCTGCAGCAGCTAGAGCTGAACAGAGGCGTTTTCTCCCTTGGCTGTTGAGTCCCCTGAGCTGGAAGCTCTCATGCCCCTTCTGAGGCTACAAGATCTGAGAAATGTTTGTGCCTGGGGGGCTTAGGCTGGAGCCTGCTGGTCTCTGTGAACATCGCCCAGGGTGTTGGTTTAGCTGAGGAGGTTCCCAGCTCCATCCCACCATGCAGGAAGAGGGGTGCCTGTGTCCAAAAAGCCAAACAGGCCCATAGAGGATGCTGGTTGTGAGGTGCTGCACAGCTTGTGCCTACCGTCTCCTTGCCAGCTGGCCATTGGACAACAAGGAGCCTCAGCAAAAGCCAAGTTAGATGGAGTCTTCCAGCCCCTGTTTAATAAAGCATCTGTTTTCTGAGAGGGATGAGATCAGGGATGCATGGGGGCAGGGAGGAGGGTTTGACATAAATAAATAATTGTGTAAAGCCCATCCTCAGTTGACGCAAGATGACTCACTCCTTGTAAAGGCAAAAGCGTAAGAGCATAGCGGAGGCAGAGATTAAAAACACGGGGCTGGGTCCTCAGCTGAGCTTGGTAGAAACTGCAGGTGCTTGCTGCCTCTCCGGATTGGACCGTTATCTTTTGAGTCATGCTTTGTGTCAAGCTCTTGCCCTGGTTTTCATTTTTAACCCTGATTGCAGACGTCTTTGAACATGCGTTTAAATTTTAACAAGCATTTGTGCTTTTTTCTCCTCTTCCGCTCCTAGTTGCTTCTTTAATCTGGCTTCAAACAGAAGGAAAAGGAAAACCAAAAGCCTGTCCAAGCCTGGACAGGCTTTATCACCAAGGAGAATGACCCCCATGAGGCCATCATTCCCATGCCACAGTGTAGTCTCCTCACCTACTCCCTGCATCACTGGATCCAGTGACTTCTAAAGGCAGCAGCTTTCATCTTCACAAGCCACCGAGGCCAGGATTAACATCTGCTAAACTCAGGATGTAAGTCTGGCAGGTAACGGGAGCATGAAAACTTGACAGCTTCATTTCCTTCAGCTCCTCAGGTCCAAGTCTCCCAGCTCATGAGACTTTAGCAGCTAATTAAGTTGGTCCCTTCAGTGTGCAGGATGAATCCCTGGACGAGGGCTGTTGGGCATAACTTAGTTGTTTGCAAAGGGTTTGCTAGAGCTGGAGCTCCTGCTTTCTTTCCTGAGGGAACAAAAGGGACTCTTCCACACTCGGTTGCTTTCAGGCACAGCTGCTTGCTTCTGGGATGAAAGTGGCCCGTGGCTGTGCTACCAGTGGCCACCTCATGGACTGGCTACTCACAGTGGGGGCCAGGACGTGGGAAGTGCAGGTGCTCAAATCTGGGCTCGCCTGCACTGCACAAAATGGTCACCTGCTGAGGGCGCTAAGCTTGGAGGAAGTGTCCGTTCCTTGTCGGTCCTGCTGGGCTGTCAGGAGGGGCTGTATGTGAGTTGGGTGTGATGATTTAGTTGTGTCCCCATTAGGTGTGTGCCACCTGTCTTGCTGATGCCTCTGAAGCAGCACTGCTCTAGAGGGACAGAGGTGGCTGCTGGCATGTGGCACTGCTACAAGCAGGATTGTGGTGGCTGGGGCTATTAAAACCAGCAGGTATGGGGCAAGGGAATGAGAGGAACCACCAAATCAGGAAAGTTGTGCCCAGTGAAGTGACAGAGCTACTCCCCTGTGAGTGACTCTGAACTGTTACACGTGTGGGGCAGAGGCCAGGCTAGGGGGAGGGCTGGGAATTGGATCCCTGGCCCTGCCTTAGCAGCTCTGCTGGGCAGAGAAAACATGGTGTCAGCTACCAGCAGGACAGAGCAAAAACACAGTTCCTCCTCTCCTGTACCTAGTGCAAACCTCTGCATCTTCCATTTCCACACTTCCTCTGGAGGGTCACAGCCTCCTGGGGCTATTGGGAAGCCCCCTGCCCATCAGCCCTGGTGCATGAGAAGGATTTATATATCACCACCTTAAGGTGCTGCTTGGCCCCCGAAGGTGCTGAGCTCGGGTGGCATCAGCCCTATCAGAAATCTGCTGCTTTCTGGTGCAGAAAGCCCGGGGACTCCCTGGCTGCACAGACATGAGGGCACAGGACATCCCCTTCTCCCCTGTTTTCCAAGCTCAAAGTGATGTAGTTTTTGCACCCAGCTGACTACAAACCCAGTATTTATTCCCTGACCCATCTGCTGTGACCTCTCATGCCTTGATGCTGCTGAAGCTGAAGCTGCTGTTTTCTCTTAAACATCATCCTTCCCTTCAAGTCCCACCATGTACTTAAGGCAAGTTATTTCAAAACTTTGCAATTCATGCTCTTACCTCTCTTTTACCTCTGGGTAAAAACCAAACACTAGCTAAAGTCAGCCTTGTTGAGATTCCTGGCAGATCTGAACGTTAATTCCCCAGGATAAAAGAAGGGACTCCCCAGACCCTGTGGCACTCCCTGCAGCCTCTCACTGTTTGTCCCTAGCAGGGGGAGGAAGGAAGGGCTCATCACCACTGTCACTACGTGATGTTTTTAGAAGCCGCACCCATCCCACAAGGCAACCAAGAGCCCCCAGAAAGTGGAACAGAAACCATCTCCTGTAAATTTGGAGTCTCCACATGCACCAGGCAGCTCCTGACCTGGCCTCTGTTTTCATCTAGCACCACATCCTGCCATTTTATCTCTACCTATGAAAGCAACAGTCAAGTTCTTTGTGTGCAGGTGCAGCTTTTTGCTCTTTGTTCCATCAGAGCTGCCCTCTGCAGTGACCTCTCCTTCCTCGTGGTGCACATGTCCCTGGCTGTCTTTGGCCCAGCTCTGACACCTTTGCTCCTAAGTGCAGCCATTTATACAGTTTTGCAATGTGCTCCTTCTTGCTTCTGCCAAACCAAAGCAAGGGAATGGAGTGAAGCTACAGGGAAGCAGGTGTGAGTCTCTCTGCCTTTTGGCATCGCTCGATGGTGGTGGCTGTGAGTGCCTGTCCCAGCTGTGGCAGCTCCTCTCTCCTCTGCAGCCAGAAGTGGTCAGGCTGTCACAGTTCTGTCATCATCTAGCCAAGCCCCTTGACAGGACTTCAGCAAAGCCAAAGCACTTGCAGGAAGCCTGATCAGGTTCTTAAAAAAGCTGTTTATTATCACAGTGGAAAAAAAAGCATAACATGGTACACAGAGAATGTCTTAGCAAAATTGTAAGAAAGTCCTAAAAAAAGTTATCATTGTCTGTGAATTCCAGTAAACAAGGCTCTTGCTGCAAGCTGCTGATGCTGCTCTGATGGGCTCTACAAACAGCCCAGTAGGATTACAACGAAAAAACCTCAGCCTGAAATGCTGTGCCAGTGAACAAGGAAACTCCAGCTGCTCCCAGAGCAGCAACCTGTTTGCCCAGCACAATTTCCAAAGCTGTGATGTGCTGCATGAAGCAGACCCTCTGCCCTGGGTGAGCTGGGAGCAGGACAGTGTGAAACCCCTCAGTCTTGTCAAAGCCAGACTGAGCTGGAATGAGTGGCTGTGACTGGTGAGGGCACTGGCACCATCCATAATAGGTGCCAAACTCTGTCCTACATGGAGCTGGGCTTGATCCTGCACTGCTTACCCTGAGGCCACGTTCAGCCACTGCAGCCTTGCAGATGCTTCAGTCTCCGAAATGACATGCAGTGGATGCCTGGCTTCTAACAGCTGGGCATGTAACAGGATTTGCAATACAGTTGAGGTTGTCACGCTACAAGTATCTCTGAAGGCTGCTGTAAACCAAAACAGGGGGGGAAGTGTCTGCACTGGAAAGCCCAGAGGGAGCTGCCAGGGATACTTTGTACTGCTTTAGTGTATCAGTGAAATAAGGACAAGAGCTGGAGTTTTAAACTGTGTTTTCTACCTGGTAAAAGAGCAAATTATTCCCTGATTAGGGTAAACTGGGAGCACACTTCCCTCCACACAGGCAAATGACACTTCTGGTTAAGGCCTTTCCTGCACCAGTGCCTCCTCCCCTCTGCAAGACCAGGCTGGCAAAACAGGAATGACGTTTTGACATGTGCATCAGAGTTATTAAGTTGCTGAGAAGTCTTTAAAGGCCTGGCTTTGGCAGATGTTTTTGCAATTGAAATCCATCTCATCCATAACTGCATGTCCTTTTGTTTCAGTAAACAAATGGCTCAGGTGCAGAAACCTTTGGAGTTAGCTGGCTTTCCTCTGGCATGCTTGAAAAGCCTCATCTCCCTGTGAAAAACATCAGTGCTAATATGGGGACAGGGAGGAAAAGCCACTGAAAAATAATGAACACAAAGGGGTGTTTTTGTTGGTTTTTGTGGTGTTTGGGTTTTTTTAACTGCAGGTTCTGTGAAAAGCTTTATGAGTATTTAAAAATGTGTTGGGAAGCTGAAGGGAGGAGACATAACTGTGGACTGTGAAAGAGAAAGGTCTGCTATCCTGTAAGAAGTGGAGAAACTCAGGCCTACATAGCAAGCCCTTTTTCATGTTTCATGCCTTATGGGGCAGGTTTGGGAGATGGGAAGGTGAAGGTTCATGGGTCTGGCATTTTAACTGGTGACTCTTCCAGCCTACCAAGGTTTTTTGTGTTCCTCAGCACTGGAGAAATGTTTCTCAAAGTTTTTCTAGGGGTGCTAACACAGGAGAAGGAAGGAAAATGGATCACACTTCTTCCATTTTAGGTTCCTTGTACATACTGGGGGATAAAATTTGAGTTTACTCTTATAAAGTATGGCCTGATTTGCACACACACACGCTCAAGCAATAATCAAATTCCCCACTCTTTTGCAAACTGGTTTCTTTTAAGGGCACTTAATGGTTACACTCTCTAAATGCTAATCATTTTGAGGGGGATAATGTTTTCTTGCTAGTCCTACCATGCTTTTCCTTATAATTGCTATCTGTCCCTGGCCTTCCTTTTGCCACTAATTCAAGCACTAAATAAAAGCTTTCCAAGCAAATCTCAGTCCCTGTCTGTGCTTACATGTTGCTGGGAGAA
The DNA here is from genome assembly GCF_000747805.2 of Chaetura pelagica. NCBI lineage: Eukaryota > Metazoa > Chordata > Aves > Apodiformes > Apodidae > Chaetura > Chaetura pelagica. The sequence goes on from NW_009952263.1 coordinate 1,203,538, forward strand.
GGGATTTCTACCTGGTGCAATTGATTTTCAATTGCCCTTTCTCACCACTGAAGCCAAGCAACTTAATATTGGTATATTGCCACCAGCACAGTGTCTAGGCCCAGAGCCAAGGCAATGAACAGGCTGCTAATTAATATTTCACATTTATCTCCAGCCCCTCTCCCCAGAACAAACACTGTGAAAACAGGAGGTAGCAGTTTCTATGTAGCCCTCAGGAAATGGTAAGCACAAGTGCTTTACTTGCCAGTGTTATACATCTACAGTGATGGCAGTGAGGACTTCTGGTTGTATAAAAAAAAAACAAACCACACCAGATGACTAAAAGTAATCTGAGTCTGATGTATCAATTGCTCAAAAAAACCCCCACAACCCTAAAAAAACAAAGCAGTGTCTACAATCCTGTCTGTAGTCACTGGAGGAATAAAAGCCTGTTTTCTAGGAAGGAGATAGGTATTCATGCTGCAAACATTGGTATCATGAACTATTATGTTTCCAGGAAAGCTATGGATGTTCATTTTCAGTTATGAGGCAGATAATACTGTGAACTTGTCAAGTTTGTGCATCTTGCACCCCTTCTTGCATATATACATATATTTGTGTGTGTATATTTATGTATATAAATAAGTTAGAGGTTATTTACATCAGTGTATAGAGTAACTAAACTCAGTTATCAAAATGTATACACCTGCCAGTGGAGTTGACTTGTTAAGGCTTTGCATTTCATCTTCAAAGCACCATACAAACATTAATTATTTACCCAGGCAGCTTCCCACTCACCAGAAGGATTATGAATAGCAGGCAGGGTAAGGGATGGAGCTGAGGGAGTGCAGCCTGTTCATTACAAGGCAGTTAATCATGTAACTCTCTCCTGCCATGAGCACTGCAGATTTATGCCTTTATAAACTCTCCAGTCCAAGTGTAGGAGAAACATTTGTAACATGAGGCTTGTCACAATGGGAAAATTCCTCATTCAAAAGCAAATGATCCGTTCTTCATTTTCAAAAGCTTTGGCCTCTTCTTGGCTTATCAGGTTCCCGTTCAAACTGGAGGGGAAAAATAAAAGGGAGGTGGAAATTAGGTAGTGACTGTTGCCCATCCTCTGTTTTTCCAAGTTTCTGGAGCAGAGATCACAGCTTTGCAATGCTGTGTGAGCTGCATGCTTCTCAAGGGCACAGAGCTGGGAGCTGGGCTCAGTCAGGCTCCAGCACTGCTGTTCCCACTGCACACAGGACGAACAAGGCTACTTGTTCCTAACACCTAAACTTCACTTGAACTGAACTCAGTGTTGGATACCCTGCTGTTTGTATTGCAGCAAGCAACATAGAGCTGACAAAGGTTCTTACCATGCAGTGGGCTACTTTAAAGAAATGTAGATAGTCTTCAGGGCATTTTGTGTCTTCCATGACAACTCTGTTAAGCACTAGATTATTGGGAATGTGAAATGACTTAAGGCAAAAATATCAAGTCTAGCTCCATAAGGTTAATCTAGATTGATATTTACACACCTACAAATGAGCAGCCTGGTAAATGCAGCTTTCAGAAATGCTGAAACCCATTAAACCATTTAGACATAGGAAATTATGTGGGTTAATGACCACCTCTGAAAATTCACGCAAGAATCAAAAGGCAGACTTTGGTCTGAAGGTTCAGAATTATTTGAGTAGGAACTGATGCCTCTTCTGTACATGAAGGCTGACACTAGCCTTTGAAAAAAACATCTCTTCCACATCTCCAGGGAACCCACAAGTCAGAGAGTGAGTCATAGTCTTCCTAAGCAAGAATTCAGTGTCCTTTCACTAAAACAAATACATATAAATAAATGTAATGTTCAATAATAAAGCAGCAGTGCTAAAACCAGCACAGTTCTATTGACTCCTGAGCAACCTGAGGTGAGGGAAGGAATGTGGTATTTGGCTTTATGCCTTCAATGCACATGGGTGACTGTGTGATGCCCATCTAATCTAAAACAAGCATATCTTTCAAAAAGTTAATCTGCTTGTAGCTTAGCACTTCCAGTGATCTTGGAGCACCGCCCAAAGAAAATCCAAGCACAAATTCTGTGAACCAAATTAGTAATGCTAATTAAATGTAACCATCTCTTGCTTGTGGGGATTTAGCTCCTGAAAAAGCATAAACACATTCCTAAGTATAAATCAGGACAAGGAAAACTTGGTTATAAATTGAGGTCCCCAGTTCTGCAAACACGTGTTCTGCACATCAGTGGTACAGACAGATGTGAACTAACAAAACTGCCTGACATTCATGACACACAGTGAAGTATTTCAACGTCAGAGGCTTTTTACCTGTTTGAAGCCCACAGCTGGAACTACAACCTCTGTCTCTGATAAACTTTAGGCTGGAAAGTAGTTAGGCCATAAGTGTTTTAAAGGGAAAGTTAGTTTACAAAGTGAGCCTTTGAGGAAGGGATCTTTACCAGACTTCTTTAATAGCCGTGTTTTCCTTGAGAGCTTCGCTGAGGTACTTCACTCCTTTCGCTGTGATTTTATTCTGGACAAGCCTAAAAAGAAAGAACTTCATGTCAAACCAACATGCAAAGTAATTGACAGCACCTGCACAATCTACTCAGCTAGATGTCAAGGTATTTGCCACCAGAAAACAGTTATGATTGCTCTCTGTGAGGCTGGTACATGGTATTGGTTAAATGCCCCACGTGAACTCTCAGGAACAGAGCCTGGAGATTCAGACTTTTGCTTTCACTCTTGCATGTGGTTACACTCTGGAGATACTGAGCTTAATGACCTAGCTGAAAAATTTCTGCTAAGAACCGCTTACTGCTGCTCTGGGACTGTGGTATTTGTGGACTCCTTGAGACAGACTGACCTCTTAGCTGTGTTTTCTTATCAAGAACAATGTGAGGCCTTTCTAAGGGATGCACAAAGATTCTGAGAACCTGTGCAGACCTGCTGTTTTAGCAGCTATGATCTAAAGATTGGCAAATCCTCCTGTCTCAGACCATTATTGAAAATGAAAAATATTTGAAAAATAAGGCATTGAATTTGACTCTAAGAGCAGGTTCAAGTCCCAGTGAAGCCACTTTAACAGCTATAAAGTCTCGTTTGAGCTGGAGGGGAAAAAAATTATACAGAAGATCCTCAAGTAGCACAACTGATGAAGCAGTAGGTAATTCCTATTAACCTTCAGACCATCCCCACAGCTAAAAATTAACAAAGTGCCCTCATCTGCAGTAGTATTGAAATACTCATCAGCCAAGCCTAATTAAATACTTACCTTTACCACCCTGGTGTGCCCCCATACCTGTACCATTCCATGTGACTGGCTGCACCAATCCCACAGGATTCAGAATGAGGCTGAAAACTGGAATCAACTAGATGCTCTTTTAGGGAGGGAGGGAAGGAAGGAAGCAGGGAGGTACTGCCATTAAAGGACTTTCTGCACTTCGTGAATGAATCAAGATGCAAAGAGATCCAGTAGATTCTTTCAGCTGCTGGAAAAAGACTAATTCTGCCTCCAGTTCAACTATCTGTGCAGGTCACCACCTTTCGGAGGTATCCACTGGTATAACCAACAGGGTATAAATTTGTCTACTGGCAGAAACCCTTGGACAATACTGAGCCATACACTGCTTTGCCTGCTTTGGGTGGGGGAAGTTTTACTAGCAATTCAAACCACACTGCTCAGTGAAGTGTATCTGCAGCTGTGCACAACAAAATCAAGTTGTTTGTTCCTCCCTCCTGCCTTTTTTATGTTTACAGTGATGGGCACCAGAGCTTCTACTACTTTCAAGAGAGGCTACAACTACTTGGCACCTCTGACTATGGGCATACTTCCTAAGGGACAGGAACTAGGATTAATACAGGGAATGCTAGATTGTGGGTAGCCAAGCTTTTGTGTAGACTTACAGAGGGATGCCATTTATTATGTTCTCTTGATCAGTTGGCATTAATGGACAGCTCTTTGTTTCACAGCCCACATCTGCCCAGCCTCATCCACAGACAAATTCTTGTGAACCTCTGGACTATAACAGCCAATTATATGCTTTCTTAGAAGTTTAACTTCTTTTTGATTGCTAGAAATAATCCTGGGTTTCCTGGGGATTTATGTCTTATAGATGAGTATCTTGCATGAGTGAAAGTCCTACCCCTGGTAGAAAACATCAGGCAAATGGGACATGCATTTAAGTGTCTGTCATCTAGGTTCTTGGCTGAAGAATAAGAGTTGAGCTTGCTACTTTCATAGTATGATGATAAGTAGTAAGAATCAAATTAAGATTATTCTATTCTAGCTGTCTGCTTCTATTTTTTTAAAAAAAAACATCTGTGTTTGAGGTCAGTACTGTTCCCCTAAGGAGAGATGGAATCAATTAGTAGTTCAAAAGTTACTAGGACACACAAACACCATAAACTTTTCCCTGTATGAGAGCAGGTTCAAAATGCTAGACAGCAGCTTTATTAACTTTCCGTAAGAACTGTCTACAACCAGTCAGCTGCATCTAGACCATGCACAGAAAGCTTACTGTGACCTACATAGACTTGGAAGGTGAAGCTTTAATGCAGTGACTGCCAAAGAGCCTGTGCCTCTGTGGAATGTAGCTCACCATAAATGCACCAGTTTCTTGTTGACCTTCAGCATCTCTGCAAAAGTCATTGCTGCCTCATCATCCAGCTCGTTTTTAGTCAACCTAAGTGGGAGAGAAATGTTCACTTAGGGTGTTACTATTAGTTTTCAGCCCCCTGTTTTCCATCTTGTCTGTGACTTTGCTTTAGACAGCCAAAGAGGGATGTACTGTTCCTACCTTGAGCAATTTCTAAAGGCTGGACACAAAGCAACAGTGTAGAGAAGCCTTGGAGGTAAAGGAGACAAGACATTAGATTTTTTTTTTTTTCTCAGACCAGTGTTCTAATGGTCCCTTTTCATGATGTTTAAGTGTCTGAAAGGTGGATGACGTGTAGTGGAAAAAAGGTAGAGACAACACTGAAGAGATGCAAAAACTGAGGAAAAGAACTTCAGATGATGGAAGTGAAGTAAGATGGGGAAAGCAAGATGAAGGGAGCAGAGTGAAGAGAAGGAGAAGTAAACCACACTGTCAATTACCAGAATATTCTCACAGAGTTGTTGTGTTTCATAGCTTCAGCAATACTTTTGCCTCCCTCTGTCGTGATGCTGTTCAACGCGAGACTGTGAAGACAGAAAGGTGTGAGAATCAGCCAGCACTACTTCCCAAGACTAGTGAATATCCTAGATGAACTGTTTCCTAGTCAAACAGCTCAGCATCTGGGTGTTTCAAAGGCTCATGTCCTTTGCAAACCAGGAAGTCCTTATGACTTTGACAAGTGAGAACAGTTCACAGGCTGCAGCCTGGTGCAGATCTACCATCCAGGCCATAAAGATTTGCTGTCAGTGAGTTGGATTCTTGGGACAAACAGCAGAGTTGCACCCAGTGATTTTGGGAATCAAGGCTTCTAACAAGGACAAAGAGTTGTGCTTAGCAGAACACAGGTTTTTACATGTATTTGTCATCCCAAGTCCGTGTACAAGCTCAGCACTTTGTCCTTTGAGACCTTCAGATGGCTGAATACCTCATTCTTCTTCTGTTTGGTATGGCCAGATGAGTTTGTCAATGCATGCTTTCCATTACAAACCACAAACATTTCTTAGTCTGCCCTTCATTCTTTGAATAGACATTGGCAATATCATCCAGTTAAAGTTATGTTCCAGGCTTTGAGAATTCAAAAAGCATTTCCCACCTCAAATGCCAGGCCAGAGCCTAAAAACAACGCAAGGTCTCAAAAAAAGGTAGAAACGGATCAAGTCGGGCAAAATATGTGTGAACATAAGTCACTCCAAGCTTCAGCTAAAACTAGATACACTTAGTCTGTCATGACTGGGTCTGAAAATGGCAAATATGCCAAAGTAAACTGATACAGCAGGGACTATTGTCCCTTAAATCTTTGTATAAAAGCTACCACTGGTGCCAACTGTTAACTCAAATCATGAAGCAAGATTAACCAGTGGAAGATGAGAAATTAACCCAAGTGCATTAACACTGCAGAGGGGAAAATTCACCCTGCACAGGTGTCAGCAAAACTCCTCATTTTTGCAAGCACATGCAGCATATTTGTTCCTGTTTGAGAATCCCAGGTGCAACCCAGCTCTGATTCAGGTTCAAAAGGTTGGTGTTGTGGGTTTTTTTTTTTAAGTCTGATGTGTCTGGATAGATTCTGCAATTATGGGAAGATAGCTATTTCAGACAGCTTTTAAGTTGAAACACATCTAGGTCACTGCACCTGTTCAGCTTTTAATTTTTAAAGCCTGGCTATCTGCTCGCAGAAAGGAGGACAAGGCACCAGCTCTGAAATCTGAAGTGGCAGCAATAAGCTCTCCAGAGATCCCCAGCACCGTTTCTAAAGAAACTAGTGCCATGTGCCACCTTGTGGGGAAACAAAGGAGCCTTTTCTGCTTCTTCACCGTGGACGCCAGTGGAACTAGGAGACAATTCACAGAATGTTAGGGGTTGGAAGGAACCTCTGGAGATCTAGTCCAAACCCCATGAACCCAGTGCTCCAGCTGTGTGGAGGAACTCTAGAACAGCAGCAGCAGCCACAATATGCATCTTTAAATCCCTAGCCAGCATTTGAAAGTCTGGCAGGGGATAGGCTGTTCCACGCTGCCTGCTTCTCCCCGTGCTGTGCTACCAACCTCACCCATGCTAGGGCTTCCAGAAAGCAGTTTGAGCTGAATCACTGAACTTGAGTGAGAAAACATCTCATTAGTACTGAGTATGTGGTGTCATGGATCCACTGGAGTACAGGATAAAAATCTTGATTTTAAGAAAGCCCCAGTCCCTACGTGAACATTTTATCACCTAAATGTGACTTTGGTACAAGCTACTGTACCTTTGCAACAGGAACTGTTACCCCTGAGCTCGCTGGGAGCCCTGCTCTGTGACACCTGGTGTATCCTACTAGTAATTCTCTCAGATCAAAATAGCACCCACTGACTGTGTGCTTTCACCAGTGCCAGTAACTGTGCAGCCTGAGGGGAGGAGGTGCAGAGAGAGGAAAAGGTGCCAGCCCAGCAATATTTTTAACTTGCTTAATGGCTGCACAGGGCCTTTTGAATCAATCTGGCTTCTTGCTTGCACCAGGAACCTGTTGGTTCTGCAGCGAATGTTACGAGATGGTGTTCCAGGCTAATGCTTGGTGGGAAGAGTCACCCCTTCAAAGAAGGATGGGAAAACCAGCACTATGCCAAGCTGCCTGGCTCTTCTGGTGTTTTACCTCACGTTTGTTAACCTGGGGTGGTTCCTCAGGGCCTCTGCAAATGCCTTTGCTCCTTCGTCTCCAACTTGATTACCCCACATCCTGGTGAAGAGAGGAAACCCAGAGATATCAGGTGTGCTGCCCTACTGCCCCTTGTCATTGCATTCTCCCTTTCTTCCCTCTCTGCCCCACCTTCCCTCCCCTGCCCCCAATTATTCCACAGTCGTTTAGGCCTGGGAAAAAACCCGGCAGGTGCCCTCCTTGCTGAGCCAGGCATGTTCCACCCCTGCACACCACCCCACCAGCCTCTACTGACTCACCAGCACCCTAAGGCCACAGCACAGAAGCAGCTCTAGGAAACAGCCTGCAGGAGTGCTTTTGGGATCACTTTGCTGCACTGGGCAGACCCTCCACAGCCCCATACCCTTACGGGGTAAAGGAGCCTTGCGGTCCCAAACGGAGCAGCCATGGGAAACACACCAAGCCCTAAACCCTATCATTTCCCAGCTCAGCACTTCCTCCTCATGCCCCTGCTGCAGTTCTCCTGTTACCTGTTGGGCACAGACTGACTTTACACAGTGCCAAGTACAGATCTTGGGAAAGACCCTCCGAGATGTACAACTGCACAGGGCCCCACGCCCAAACGGGTGACTTCCTGAAGTGAACTGATCTACAAGGTCCCTCTCTGCTTCAGAATAGTCTGGTAAAAAGGTCACAATTCCTTAGGCATTATACCCAAGTGGAATCTCCTCTCTCACCAGCTGCCAAGAGAAAGATCAAAGCCTCACAGGGATGGTAATACCCTGGGCTCTGCCACACATTTGTAAGGAATAGCATTTCCAATAGCAAAAGCACCCTTGGTACCACAAAGGGTTAAAAGAAGGTAATGTGGCAAAAGCTGTAGAGATTTGATCAACATTTAATACCAGGATCTGGTCAAATCTTTTCTATGCAGACCAACTACTTTGAAAATTCTCCCTATATCATGTGAGTCTTAAAAGCGCCTCTGCTGAGATACAAGGGTTTTTTTAGAGGGATCATGGCTTGATGACTCAGAGCCACACTCAGCTTGGTAGGTAATTAGTTGGCAGCTCTTTTAAAATCAATCGAGCTTTGTGGTATCTAAACACATCCACTTCCAGTAAGCCCCAGAATTTCCTTGCCCTTCAGTCCCAGTGCAGTTTGTTATGTAAATGCTGAATATATCTCTGGTTAAACATTTCGGTCCAAGCTATCCTAAATCCATTTGGAATTATTTTTTCCTCCACAGGAGGAAACAGGAGACTTTCACTGAAATTACAGCAAGTACAGCAGCACAGCAGTCTCAGCTGTATGACCATGAAAGTGTGCATGCAGCTGGCTATACCTGTGCAATGTAGAACAACAGAATTAAAGGCCAAAAATCTGACTTTTTCATATTTCAGGGTTATTGTGATATTCACAATGGCCAAACAGATGTTTTAATTCCATGTATTTGAGTATTAGATTCTGAGAAAAAAACACTCTTCTGTAGAGAGGAAAGAGAAACTGGGATTTGCCAGTGGGGGGAAAAAAATAAAATCAAACCCTGAAGTCTAGCATCTCTCCTGAGAAAGAGGACAGGGATTAAAGGTTTACAGTACATTCAGACCTCTCTCCAATAATAGCAGACTCTCCAGTTTGGGATAGACTACAGAGAAGAACAATGGGAATTTCTTCTTATTCTCCCACCTTGCAGCTTTATCAGGACTTAATGCAGAAGGTTTGACAATTACAGCAATGACACTCAATAACTAGGTACATTGCCAATAGTCATAAAACCAGCCAGCCTTTAAAAAATGACCAACTATCTCTAGAATAGCTGGGTTGCTGTAAGGGAAGTGGCTATTTTTACATGCTGTCCTCTTGTTAGTTTGTCTCTCCTTTAAGATTCTGTCAGAACCAGGGAAAAAAAAACAAACCCAAAACAAACATGTGAAATGGAAAACAATAAAGCAACCTCCTTTTCCCTCCAAGTGGAAAACGTGGCTGTGCTTCTGCACTGGTCTGTTCTAAAGCTACTCCAGGGAGGAAGGAATGACAGATGGAAAGAAGGTAAGAATGAAAGAAAGAATCTTAAGGGATTTACAGATGCTTTGCAAGACCCAGACTGGAACTTACCCAATTTCAAACATGGTCTTGCTCTTCTGGATGGCCTGGGCAAGGCACTTCCCTCCTTCACTCGTTATTTTGTTTGCTCCTATTCTGCACAAAACACGAGTTGATGAGGTACATCACTTAGAGCTGTGCAGCTGTTAGGACACCAGTTCAGAAAACAATACAAGTCTTTAAGGCTAATTAATTCTGAAGGCCAGCTACAGTTATCAAAGATTAACCTAGAGTAAAAGAAATACTACAGACATCAGACCTTTGATTAAAAGACATTTTGTGTTGTGTTTTACATATTTTGCATGTCAGCCCTCTGAATAAGACGTCTTACTAGAGAATCTTGCTTTTGGTGCTCAGTATGTAGACATGAGCTTTTGGAGCTGATCCTCAAGACAAGGCCCCCTTGCCTAGTTTTTAATACAGTTCATAATATCAGCAGTTGCTACAGAGTACATGGATTATGTGCAGCATATTTCATGTTGTCACAGGGATCTTGGTTGTGTAGCTCCAGAGAAGACCACAGCTGATATGCACAGCTAAGTCTTTTTGTTCTGAGCACAGGCTGCAGGTAGTGGCACAGGTCAATGCAGCAGTGAGTGTCTCTGGCTGGTGCTTTACAGAAGACCTTTTTCTTTTTTGGGGGCTCTGTGGGGATATCAAATGGCTGGATTTCAAGGAAGAGATAGGTCACAATTGCATATATATGGATGTAAAGAACAAACCAAACCCCCTCGACCCACTACATTTACATAAAGTAAAACTGGCTTGTTTGACTGAGTTCAGGCACACAAATATACACACTATCTTAACATAATCCCTGGGGTTACTATGCAGCCTGAAAGTAACCATCTCTCAATCACAGAATCACAGAATGTTTGGAGTTGGAAGGGACCTTAAAGATCATCGAGTTCCAACTCCCCTGCATGGGCAGGGACACCTCCCACTGGAACAGGCTTTTCAACAGGCTTTTTTTTGAAAGTTAAATGAGCAAAGCACTGTGTCAAAAGCAGTGTAAGAACCAGAGTGCTCTAAACCCAGAGTTTTAAAACTCTGCAAATATTTCAAGTGGGAAGGATGTGGCTAGTGTGAGATTTCAGAGAAAATTAGTGGTAGAACAAGGACCAGAACCCAAGAGGCCCCAGCTGCTGGTTCCTGCATTCATACCAGCAGCTGACATTGCTGTAGCTACCTCTGTTTTCTGCTATGGTCACAATTAAACCATTGGTTAATGATCTACCTTTATGTCAAACTAGTGCATGGCAAGACACTCTTATCTGGGAAAGTTCCAGGAATTTAAAAGAACAACTCACCAAGTGAATTTGGGGAATTCTAGAGTTGAGGTTAGGACACCAGCACAGCCTGACTCTAGTGACCCGTAAAAGAGGAGATATAAAGAAGCTTGGTACTAAATCCAAGTGAATTCACCAGTTGCAAGGGGCAGTGAAGCTCATGCACCAGCTAAGCTTCACTCAGGTGCTCAGATTGGATTTAGGTAAAGAACAGGTCTCATGCTGTCCTTTTCCTTACTACTATATTACAGTAAAGACTATGGATTCAGGAGTTTCACCTGCTACCATTCTGTTTCAAGTTGCTTTACCTTAATTAGGATGCTGCAAAAAGGAAAAAAAAATTCCAACATACTTAACATATTCAAGGCTTGAACACTCTTCAATTAGCTTTGCAACATATTTGGCTCCAACGTCAGTGATTTGATTGTTGTACAAGCTAAAAGAAAAATCACATTAATAAAAATAGGTTAT
>NW_009952263.1:1214707-1216998 GCF_000747805.2 Chaetura pelagica
TTATAACGCATTGTATGCATTTTGCATGGCTTTGTACATATTCACAGTTGCTTGTATTTCTACTTTGATATACAGTTCATATTGTGAAGGGCTAGATATAGAACACAAGAAGACCAGACTGTAAATCCTGAGAAAATATTTATATGATTTTTTAATAAATGGTCTCCCCAGGCAAACAAAGCTTCCCTTTATTCCTGTGTTAGTTCAGAAATAATATTACCAGAAGAGAAGTCAAAAGAGAAAACACCAGAAGAACATATTTTTGGTCTTTAAAAGTCATAAAATCCCTTTGCAAATATTACTGAAGATCAGATACCTGAGCAGATATACTTACATTAGGGCAACGGAGGAAGGAAGCAATTCCTGGTGTTCATGTCTCAAAAAGTCATTTTTATTTAACCAAGAGCAGGAAGTCAGAGCTAAAATGCCTTCCAGCATCAACTTGATGAAGAACTAATTAAGGTCTCAAAGAAATCAGTACCATGAACACAACACTTGCAACTGTATGTTTTTGATACTAGTCTCTACCAAGCTGTATCTGCTTTGCATAGTTAAAATAAATCCATTTACAGCAAACAGGAGACTTAGGTATAAAGGTCACTCCAGATTGTGCTCTCTCCCCCCCTCCACAGCTAGCAGAAGGCTCTAGGCATATATCCAGCATGCCCATGCTTAGTTCAGTAACCTGACAGTGGTCCACACTGTGTCATGGAAGGGCTTGATGTCAGTGGAGGCCACCCAATGCAACAGGAGAGGAAGCTGTGGTCCTTTTCCCAGTGCACTGTCACAGGATGGCAGGTGATGAATTTCTGACACAAAACACTGCTTTGCTTACGTTCAGTGAACGAGGAGGTGACTGTGGTTTCCACCCCACCTCTGCTGTGTCAGCACTGTCAGCATTGCAGTTTTATTTTCTAGTATCAATATCTAGTGTTTTCCTCCCAACTGGTACATACCCCAAGAAAGTCACAATTTGGTACTTGGAGAGCTCTTCATACAAGATCCTTACTCCATGATCTGTGACCTGATTTACACTGAGCCTGGAATGAAGTGAAAGAAAAGCTGAATCAATACAGATTACAAGTGTTCATCAATACAGTTTACAAGTGTTCATCACCCAGGAGTTAACGAAATGATGGGAGGTCTATGCATTTTCCTCTGATATTTCCTTTATTTTCTTCTGATATTTTAAACAGGTCTTTATGCCACATATCAAGAGCCTTTGCAGGAAATGTGAGCTCAGTTTCATATGGCTCACTTCAAAAACAATAGAAAGCAGAAAGCCCCAAATCTCCAAGGTAATGCTCTGGAAGCTGTCCATGGAAGTGAAAACAATAAAACGTAGTCAGTCGGAAACCAGAAACAAACACCTCATCCTCTTCCCACGCTTCCTGTGATTGCAGGAAAAAATTCTGCGTGACATCCTACCAAAAGCAGGCTTTCCAAACTGCTCTTCTTGCAACCTGCTCTCTGAGTATCTAGTGAAAACCAGACAACTTGAAAGCCAACACACATTCAGGCTTCACTGAATAAAGACTGTGAAAAGCCCTGCCCAGGAAATAGAACTGCAGTCCCATGAGTGTGCTAGATGTTTCTAATTTTATTGTCCAAAGTAGACACAAAACAAACACACATCAGTCATTCACAGAATAAAAATACTTGTTTTCATAGTTGTTTTGTGCTTTGGTTTTGGTTTTGTTTTGTTGGGGTTTTTTTCGTTTTGTCTTTTTAAACTTTGCAACCGTTTTCACCTTGTCTAAACGGACAGGTTTCCATGAAGCATTCCAGTTGTGATGAATCACATTTTCTGAGTAAAGCTGTCCATGTGACAACGTTTTGACCAGCTTTAGTTTCTACACAAACTCTGAAGCTGAATATTCACTGCTGAGAGTCCCTTATCCCCAACAGCCTCCCTGGCTCTTGCTGGTTAGTAACTTGGTCACTTTGTAAAGCACTAGCACATAAGAGCAATCAGAGGCAATTTCTACAGATCAGAACAGCCTGCTTCTTTGAAAGGGATGGTTAAGATGTGAGAAACATTTCCTGACTTGCAGAAATTGGTCATTAGAAGCCAAAATCCTAACATCAGAAGAACCATAAAGACAAAAAGGCAACCTAACAGATTTGTTTGGTGCTGGGGATAATGCTAAGATGACACTGAGTATGGCATGACCATATGATAGGGACAAAGAATGAAAGTCTGTCCTTTTCTTCTTTGTTTTGTGTCACGTTCTTACGCATTTCCCCCCCCCCCCCCCACGGTTCCTTTTTGTTTTTCTTTGGCGGGCACG
>NW_009952263.1:1217039-1230226 GCF_000747805.2 Chaetura pelagica
CCCCCCACAGGTTTCCTTATTGCTTTTTCTTGGGAGGCCAGATGATTTGCAACTAACTGGAAAAAACAAGCATCACTTGCTTTTAGTCCTTCAGGAAAACAAGGCAGAGAGCACAGCCAACCAGAAGGAATAAATCCATTTATAAAAAAAACCCCTAAATCTCATGAGGTTGAAGGAGCTTTAAGAAAGATATATTTGAAGTTCCTGGGTTTATGCATCTAAATGTTTGGACAAATAAGGTATAGCTACATGGCACAACCTTAAAGGACTGGTGTGGCCTGTGTCGTCAGAGGTGGAGTTAGTTCTCCCTAATTACACCAAGCCATGTCCTCCCTCCACACCACCTCAGGGAATCACCACATCTAGAGATTTCACTACATCCTTTCATGGAATACCACACATTAGGTTTTGTTCTGTGAGAGCCAGACATCTTGGCAGGATGTAAAAGTGAGAAATTCAGAGCTTTTGATCAAGGGTTATTGTGAACAAGAGATCCTCATTTACCGCATACAACCAAAGCCAGAGATGGCTCAGGCAATCTTCAGACAATAGAGGAAGCACTTTTGTGTCCTTCCTTTTCCCTTAAGCATTTTTTCCCATAAAAATCCTCTTTTGAGGCAAAATAGTTTGAGACAGAGCTGACTAAACCTTCATATTAAACAGTCCTGGCTCCTAAGGACTTCTTACTATCCTTTCTGTTTGGGTTTCCAAATTCACAGCTTGTCCCTGCTCCTGTAACTGCCTGAACAAAGATTTCAGAAGATCTGAAACTTTAGTTTCCAGCAGCAGAAAGAATCCTCATCTTTCTCCACTTCCAACAACAATTCCTCCAGCCCAGCAGTTTGTGGAATAAACCAAGGATATAAGAAAGGACTTTCTTGCACGGACTCCTACCTGATCACTGCAAGCTTGCTGAAACAAGGCAGCAGCTGTTTTACTCCGTAGTCATTGATGTAGTTGTTGTCCAAATCCAGAGCCAGGCGCTTTTGAAAGTGATGCACAACAAAGGAAATAGCACTGCAGTCAGCAGAGTAGGCATTGCAGTATGTGAGCTTGATGTAATTGGCATGCATGTGTTTGGCAGCCAACTTCCCCACTTTCTCACTCTGAGTCTCATAAATGCACCGCAGCATCCAAACAAAGTTGGGCTGGACCTGGATCTTATTGTAGTTTGGCAGCCTGGACCGAGTGAGGCCTTTCAGGTGGGATTTCATGCTCTCCCCAAGGTATGTGATGAGCGTCTTTCTCTTCCTCCTAATGACTGCAGGCAAAACTAAATGCCTGAAGAGCTTCTGCTTGGATCTAGAAAGCAGGCCACAAAGAAACAGGTTGGTAAAATGGAAGTGTTCGTTATTTCGGAAAGGATCCTCCCCTGCTAGTTGTTTCTTCAGCCAAGGAATACGAAGACAAGAAGGCTGGGCAGTCTCAGTGGAAGAACACTCATTGAAAAACTGAAGCAACTCCTTGGCACCTACTTTCTCTTCGATAACCAGGAACAACGCTGTGAAAAAAGACTGAAGGGTTAAGTGCAAGAACTCATAAGCGGACTGACTGTCACAGCCACTGTAACCTTTAACTGTCCTGAGAAAGCCCAATTGCAAATCTTCTTCAGAGATGTTTGATGATGAGACCTCCTCCTGCTCAAAGATAAAGAAAGAGTTCTCCATTCCCTTATATGCCATTTTACCCAAAGCTAGAAGAACGTCCCTTCTTGATTTGAACATCTCTGCTTGGCTCCTGGTATTGGTCTTCAGCAAACTTGTTTTCAGAGATCGGTTCAGATGGACTTCGATCATGAGCAAAAATACATCTGTCAGTGTAACAGAACAGTCTGGAAGCTCGTGGCTGTCAAACATGGAATGGAAATGTTCATAGCATTTAAAGATAATCCAACAAAACAAAGGAACTGTACACAAACTGCAGAGATTGGGGTTGGCTTCCAACTGGTTCAATACCAGTGCTCGTTGCCCCTCATCTTTGAAAAACATAGCAGCGTATTCCTTCAGGTTACTGATGGAGAAACCACGGAGCAACACTTTCTTTCTAATGATGTTTCTTTGGATCTCAGTTCCTGTCCTCGCTGTAAGAATTTTCTTGGATCCCTTAAGAAGCTTCCCTCTGAGAAGGCTTACCAGCAGCACCAGGGGATGGATGGGTTCATTGGGTGAACACATGTCAGGCACGCTACTCAGATCGAAGTTGGAATAGATCTCATCAAAGCCATCAAATGTGAAAAGAACCGTATGAGGGAATTGCAAGATGTGGTGGAACACCTCTGCGGGGTCGTGGTCTGGGTAGCAATTATATTTGAAGAGCAGGTCTTTCAAACATATGGCTTCATCTTCCTTAAAGCAACTGAACATCCTACATCGGAAACGGAAGAAAAATTTGGCCCCTATGTCAAATTCTTGTCTGGCCCAAAGGCTTTGTATTTTTTGCAGCAAGATGGATTTTCCAATTCCTGCGTCACCAAAGATGTAAATGGTTTCTCCATCTTCATTAATTAGCCCAACTGCATCATCAAAAAGGGCTTCTAATTGACACACTTTGCCTAGACTCTCATTGGTAAAACTGACCAGCTCCATGATACTGTTAGTGTAGGTTTCTTCAAGCAGCATCTCTTCCCTCTGAGCATATGACATAACAAACTTGGAGTCCCGTCCCAGCTCATACCTGAGTTTCTGGCGATACCTGCTAACTAAAAAGGCAGCAAACTGTTATTAAAAAGACTATTGCTAAAAAGCCTATGTGTACCATGACTCATCTCTTTGGGAACTGAGGGGGGTAATAAGCAAAAGTGATTGTAAAGTAAAATTGGTTCTTCAGCACATTACTTCTCTTTGTGCTACCATCATCACTCTCCTGGGAAATTCAAATGCTAATGAAAGTTAAAGTGTGACACCCCATTTCCTGAAAGCCAGGGACGACACTGCATTGGTTTAAGGGGCTGATCTTTCCCTTGAGACTCAAAGCCAAGCCCCTGCCTCTTTCTCTGCAAAGGCTTGTTTGGGCTGCTGCCACTGATTAGTTTTCACATTTGCCCTCTCATTGTCTTTACATTCAATCTCTGATTTCTACCAGGTATGTGGTTATTTTTTCCTAACTTGTTTGGTAATTTTAATCATTGTAAATAGAAGAAATTGTAAATTTAGGAAACTGGGTGACAGGCAACTCAGAAGTTTTTTCTTAAGGCGACAAAAACCAAGAGTCTCAGTTGTTGCTCAAGGTTGGCCTGTGTTTTTATTGCAACAGAAACTGCGCTTCAGATGGGGGCAAAGTAACTCCTGTATTTAAGTAGTATGAAAAAAGCCGCTCAAGAGGAAAACATTTCTCTCTGCAATACTTTAACTCTGCCTTTTGGTATAACTCATCATTCAGGACCACAGAATAATTAGATTGAAAGGGACTTCATAAGGTGTCTGGTCCAACCTTCTTCTCAGAACAGGGTCATCTGTGAGACCAGATAAGGTTACTCAGGGTTTTATCTAATTTGATCTTGAAAGCCTCCAAGTACAGAGGCTGCATAGCCTCTCTGGGCAACCTGCCTCACTGCTTGACTATCCTTACCATAAACTACTGGCTGTTGCATTTCCAAAACGTCACAGTGATGCTAATAAATTACAGCAGAGGCCTAGAAAACACTATAGCTGGCACAAAGCTGTTATGCCATTACTTCCACAAACAAATGCAGAAAGAGCTTGACATTAGCAAAACAGGATGCAATATATCAACATGACTCTTGGGTTATAAAGTGGTGTCTTTTAATTACCCAGCAAGCACAAGATGCACACATTTATTTTCCCTGGCTGCCTGTCTCAAGTCTCTTACTCTCACATGACCAGGTTAGAATTTCCTACATAGCAGGGTAGCTCTACAGGAAGGGATATAAATGCATGACCTTACCTGGATCTGTATTTACCACAGGTTTACTACAAATACTCTCTGAAGGCTTGTAACCTATTTCATCCAGCCAAGGCTGCAGTTCATAGTAAGCATCAGTGACTTTCTGCAGGACACGGATGAAATATTCTGAGACTTCTTCACCCTTGCTCTGAACCAAGTCTAGAATTTTGCGAACCTGAAAAAATACAACATGAAAGATCACTGATAGAAGCATTTTATCACAGTTAAACTGGCAAGCTGCTTTAGGATCTTTTTTGGACTGGTAGAGGGGACCAACATCAAAACTGGTGCTTCAAGAAAGTGAATTCAAAAGCTAACTCCTAATTTGAACCATCACAAGCCTGACTTGCAGAGACTCTGCAAGTTGAGGTCTGAACTTGTAGCTACATCATATGCTAACCAGAAACACAGGGAATAAATATCACTCCTGAAAAGGGAACACAAAAAATTTCCTCAGCTTGGATAAGCCCTGTATTTAAAACCCCATGCTGATTAAAAACAAAAAATAGAAAGGGGTGTTTTTTCAGTGATCTAAATTCACCCTCTGTCACATCTAGATTTACCTCAGGATCCAGCCAGATCCAGAGCAGGGCAGGCAGAATCTCTCTCTTTGAATCTTAATGCAGATCCAAAAACTGACAACTCCTAACACAGCAACTCAATCCTGCAGGCTCTCTCTGCACTAAGGACTCGTTGGCCTGTAACCATTATTAAAACTAATGGCTACCAGGCAGTGGCTGGAGCAGATAAAGACTAAGCATTACCTCTAAAGGCAAGGCAGAATCTGCCCTCTGTGCAACCAGTACAGGGCAACCCTAATTCAAAACCCTCTGCAAGACAGAGCAATCATTTGGGGGGCAATTTTGAATCCCTGGATTATCTTCTTGCTGGAAATGAATGAAGAATTCAGTCCTAAACCAGACAAAAGTTTCTAGAGACTGTGGTCTCTTTTAAGCTTGAAGCAGGGTGAGGTACACACAGCACAGCAAAAGCATGGCATTTTTTGACAATCTGTATGCTCTAAAAAGCAATTTTATGCCTTCTGGAGAAGCCCCCACAGAGACCACTTCACTTACTATTGTGGCCTGTTCTTTTTCTGCTTAGAGTCTTGATGCATGGCCTCCCCCTCAGCTCTGTGACAACAATCACGTATATTATGCTGAACAATAAGAAATGGAGATGATGATACAGCCTGCATTTATTCAGCTTTTACCCTATGCACAGAGTGAGCATTGTGTTACCACTTCAACTTGCCAGCAAGAATTACTATTTCATGAAAATCTGCACTGTTAGTGAAGTCCAAGGCCTCTGAATTTTCTATGGTTTGCCTGCCTCTAACTGTGACACTATTCTGAGGCTGTATGACTGGCTGGTGAGGGAAACAGATCAGGAGTTTGTTCCAAGTCATGATGCAAAGAGCAACCGTGTGCATGTGATAATTTTCTCCCCCCAAAAGGCCAGAAAATAATTTTTGCAACTGATGATGAAGATGAATCAAAAACCCAAATGTGTCAGGGCATATCAATTTCCTGTCCAAACATTTACAATGTACATAGGTCTTTAGAGGAAAGGGAAGGTGTGCACATAGACAACATACAATCATTAACTTCTAAAAGAATATTTCATTTCAGTCTCTCCTCCTCTAAAGCAGGATGATCTGTCCCACAGCATCCTGAAGCAGGTTTTCCTTGCAATACTCTGCACAATAATGAAGGCTTCCACGTAGCAAGCTGCACTGCAACAGCCACTGCGGTCACCTCCTTATCAGAGGACAAAGCTGCAGCTGGGGGGGATAGAGCAGCAATTATCACCCTGCTTGTTCTTACAGCTGCCAACAGGCATTATAAGCAGTGCCAGCCACGCTGGGAAGAGGTGTGCTGGTGACACTTGTCCAGAAGGAAGGGGGTGGGGAAACTCCAAAATAACAAAGATTAGAACAGACACCAGACATAAAACTGCCAGATAAGCCCATAAAACCCAGTGGTAAACTGAGAGTAACAAAAAACTTGCACTGGCCAGTGAAATAAAGAGAATACCTTATCTGCTTGAGTTGGAAATTGGACAACAATCTCTGCATCTTCAGTGGAGAAGTAGTCATTCTTAATCAAGTTGTCAATCAAACACTGTGTGTTTCGGATTCGACTGACCAGAAGTTCTCGATACACCTTCAGCAAAGCAATGCAGGATGGAGGACCTGCTCCTGGAGTTTTTTCCACAGAAATCTCGAAGTTAGCACAAATTTGGCCTTCCATAGTTGAGATAGCAAGAAGCTGCTTCGCCAAGACTCATCTTTGACAAACTGTCCATCTGCAGTGAGAAGTCAGCTTGGAGTTAACCTCGGGGAAACCGGCAACTTGTCCTTCACGTTACTGAGCCTGCAAAAAGTAATTGTATGGAACCTCAATTTAAACCTTACCCTATGCAGATACATCCCTCAAGCAGCCATCAAGGAAATAATATCTGCATAATATCACGGCCAACCTCATTAAAATGTCTCTTCCTCAGGTACTTGCATTTATTTGTTAATGTTTTGGAAATAAAATACCTACAGCAGGCAGGCTCTCTTCTGTACCCAGTGCCTTACTGCAGAGCTTGCCTCAAACACCACCACTGGCATCTGCTTTATTAACTGCTTGTTCTTGGTGTATCATTTAATATTGTTTATTAGCTTTTCATGTTTCAATAGACAAAGCAGGGGATCTGTCCAAACATATCTGGTCAGGGAAATAAACAGCATAAAATTATATTTCATAGCAATTCATTTTGCTGGAGGAATTAATTTATAGTAGCAATTAACTTAGCTTTTTCTTTGTTACAACAACAGATGCTGTATGAAGTGTTGCAGATATGATAACTGTCCCTGTAAACGAGGCCTTTTGAACTCTTGAGACAGTTTTAGCTAAACTAGGAAAAAGCATTTAGCTTCAGGGCACCAGGTTTGAGAGGCAGCAGTGAGACTCTGGGAAAACCACTGATCAGATGTTTCTGTTAAGAAAGCCAAGAGTAAAATTATGCCAACAGTGAAAATGCTGCTGTAGATTTTAGAGCTACTACACCACTTACGAGCACAGAGCATTTCACACCTCCTAGAGCTATTGGTTCAGACAGCGTGTAAAGCAGGGAAAATTTAATTGCATTGGTTTAATTTAATTACATTCAGGTGAGTACCATAAACGTTAAAAATACAGTTTTTCAGAAGATGAACAATAAAAATGTTAGAGAAAGGACTGAAAGAAGTAACTGTAAATATACAAGATCCCACCTCTAGTGATTCACACAAAAACCTGGACCTCACCTTGAGAAGCGATTGCACAGAATAACTCGATTCACAGACTCTTTCCTCATATGATGAGCTAGGCCTGGGAGATGACATCAAAGTTCATATCCACTACTGGATTGGGCATCCAACCCACCTCCACCTTCATAAAGGGAAGAGATTGCACAGAATGAAGATATCAATTTAAAGCAGGCACAAACACTAAGGCTTGAATACCTGACCTCAGCCCCTGCATTAACACCAGGAGACACAAGGTGACCATTAACTCAGACAGCTTTGGGCTCAGGAAACCCTCTCACTGCTGTAGAGGGGTTGTTTAGAAACTACTCTGTAACATGAAGGCTCTCTCCTTGTCTACAGGTATATATGCTGTGTGTGCCCTCGTTCTTGAGGGCTCTTTTTCAGAGGGTCATTTATCCTCATTTTTCTTTACAAGGCATAAAGCAGTAGAAACAACTCTGAAAAAGGTGCAAGCTCTGCCTCTACAAAATTGTCACCATTTTTCAAGACATTTCCAGTGGCAGCAAACTTTCCAAATGCTCCCCAGCACTCCCCTGATGAGCTATAACTGAGACCTGTCAGCTCACAGATTCTTCTGGGTGACTTGCTATAGGAACAAACTTATCTGTATGGGTTTTTCATACCAGAAGCTGCAGTCTCCATCAGTGTAGCAGCTTCTCCTGCTTGATGCTGGAGAAAGACACAGTTTATACTACTGCATTTTGGTGATATTACCTATCTACACTTGGAATCACAGACCAACCTAGCTTAGCTCCTCTAAATCCAGGAGATCAACAGATCCTAACTTATGGTTGCTGACCTGCACAGATGCAGGTTAACTGCATTAAGAGTTGAGCCCTCCAAAAGCTCAACAGAGACCAGGCAAATTCCCAGCCCAACTGTTGTGGATCACAGCCAACTCCAAAACTGCAAAACTCTTCCAACCAAAGGGAATGTAACCAAGTGATCTGACTTTCTTACCACATGAGTAATTGACAATCTACTCAGACAAACCGACCTTTCATTACTCCATTCACATGACCCACCAGATGAAGTGGCTGATTTCTGAGTCACTCAGCTTCCTAGAAGCCACACTGGCACATCTCTTTGTTCAACAAAGCTCATTTCGTAAATGAACTCTATGATGAAGACCAAACAATGCTGAAAACATCATTTACTCTATTTTAGTTAAACAGACAGAGTCACCTTAAAACACATGCAACAGAAACGTTAACCCTTTTCTTTCAAGACACTGGACCTCCCAGTGTTCCTTGCTTGCTTTGGTTATTCTAGGACCACATTATCCCAATACATTTTCTTCCTTCCTACTTTGTAAGAACTGAGACAAACACAGTAATGAACCAACGTGCTGTCATGTGTACAAAACAAATAGAAGAATAATTTTCACTCTTTCAGATCCATCTACAAAGAGGGTAAGAAAAGAATAAATACACCAAAGGGCAAGAGCATGAAAAACATGGAAAAATCTGAAGGCCTCAAAGATTACTTCCCTGCATCTGATTAAGCCCAAGTCAGTACAGAACCTGGTTGCTACTGGAAGGGATAATCATACATATGCTGCAGGAGACAGCATGTTCCCTTTCACACAGGGTGATCTGCAAGACAGTGAAGAAACAACAGAGCAATCAATCAAAAAAAGGAATATAAAGTGAGGGTAAGCACCAGGGGAGAAAAGGAGAAAGATCAAAAATGCCAAGCAGGGAAGTCAGAGATGGCAATATGAATTCAGTGCATGCTGACGTACTCAGTGATATTTTCAGTGGCAATATTAACTTTAAGGCAAAAAATCTACACAACCCAGTACTAGAGAAAACAGTAATTTTCATCAGTCTTTTTTAATAGGAAAAACTGGAAAATTCCACCATCCAGGGACTAAGAAAATGCCACATCAGATGAGCAGCTGAACACCTTAAAAGGTGCTGGGACAGAAAGACTTCCTGCCACACGCAGGCAACAGCAAGGCAGGTATGTGCACATTTGTAGCAAAATGAATCAGCTATATGAAGAAACTTCAGGCCCTAATCAGACTAAAATAAACAGAAAAAAATTCTACACTAGCAGTTCTAGGTTAAACAGCACCTAAAAGTTCTAATCAGCATGAGAAACGTGCCTGTTCTCTTAGACTGCCCTTAAGATTCTGATGCCTAAGATTTGGGGTTTTTTGGTGTGTTTTTTGTTCTTGTGTGTGTGGTTTTTTTGGTTTTTTGTTTTGGTTTTTTTGTTGATTTGTTTGTGTTTGATTTTTAAAACACAAGGTCAATGTGTTGGCATCACGATGTCTTCAACTTATCTGCAAGTCCATCACCTCTCTTTTTGGAAAGAGTCCCAACTTCAACAATGCTTTCACATGAGCCTTTTCAGTGAAGGATCACAAGGTTACAAAGTACTAAGGCTCTTGTTACAAGGATCTGTTAGTTTTACAGTGCTCGGTTACACATCTGGTATGTCTAAAGGTAAATATGCCTTGAAAGCATTTCCTTGGTAGAGTGTATATTGTGCTCTTTGCCTTATCTAGGGCACTCCAGGTGCCGGATTCAATTCCAGTGCAATTCTTGTGACTGATGTGGCGTCAGTCATGGGCACATAATTAGAAAAGACTGAGACATACATTAATGTGAGATACCTCAGTGCACTGACCAAGGTCTGTGCACTGACCAAGAACATTCATGGTTGAGAACTGCTGCTTCATTTCTGGAACTGGCCAGTTTCTGAAAGGGCTAATGAATAAAATCTGAAAGCCTCCTCAAGGTTCTTACTGTGCTTTGGAAAACATCACCAAGTTACAGTAAGGACAGACCTGATGGCAATAGCTTGTAAATACATCTATTGTGAGAAATGAGAGCTACCCTTGAGGTTTTGTACACGGAAAGGTATGTACACAAGATAGAAGGGAAAGATTTGCAAGCTTGATACAGTAGTTGATCCAGCAAAACACCTAAGAAAGAATGGAGACAGAAAAGAAGAGATGATACCTGGGTGAAGAGGAGTCTAAAATGGAAAGACAACAGGAGAGACACTTATGGGGAAGAGCTTCCTATCTGGGAACAGAATGGACTTCTTGTCCTTGAGAGGAAAAATATAAACCAATAATTTACTCAAGAGGCTGCCAGTAATGTTGAAGAGGAGATTCATTTAACTATTTTGAGCACAGCAGCTTTGGTCAACTGATGGAGACAGAAAACAGACTACCAGGAATTAAAAAAAACAACAAACAAACATCAAACAAACCAAACAAAAAACAGAGCAAGAGGGCTCACCCACCAGCTGTAGGCAATGAAGAGAGAGAAGAGAGGGCCTTGGACAAATGAAGGGTCAGCGGGGACTGAAGTGATGTGAGGAGCAACAGCAAGTGTGGCAAGAGATGCATACCAAGCTGAAAATGAGAGAGAGGAAGCAAGATGGGGATCTGGCCAGGAATAAGGAGAGAAATGAAAAAGGGAAATGAAATTTGTCATAGTATGAGGTACAGTAAAAGTATTAGTGCTTACAGGAAGGTTTTGTATAATCCATGTCAATAAGCTGCGGTGGCACTGATGGCCCCTGCATGAAGGCACTGGCACTTCTATCTAGCAGTTCTTCTGACTTCCTTGTATTCTCAGCATTGTGCAAGCATATATATATATATATATTTAGATATTTCCTGGCCCTGCCCTTCTCACATCCTCTTTCCACTAAGATCTCCTTGCTCTTCTTGTAACAAAACTGCTATGCCCGTTCAGTTTCCAGTGCTGTACATCCTTTGGCAGTGAAGAAGACGCTGTTTTTTCACAAGGCCTTACCAAACATAAATGCTGCAGGTAAAGGGGCTGAGGGATCTTAAAGAATAGCTGAAAAACTTTTCTACTTCCGCATGACCTAGGGAATTCACTCATTAAGCTGCCCCTGCCCTTCTCACATCCTCTTTCCACTAAGATCTCCTTGCTCTTCTTGTAACAAAACTGCTATGCCCGTTCAGTTTCCAGTGCTGTACATCCTTTGGCAGTGAAGAAGACGCTGTTTTTTCACAAGGCCTTACCAAACATAAATGCTGCAGGTAAAGGGGCTGAGGGATCTTAAAGAATAGCTGAAAAACTTTTCTACTTCCGCATGACCTAGGGAATTCACTCATTAAGCTGCCTGCTCCCAAGGAGACTGCAGGATGAAGCAATAAAGGCAATACATGGAGCAAATTAATTATCCCTTAAAGCAGATGCTTTAAGATCAAACTAGAACATTTCTGAAAACTCAGTCAATACTACTTCTGTAGTCTTGCTATTCTGACAAAAACTCTTCCCCTAAATTGCCTGTGGAAAAAAAGTCCTGTACCACAGAGCCAGCTATCAGCAGCCAGCAGCTGGAATTCCTTCAGGATTTTCACAGCACCTAGTAGCCAGCTCTGGCAGGGCAACAGTGAAGCACACACACAAACCTCAGTGCCAGCCCAGGGCCAGTGGGGTCCCTGTTGGCATAACCTTCTGTCTGTAGTATTCAAAATGCAATTACTCTTTGAGAGGTGGCTGAATGAAAAGAGTGCCTCATGTCACATGAAAATCTGTGCCCTTTTTGACTCCCAGTCAAGATTGGTTTCCTGAGAAAAGCCATTTCACAGTGCCAGCCACCCCACTGAGGAGTCATTACAGCAAGAGAACTGGAGACTTTGCCATGCTTTTTCATTAATAATGGTAATAATTTAGACTCTGTCAAGCCAGTCTAAACTCATTTTTTTGCTGTCACCGGGAGAAACAGAAAGATGTTCCACAACTTACTTTATCTGTGCCCCAGCAGCCAGCCTTTGACTATAACGAGTAAGACAGAAAGTGTTTCCACACAGCAGTCCACACTTTTAAAAGAACTTCAGCTCTTTTATATAGTTCTACAGCAAAAAAAAAATATGTGTAGAGGTTAGAAGCAAATAGGCACATTCACCACACACAAAGTCTGCGTATTTTGACCAGAAGTGATGCAACGTATTTCTCAAAGGTACTGAAAATTAGACTTTTATTTTTACAGTACAAACGGGGCATTGATAGAGCTTGTACAGAATCCCTGTACTGACCCTAAATGATATTCTACACCCATGACTTCAAACACACTTATCATACCCCAGTTTATGAATTCTGTGTAACTATAACCATCAAGGCTACGTGTGCCAGTAAATGCCTTGGGAGCCACACATTAACATCACACTCGTGTCAATCCATGACAACTCATGTGATTTTTGCATTGCACTGAGGTCACAGAGACCAGCATCCTTCAGGGACTTCTTTTTCCCCTCCCCTTTCTCTCCTTTGACTGCACTACAGTCTTTCTGCAGCCATCCCCACTTGCTGGAAGAGCAACAGACACAAAAGAACACGGAATAAACTATTTCTGCCCCCACTTGGCAAACGGATAAGCTCTTGTTGATAGAAACACTCACATTCCTCACAGGTGTTGCTGCTACATTTCCTAATGGCTGACTTTTAAAGAAACAGAACTTTATGTGTAATGTCTGGATGAATGAACAAGCCCCCGTCAAAAAGATTTTGCGTGGCTTCTTGGTAACTCCTTGCTGGTGGGAAAAGTTCAACGAGAAGAAACCACCACTTAACTTAAAAGCAACGACATTTTCTTCAATCAGAGAAATCCTGAGGATGTTGGGGTTTTTTTAAGAGGTGGAGGAGGGAGGGCACAATTTACTGGTGCAGATGAAAACCGAAAATCCTTTCCTGCTATTATGTACTGTTTTCACTTTCAACCTGCAGAGAACTCTACAATAAATCGCAACCCGATGGGGCTGCGCACCCACGGCTCTCCTGATCCCACCTCCCAGGCTTTTCCTCCTGCCCACGAACAACAAACCTCACGGGCCACTTCCCGGCTCCCCTTCCCAGCACCCCTTCCCACCTCCTCCGCACCCCTCCCGCCGCCCCCCGCAGCCCCCAGGAAAGCCGCAGCCCCCCCAGCACCTGCCGCAGGGTTTATTCCTGGCCGCGCCACTGTGTTTTCCTGCCTTCACGCCGCCCAC
>NW_009952263.1:1231136-1233609 GCF_000747805.2 Chaetura pelagica
GCCGGAGCCTCTTCTCCCCCCCGGACCACGCCTTTCCCCTCGCACGTCGGCCCAGGAAAAAGGCCTCCTGCCCCGAGAGAGGTGCCAGGTGCTGCCCCGACGGAGGAGACTTTCCCCCCGGCCTCAGGCGCTCCCACCCTTTTCCTCGACGGGCGGCGTCGAGTGTCCCCTGTCAGCTCCCTCCAAGCTGGTTGTCAGCGTATTATTCCCCCCTTTCCTTCTTGCAACAGTCAAATACCTATTTAAAAGTTCGAAAGCTCCAAGGAGAGTGGTAAGGGCAGTGCTGAGGTTGAGGAGCAGTTTTCCCACCTGTTAAGATTTCCAGCTTTCACTTCTGATGTTCTTGAAACCCGCATTGAACGGACACAGGAAATGTTTGGTAATCACAGTTTTATTTACCCTTTCAGACTAGGCAGTGCTGATACTGAAAATACCATGTTTTACTGCAGTCGCAGGGCCCAGCTCTGGCAATGGGCGTGTGACATCAGGAGAGCACCTGTTCATCCCTGGCAGAAGTTAACAGGAACATTACATACACAGGAGATACAGCAAGTCTGTTACTTGGTCATTTGCCTGAGCACTCACACAGTGACACAAATGACATCTTACACCCCTCTGTTCATCAGCAGAGAAAAATACACACATCAAAGTTTTGTTGTTTGACGTCTCCCAGGTAGAAAAATTCCCCTTGTCCCCCACAGACTGGGTACAGGGGTTGCTAAACACCATGAAGAGAAAAAACTGTTAGAAGAGCTGCTGCTTTTGCAGAAGATTGTGAAAGCCAGGGGAGTGGGGAGAAGTGGCCAAATCTGTTCCTCTGGGGTTTAACAGACAAACAAAACCTTTAAATAAATGCACTAGGGCTCAAGAGTCTTCCTGATTTCACTGGACACGAGACCGAGGCCTAGACAAGCAACACACCAGTTAAAGAACCTTGAAATTACCTAACTAAAATTATTAAAAAACCTGTTGGCTATACCTAACCAGTTCACCTGTGATGATTACTACACATAGAAAGGAGGAGGCCATTATGCTTTGAGATCCTTTGCTGGATGTTGTCTTCAGGCCTCAGTTGCCTTTTGGTCTAACACTTAAAAATAAATTTACTATCTCCATGTTTTTTAACTTTCTTTACTAACTATATAAACAGAAACAGGAGCTCCATAGCTTCAGATAGGTTGGGGTTTAAACCATTAAAAGAAGCAGCAGAGGAAAAAAGTTTAGTCTCCATTTAGAGTTTTGAGCCTACTTTGCACTGTAACAAATATTGATAATTGTGTACACAGTATTTAAAAATGAAGGGCATGATCCTGCAGCCCTTATTCCTCAGAAGGCAGCAGATGCCAGTACCCAGCAAGATGGCCTTATTTTAAAAAAGTCTATAAGCAGGACATGAAGCACAAACTTACTTGCAGCACTGCATGACAATTACAAAAAGATAATTTCCAAATCTGCAAAAACTTCAGCATGTTCTCAAGCTATACATACTAAAAAATCACCAATGTCAGCATGTCTTCAGACTGCAAATTATGTCTAATGGCTTCCTGTAGATACACAGCAAACATCTTTTCTTGATAAATAAACTGCTGATCAGCACAGTGAGGAGAGATACCTAGGTCGAGGTGAACAGCCAAGCAAGTGCAGAGGTATTCTATGAAGAATTTATTTTCGTTGCCTCAACAGCTGCTTCAATCTCTTCCATGATTGGCACTGGCCCTGCATAGTTATTAGTTTCAATAGCTTCTAATTTATGTTGATAGTCAGTTGGCAGGCCATTCTGTTTTGCACCCATGCAGATAACCTATAATCAAAAGGAGGGGAGGAGGGAAAGTGCCTTCATTAACAGTGTTAGGAAGGACAGACCCCTCCAAACATTTACTCATACAAGAACCACCCACTACTTGATGTAAAAAGAGAATTAATCCCAAACAATGTGATGTGTACCTGAAGATTGCCAAAGGCTTCTGGAAGACCACCGAAGACTTTTAACAGCATAACAAAAATTACTCTGAAAAGGCTTGCAACTACCAAAGCACACCTCTAAGATTCTGAAATGCTACTATAGCACACACAACACTGCACAGTTAAGCTGCTCTTCAGTTATTCAATTATTCCAGGGAAGATGAGAACTACTTTTTATGCCTTTAGCCAGCCTTTCCATCACATCTGAGTGAGATACAGCATCTATGACTGAAGTTATTTTTAAAACTAAGCTGAAATGAAGACACAGATATATACACACAGATTTTTAACGGATAACAATACTGTAAATATTCTTTCATGCAAACGACAGCCAGGAAATTCAATTATGGGGTGTCTAGAAAAGATGAACTTTGCCACAAGGAGTACACAACAACAGAGGGATGTAGATCACTATGTGCCAGTGCAGTCACCTGTACTAAGTTCTTAGCCCTCCTACCTGGTTAAGTTAAATAAATAAAAACCGGGGGTGGGGAAGGAGAAAAAATAATTT
>NW_009952263.1:1233619-1240761 GCF_000747805.2 Chaetura pelagica
GGAATGTTTAGCTAGATAAAAGTTGCCAATACTGGTAGCTTGCTCTTACAGCATGCTGGTGAGAGCTCTCACACAGCAGCAGACTGTGTAAAACTCCCTAAAAGCCCTCAAGATCCGTTTTGACAGGAAGTGGGTTGGCAGGGAGTTGGTTTGTGAAGCAGCAGAGCCTGCTTTCTGAGCAGACTTTTTTCACAAGCCCAGCAGCAGCAGCTGGCCCTGACTATGCTCCTGGAAATTGATTCACAGGCAGCACAGTTGGGATTTAACAAGCTCAAGCCCTCCTTTCACTGCTCTGGACAGAAAAAGCCAACAAGTGACAGTGCTGCCCATCTGCAGCTGCCGGTGGCTGCACAACTCCGGGCGCCGGCCGTGCCACCCGAGGCCGGCATCAGATCTCACAAGCCGAGTGAGTCAGGCCTGCTGTGTGACTGGATCATGTGTCTCTGCAGGGCCAGCGTGTTGCGGAACAGTGTGGAAACACACCTGCCTCACCAGCCCTCAAGTGGGAACCCTGCAGTGCTCTACAAGGTGGCTGGAAGGTCTGTGATACACCGATGATGTATTTGGCAAACGGAGGCACGTGGACGCCTGTGTTAAGTAATAGTCAGACACTTTGTAAGACAACAGGGATAATCGACGTCCTTGAGACTACAAACCAGGTGCTGCTTTCTCCCCTGGGAAGCTTTAGTGGAGTACATTAATTATTCAGGCAGAGAATTTCTACCTATATATGTAAACAACATCCTTCAGAAATCCTGGTGTCAGTCATAACTAATTCAAGAGTTATACAGAGGCTTCACATAAGGAATGCATAACTAAGGCAAAAAATAAACCAGATTCAGTAGGCCTTTAACAGCTAGCAGTCTTCTGTGATCATCATTACACTGCACAAGGATTAAGTTCTACCTTTACATTAGAGTTAATATTTCCTTCCATCCACTGTAAATAAAGTACCTATTAAATAGGACAGAAGTACTGCATTATATATTTCTGTTCATTCTCTTCAAAACTGCCATGATGCAACACCTACCTTTTTATACTGAGGAGATGGGGGACCACAGACATAGTCCTTCATCTGGTAGCTTCGACAGGTCAGTACCTGTCCCGTTTGAGTGTGGACATTAACTTCTATTGGGACATAAACGCCAGCTTCAACTCCCTCTTGCCTGTAAAGGACACATGTTTCTTTCATACCAAACTTTCAAACTGTGCAATTAAACACATGCATTTATTACAAGGCAGGATGCTGGTCTGTCCTGTTAACAGACACAGAAAAACAAATAAAGCAGAACATACTCCAGTATTTTTTGTGCAAACTTGTTTAATATCTAAAACTAAGTTTTTAAAGAAGCAGCAGTATTTTATCACTTCAGCTCTGTAAGAAAGATCACTAGAGGTTAACTTGCAAAGTTAGAGAGAGAATACTCCTTAAGAATTAATTACTGTGCAAGCCTGGCAATCTAAAAAAGAGGCACAGTCTGGAGTAATGAGCCAGGCACATATCTTTTATTACCTTCTGCTCAGATAATGAAACGATTGCAGAGTTTTATCTTGCCCATTGTGTTACATTTGAATTAGGGGAAACTCGCACAGCTCCTGCAATGCACATTCCAGTGAATAATCCAAGACACCCTTTGATTTGCGCAAGACGTGCACAGCAACAATGAGCCAGATCAGGCCAAAACCCAACTTCTTTAATTAGAGAAACCATGCTTTCTTAGGAAAACAAAACCAAACTCAAAAACAAGGCTGCTTGTTGTCTTTAGCCATTAGCATTTAGCCACCAAGCCTGAAGAAATACTAAGAAGTAAATGAGGAGCTGAAGCAGCACAATACAGACTTTATAGCACCATTAACTTTAGATGTGCTTTAGGTGCAAGTGGTAACATGGATTTTAATGCTGCTCATCAAATATTTGACAACTTACCTTTCTTTCAAAGACTTAATATCATTTCAAATTATTTAATATACACAACACAGGCCATGTTTTGTGAGTAACTAGGCTAAGTGCAAGTAGAGACTGGAAGCTCCCTGCAGACTCAAGGCCAACAGACTGCAAGGTAAGTCACGTAGGTGTGTGAGAGCAAGAAAACAATAGAGCTAAGTAACCTCTATTGCTAGAATATATGAGGAAGAGTCATGATTCAGTCTGTAGGTTACAGGTTTGTGAAGCTCAGAGGACAAAAGAAAATCATCAGATTTGATGCTGAGACAGCATCAAAATGTATTTGAAGCCAAAAAGTTGAGCCACTTAAGCACAAGATTCCCTTCCCGTATTTGTTATACTAGTATTTCAACTAATGACATGCAGTATCCATTACACATTCCCTCCTTTCCTTCTGGATAACAAAGCACAGACTTCTTTATCAGGCAGGGAGGGGGCAAATAGTGATGATTTTTTTTTTGATTTTTTTTTTTCCTTGAGACATGGAATTTCCAGGAAATAACTTGGTTGAGAAAGTACAAATTTATTTGCTTACACAAAGCCAAAGAATTTCAAGATCTTCAACTTGAAAGAGCTTATACGTGTTTCTGCTGGTTAGGAGCAATCCTTAGAAGAACACTGTTGACTTACTATACAGGCCTCCCATTTCCAGTCCACTTTTGTGGCATCAATGAGGCAGGTAGGAAAAAGCAATCTTTAACACTAGTGACTGTCCTGCAGTTTTTGGTTACCATATAGAACTCAACTCTCTACCACCTTAGCCAGCATGAAAGTTTATGCCCTGTTAAACTAGTGCCAGAGATCTGCAAATTCACAGTATGTAAACAACACTTGCAGAACTTAAAATATAAAGTGCTGTCCCTGTAGGGGGAAACGCAGTGTTACTATGAAAGCAGATACTGCCAAACAGTATCTTTATACTTCTGAAGTTTATGCTTTAGGAAAGCACAGTGAATCAGAAAATTTCAGTAAAGGTCAGCAGAAAGGGGACCAGGAATTTAGTGCTAGGAGGTGATAAAGCAGGGAGGGACATGTGAAGCTCTCTCCAGCCAGAAGCACGCCAGCTAGTTACCCTCTTGTTTGGGACTAACACACCCAACCAGAACTCAGGAGTGCTTAGAGCACCTATTCTCATAATGTGCTGACAGAATTTGGGCAACAGTTTCTGTTGTATTTCAGCTTCACTGTAGGCAACAAAAACCAAATTGAAACTTGCCAAGTTTCATGGCCAAGGTTACAAAGACGTGTCTACGCAGCACAGCACAGCCATAACCAAAATCCCAATAGTACCAGGAAAGGCAGGAGAACTGCATTAATGTAATGCTTTCAGTGGGTTTAATATACCCTGCTTCCTTAACCTCACTATCCCAGATGTCTGCTGGAATTAATTGACAGTGATTAAACGCTCTGAACAAACAATCCTTGTGTACCAGAAGCACCATGCAGGCACATCCTGAAAGCTGCAATAAGCTCTTGACACCAGCCAAAGTTCTGAGTATGAAGTTCTGAGTCCTGCCTTGGACCCTGCAGGAAGGACCCTGCTACTCCTTGATTTGTTTACCCAGGTGGTCCTCCAGACTCCAGCCTGGGTACAGATTGGGAATGACTTGCTCAGGTTGCCCTAAACTTAATTATCAGGCACAGGCAGAACATTCTACACTATGCATTGTAACATTGCAGACAGCCTCTTCCATTCAAAGAGAGAAACAAACATGCCTTAGCTCCCTACTTTAATCTGCCTCAAGCCTGCAAAACTCTGAATCCTTAGAAGAGAAGGCATGCAAAATAACCTCCTCAAAAGGTCCCTTCCCTGTATTAAAGATCTCCTTCTCTTCTGCAAGGTTGCCCTCATAGATTCCTTTTCCACTACAACTGGAGTCTACAGATGTTTGGAGACAGAAATTGATGTCAGTCTCAAAGGAAACCCTAAAGCAACAGGGTTAAATACAGGGTTATCACAGGATAAATACAGAGTTTGGAATAATAAAGTATCACAGGATAAATACAGAGTTTGGAATAATTTACTGAGCAGGACATTGTGAGCACAGGGGTTTCAAAAAAAAAAAAGGAGCCTGACCAATACATCAGCTCCAAATCAAGGTCCGTGCCTTATTAAAATACCCTTAAGTAGTTCTAGCTTGAAAACAAAGCCAGTTTAATCACAAGTGTATTAGATGTGAAGACATGTACTGTGATGTGAAATTCACGTATCAAAAATCCAAAGCATCTTCTTGATTCCAACAGCAAAGCATCCACACAGCTCTTCACCAAAAATTAACCACTACTTTTCAACTGCTCTCTAAAATAGCAGAAGACAGCCAAAGTTAAGTCACCTACTTATCCAGTGAACTTAAATTGCTAGTGTTCATCTTCCACACTATTCCCCATACTTCGTCTCCAGGGCTCTGAACAATGGTAGCTGTACCTCCATGCCAGACAGAACTTGTCCTGCCTTGATGATGGCCAAACTCGAGCTTAAAATCCTGCAAATGAAACCAAAGCAGAGAATCAGTTTCCACTTAAGATAGAGGTTGTTGGCTTAACATGAAAAAGGCAGCTAAAGCAAAGTCTAGAAGTAGTCAGTGGAGTCACTGAAGGAGGAACTGACAGGTGGGATCTGATTCAGCTCCCATCGTACGATGGGAGTCAACCTTTTCCACCACTCCATGAGAAACCACAGCCTTGGCACACAGGAAAGACAGGTCTGGCAGAAAGCACTATTGTTAAAAAGTCTTGGTCTGCAGAGACCTGGATCAACATCCAATCCTCTTGGTAGGCTGGCCTAAACATTAGCAAACACTTCCTAGCAGTGAGAAGACAGCAGGGGTAGCCCTTTTTCAAGAGAAGCACACACCCCCCCAGTTCTGCAGTAAACACAGTAGTGCTGGAGAAATGTCAGCTTGACTTTTGTCTGAGTTGGCAGTGACAGAACTGTGGATGTGCTTCCCTTTGGACAATCTGAAGGGCCCTCAGCTGAGATGCACTATGAAGGAGGGAACTGACTACTGCCTTGTTCTTCCTCAAAAAGACATGCCTACCTGGTGCTCATTCCTTTGCAGATTTTGGTGCTGTTGTAAAACTTAAATGCTATCCAGGAAAACAGTAAGGGGTAAAGAAGCCTACAAGATGGTGAGCACTGGGTCTTGTCCTCATGCACTGACAGAACTACCCAATTGTAAAATAACATCCTGTGTGTTTTTTAGTGTCCTGTGCCATCGTAGCACTCAAACAGAACATTCTTGGGTGTTTTTAAAGTCAAGGAGTATGTGTCCTTGCCAGAGCTTATCCCGGTTTTTGCCAGTTGAAATATTATTTTAAACAGTCAAATCTCTCTTTTTCTTCTAATATCAAATATTATTTTATAGGCAAAATAATGATTTTTTGCATTCTTCCAAGGTAATTTCCCATCCAACTCCATCCACTCAGTTTCCTCTCTGACTTGTTAGCCAATTTGTAGACCCTTCCCTAGCAGTAGAGAAAGGAATGAAAAAACACAACAAAAATCAGACTTTTAGACTACTTGTTAACCACAACAACAAAATCTGGCAAACTAAAGACAAAGAGTATTAAAAACAACAACAAAAATACAAGCCAACCTGATACAACCACACAGCTTTGCTTATTTCTCATTATCACCCTCTTTAAGCGATAACTTTGATTTGAAATATACGCACGTACAGATTAATATTCACTTTCTGAGTCACTTTACCTTCTTGTGATTGCCCTAACAGATCCCAGGGAAAAGGCTGCAAAAACTGAGCACCTGGGAGACTTACACACAGAATAACAGCACTGATCAGAAGACTGATCTAATTCGTGTGTGTGTGTGTAAGAGATAATAATCAGCTTGGCAACACCATACTCCTTACCCCATGAATAGAGTAATCTTCCCCATAAAGTGTCCCACATAAAACTAATTTTCACTGCAAAAAAAGTTTACTTAGACACATCAGTCATCAACCACTGAACAAGCTGCTGCAAAATGGCTTTGCAGTGTTCAGGTCACTGAGTTACTGCGTGAGGAGGACTCTGGACTAGACTGTGCAGGCAGTCAAGCCCTAGGAATTTGCACACAAGTCCAGTTAAGTTGCAGACCGAAGTGGACTATATGTGGACAACTGTTTGCAGGGCAACTCCAAGGAAATACTCCTGTAGAGCCAAGTGCACTTACATCAAAAAACTGCCCATTTTTATTTTATTCGCAGAGCCAGAGTGGTTTGGGTTGGAAGGGACCTGAAAGAACATCTAGTTCCAACCCCCCTGCATGGGCAGGGACACCTCCCACTAGCCCAGGTTGCTCAAAGGCCCATCCAGCCTGGCCTTGAAACACTTCCAGGCACGGGGCAGCCACAGCTTCCCTGGGCAGCCTGTCCCAGCGTCTCACCACCCTCACGCTAAAGAGTTTCCTCCTCGTTTCTAGTTTTGATCCACTACCTTTTGCCCTCTCACTGCAGGCCCTTGTAGTGATTAAAGTAATGATTAAAGATCAACCTTTTCCGGGGCCTGCCCTGCACGGAATCCCTGCCAGCCGACTGCCGGGTACCGCCCAGGGGGTCAGCAGGGGCTGTGCAGACACAGCCAGGTCGGATTCAGCTCTGCAAGCAGGAAAACCCTCCCGGTGCCGTGTGGGCAAGTGCAGCAGGCACTGCAGGGCGGAGGGAGCAAACACTCCAGATGCCTGCTTGGGTCAGAAGCCTGGTCTTTGGCCCTTCTTCTAAGCACCAGTGCAATACTTTTTCGTAGAATCACAGAATCTTAGGGGCTGGAAGGGACCTCGAGAGATCATCTAGTCCAACCCCCCTGCCAGAGCAGGGTCACCCAGAGCACATCACACAGGAACGTGTCCAGGCAGGTTTTGAATGTCTCCAGTGAGGGAGACTCCACAGCCTCCCTGGGCAGCCTGTTCCAGTGCTCTGTCTCTCTCACAGTAAAAAAATTTTTCCGGATATTCACCCTGAACCTCCTCTGCTCCAGCTGGCACCCATTCCGTGCTTGCCATGCATCCCATTCCTTACTGTTTTGGCTGAGGATTAACAAAGTTATCAAACAGAAGAGCGCAGAAGCAACCTGAACATCCCAGTTTAGCACCTGAAGGGCTCCCTCGAGAGGCCGGTTTTGGGTGCTTTTTCCTAAGCCCGCTGCCACAGGGCAACTACCAAACCGGCTCCAACCTTCGCGCCCTCCCCCGCTCCCGCAG
>NW_009952263.1:1241478-1275548 GCF_000747805.2 Chaetura pelagica
CCCACACACACCACCAGGAGACCCTCGGCAGGCATAATTACAAATATAGCCAAATCCATTAAATTAATTTAAATGACTGCGTGAAAGCATTCTGGGAACTCAGACATGAGATACGCGTGTTTTCGGGTGTATGTTAGTCGGGGTGTCGGGCTGACAGGTCGGAGCCCTGCTGGGGAGGAGAATCCCCAGCGCTGCAGTAGGGAGGGCCTGCTCAGTGGTGGTTGTTACCGGGTCTGGGCCGCGGGATCCTGGCCCGGCCTCCCGCTTCGGGGAGCAGTGTCGGAAAGGAAGGGGGTTTGGCGGCTCCGCGTTCCCGGGAGCGCGGGGGTCACGGCGGGCGGGGGCCTGGAGCGAGGGGCGACCAGCCAGAGGGATGGGGCCTCCTTGGGAAGGCAGCCGTGGTACAGGCCCCAGACGTCCTCGCAAGCTTCCCTGTTTATGGTGAGGGTGAGGGTTGGGTTGGAGTTAGGCTTTTCTCAGTGATGACCAGTGATAGGACAAGGGGCAATGGGTGTAAATTGGAGCATAGGAGGTTCAAGGTGAATATCTGAAAACATTTTTTTACTGTGAGAGTGACAGAGCACTGGAACAGACTGCCCAGGGAGGCTGTGGAGTCTCCTTCCCTGGAGACATTCAAAATCCACCTGGATGAGTTCCTGTGTGATGTACTCTAGGTGACCCTGCTCTGGCAGGGGGGGTGGACTAGATGATCTCTCGAGGTCCCTTCCAACCCCTAGGATTCTGTGATTCTATGATGATTCTATGATTCTATGGTATGGAATCCTTGGGTTGGCCAGCTGGGATCAGCTGCCCTGGGGGCTTCACCCCTCCTGCCCCCCTGCATGGGCAGGGTTCAGAGCTGCCCCTCGCCCTGCTCGCTGCAGAAACCCAGGCAGGCAGAACTGCAAGAGCACGGGGGCATTTCCTCTCTCTCTCCCATGAGCAGTGGGACAGGAGGAGGCCTTGCCACTGGCTACCCCTGAGCATGACCTGATGAAGCAACGTGTACATGGGTACATGTGACACAGCCAACACAGCACAGCAAAACGCCCACGGAGGGTTGTAATGAACAGTCCTGTAGCAATGAATGGTGAGGCACCCTTCATGAGTGCTGTTATAGCAGCCCCCAGCCCATGTCAAGCCCTGAGCAGAGCAGCCAGTGCAGGATGCAGTGTGGCATCCCTGGCAGGCAGTGCCCAGGCTCGGGGCACCTCCTCCTCTGGCAACAGAGAGGGCAAAGCAGCGAGTGGGAGAGCCCGAGCAGCTCCCTTCTCTCATGACATGTGCAGCACTCCCTTTGAATCCCTGCTCCAGTGAAGGGCAAACTCAGATTCATCATAAAGTGTTGCTCTGACCCTTCAGAACTGGCAGTTTTCTTTTAGAGTTGTTTTTGGGTTTGTTTTGTGTTTTTTGGTTTTTTTTTACATAGGAATAAATACTTTAGGGCAAAAGGGAATTGTTGTGTTCACTTCCTACACTGGTCTGAGGATCATACAGCAAGACTTCCTCAACCTTACTCCTTTCAACAGCAAGTAGCTGAACCTAAAATTCAAAATTCTGCTTCTGGTATCTGCTTTTAGTCACAGAATTTCCTTGATTGGAAAATACCTTACAGGTGATGGAGTCCAACTGTTAACATAACACTGACAAGTCCTTAACTAAACCAAATCCCTAAGTACTATGTCTCTAAATCTATGACTCTTAAATCCCTTGAGAGATGGTGACTCCACCACTGCCCTGGGCAGCCTGTTCCAATACTTGACAGCCCTTTCAGTGAAGAAATTCTAATCTAGTCGAAAATCTAATCTAGTCCCCTTCCCTTAAGGAAGTGCAAAGTCCATGAGGAGTTCCAGCAGCTTTAGGACCATTGGCTGCTGGCAACCAGAGGTGACAGAAAGCAAGAGCTTTCAGAGGTAACTAACTTTCTGCCACTTTCAAGCAAACAGGCAGAGAAGACTGTGAGGTGGTAGGGGTCCCACAGGAGTGGTATCCAGAGGGCCCCTGGGTTTTGTTTAAAGCTCACAGCTTCGTGTACCCCAAAATCAGGCAGTCCCAGGAACCAAGCCTGCTGAAGGGCAGGTTTTCCAGGCACTGGTTCGTGCTAAACTGACCGTTTGGGTTTGCTGTGAGCCAAGCCTGATGTTTCTTTGTAAACAGAAGAAATCTGATGTAGGAATTGGAATGAAGCACGTAGCAGTTGTTACCTTTTCGTCTCAAAACAACCCTCTTCTAGAAAAAATCCCCAACCAGCCTTTCATAATCTTTTGTACATTATTGAAACTTTGGACATTCTGCCCCCAAAATGCCATTTTTTCTCAACACTCAGAGTTTCAACAACAATTCTGATTGTTTTTCATTCAGAAAGCATGTATATTTTGAGCAAGGAGAAACTTCTATATTTCTTGCTGTTAAAATTGAGACTTAAATGTTTTGAAGTCAGATTGACAAACGAGGAGACTGAATCCCTCTTCTCATAGCTGGGTTTGTGTATGTGAAAGCCTTCATTAGCAAAACTACAGTAAAACTTAAGGGGTGAGAATTAATTTAAAAGACTGCCACTTGCAATTCTAAATATTTAATCAGTCAAAAAGGCATTTTCAAATTAAAATGTCTTGAGGTACTGAATACCAAGCCTGTTCTGTGACCAAGCAGAGTCTCCAGAGAAGCAAACTTCAGAGCATCTCCGGGCAGCCTGTTCCACAGCTCCACAACCCTCACAGTAGTTTTTCCTCATGTTGAGGTGGAGCTTCCTGTGTTCTAGTTTGCATCCATTGCCCCTTGTCCTATCACAGGGCACGACTATAAAGAGACTGGCCCCTCCTTCTTGACACCCAGCCTTCAGATATTTATAGACATTAAGAAGATCCCTCTAAGTCAAGTCTTCTCTAGATTAAACAGTTCCAGGTCTCTCAGCCTTTCCTCATAAGGCAGATGTTCCAGTCCCTTAATCAGTCTCGTAGCCTCTGTTGGACTCTCTCAAGTAAATCCCTGTCCCTCTTGAACTGAGGAGCCCAGAACTGGACACAATCCTCCAGATGTGGTCTCAGATAATGCTAATTCAAATGCTATTGAAGTAAAACGTAGGATGTATGGTGTTTAATTTTAAATTGAACTGAGTCAATCAATTTGCACTTCTGAAGCCCATTTCTTCCTCAGCATGGCCCACAGCAATTTAGAAACAGCACTCTGAGCCTCTCAAGTATTCATGAAGGCAACAGACATGAGAGCTGGATTGAAAGGGCCAACACTGATGATGTGGGTCAGTGTCACAGTAAGCTTTAGTTTTGAACTATCTGGAAAAGATAAACCTCTGCTCCCAATGGCTTTTATTAAGCCTTTTTAAAAAAAATATTACTAAAACCTTTATTAAAAATACAACTTATAGAGCACCCAAAGTGCCCTGTGTGCTCTGTGCCAGCGGATGGTCAGATGGCCAATATCTACTGCAGAGCACTGAGCAGCTCATAGAAATGGGGCCTCCTGAGTATGCAGAGAGCACAAAGCATACTTTAAAGAGGGAATGTTAACTCTGAAGCCTACTGTCAGGAAAAAAAATAGGTTTTAATTGCTAATCCAAAGACAGAAAGGCCAGTGTTGGTGCTCATTAGGAATGAGCCTCTGCATGGTTTCATAGCACCGTGGGGTGGCACAGCTTAGATGCTCTTTGTTTTCATACTCTCAGGCCTGAGATGTAGGAAAAATACTTCTGCCATGAGCCATAAGAGGGAAAGAAAGCCCCAGGGAGGTCTGCTGAGGCAGGAAGGCTGCAGGTATGGCCCTTGGAGGGGCCTGAGCCAGGATCTCTCTGGTGCTCTTGGTGCAGTGTGGTCAGTCTGATGGTGCAGCACGGGAGGGAAGTGAATCTGGTCTGGAGGGAAAGCTTTTCAAGCCTTTCTGCTGATGGACATCCAAATCATGGACAAATGGCATTATGGGCCTAGGGAGCTACCCTGGCCATATTTTTCTGTGCAAAATATTTTTCCTGTAGCAATTTAAGTAGAAACCTGCAGGGTTTTGGCGACACTACTGGTTTTCATACTTTTGCTGGTTCATGACCTTTTCAGGTGACAGTTAACTGTCCTGGAGAGGAGGGTGTTAAATGAAACCATGTGTTTTTTTCAAGTGAAATTAGTTGTGGAGTTGCAGGCTATCTCCAGAGCAGCTGACGTGAGACCTGTGTTAACCTGTCTGAAGCCCCAAACAATTTGGAGGCATTGTTTCCCCTGGGATGTATAGCTACAAAACCCACGCAGAGTAAGCAGTCAGGAGTACACCTCCTGTTTGGGAGCTTCCCAAACATGGGGGAAAGCTCTCGATAGCCACAGCAATTTGTGCATTGTCCGTGGAGGTGGGCAAGAGGGTTATTTATGCAAAGAAAGCAGGAATTTGTTTCCATCAGGTTTTTACCTTGAGATGCAATATATTCCTGAGCACATTTTTCTTCGTTTTTTAGGGGGAAAAAAAAAAAAAAGGAAATTTGGTAAAAATAAGATGTAGTGGGATAAGTTAAACCTGCTGAAATGTCTGCCAATCACTCAGTGTGCCTCCCCATCACTCTCTCTCCACCCCACAGTTGTCACTGCATGAGCTTTAATTAATATTGAAGAAGAAGAAAAAAGAGAACCTGGAGGAATAATAAGGGTAGCTGATGCAAATGAATCACAAGTGCAGTCCTCCCCACAGCTTTTCTCTCCTCCCTGAGCAGCTCTAGTAGGATGTGCTCTGCAATTAGTATTTCATTGAAATGATACCTTTTTTGCTGCACGATGGTTACAGCTGGTGGTGGCTTCTTAATACAGTGGATCAGGTCCAGGGGTCTGCAGAGTTTTCATGTTCATGCAAATGCATTCAAAGGATTTTACAATGTCTCATGGTGTTGCAGGGCTTGTTCTTTCCCTGCAAAACAAGGACAATGATGTCCTGTAGAAATTCAGCCTCTTTTCCTTCCCCTGCCTGATAGAAAAAGCCACTGGCCCGTAGGGCTCATAACCCCTCTGACCGGGAGGAACATCATTCCTTGTTCATTTTACAGTTCTGGTTTTGCATGTTTCTGCAACTTGCATGTGCAGTTGTTCTGGAGACATAAGCTGTTAGAGTGGCTGTGTCTGTGCATGTAAATACCTGCCTTTTTTTTTTTGGCTCTGGCCAATGCCAAAGTGAGTCCTGAGCCCTTCCTGAGCTCTCCCTGGCTGCTGCCCACTCAGCGCAGTCCTGAGATGTCTCTGCATGGTGTGTCCTCTTTGAAGTTGGAGGAGGTGGCAAAGGGAAAGGAGAGCCATGTGAATCCCTCCTCCAGATCAGGTATTGGAAAGAGGAGGGTGTGTATCTATGCCTTGCTTTTGCTTGTACCTGCTAGAGCCCAGGTCTGTACAGGCAGACTGTGAACGGCTTCTTGCTGCCTGAGCTCCTTTTAACTTTTGGAGGGGCAAAATCTGGGGGATCTATTACAAAAAAATAAAATATAAAATGCATGAAGTCTGGACACATGAAAAGTGGGATAAAGCTTTTGCAAACAGATCCCCATGCATGCAGTCCCAGCATGCAGCTGGCCTCGGTCACTTTGGCTTGCAAGGGAATCTGCTCTGCTCACAAACCTGCAGGTACTTGCAAGCATGATTTCAGCAACTGGTTTGAAAATCTTGCCAAATGTTGCATCAGTTTTCATAGGAGGAATGCTGGGTTGTACTGCACAGGCTGTACCTGGGGCCCAGGTTTTTTATTGTATATGAGTGGACAGTGGGAACAGCTTAATGTTGAATTTCTGCTCATCTTTGTAAAAGTAAATAAAAAATCTGGCTTCTTCTTTATGACCTAGTGTTTTACTTTTCTCACTGTAAAGCTCTTCTGAATGATAACAATTCTCTGGTGATACAAAGCAAGTGGCTACAGGAAATTTTGTCTAAAGAGTTTTCTTCATTACTGGGATCTCTTAGTTTTGTGTGTCAAGAGAATTTTGTCAGTGAGACATTTCCGTGGTTTGTTGCTTCAGGGAGCCTTGACATCTCCCCCAACAGAAGTGATCCTTCTTTCAGAGGACCAGTTATCATTGCTGTCCTCCTCTGGTGGGGACACATGTCTAACCAAACAACTTGGAGGTTGTCTCTCCAGGCTGTCCAGCACCTGAGTATTTTTTTTACCCATGGATGTTGTGACTATTGAATGTAGACTGGAGATGAAAGGGATGTATCCTGCTGCCCTTAGACAGCCCTGCTATTTAATGTCAATTTACAATTTATTTCTGATTTTTTGTTAATATTGTTATTTAAAGTTTAATGTTAATTTGCTTTCTCCCTATCCTTCTACCTTCTGTAGGCTGGGAGCACTCTTGTTTTTTTTCTTCCTTTTGTTCTCTTTCAGCACAGGAGAGCTATGAAATGAATGCAGTTCTGGATGGCATTTTCCAGCCCTTTGTTAACCCTATAGCTTTACATTTGAGTCCTGCAGTGTATTTCACACAAAGGAGGTTGGTGCCTCTTCTTTTGCCCTGCTGTGTCTGTAACCATTTCTGTGCTGCTGACCATTAGCCCTCAGCAGATACCTCCTGGCTCCAGCCACGGAGCAAGAACGTGCCTTGTAGAGATGTGCTTTCCCAGAAGCAGAACAGTTGCCTGTCTTGACCTCTGAGGGCAGCTTTTGCCTGGGAGGTGTTGGGATGGAGAAAGGTGGTGGCATTTCCCCGTTTGCATCTGCTGTGGAAGAAGCATGTGACATGGAGGTCAAAATAGGCCCTTGTTGTACCACTCCTCCTACTTCTGCACAGACCTTGCAAAACATGGTACAAGTCCTCACTGAGTGGTTTTGGGCAGAAACATTTTAGCAATTACTGGTGAATTTAATTCAGTCCTTCAACCAGGCTGCTGGCCTGTGTGGATGTTTTTGCTGTGAAACAGCAGTGGTGCTTTTTTTCCCGCTTGTTTTAAACCCGTTTCAACATGACATAAGCTAAACCAGAAAAATCCCTGTGTCAGAAGAAGAGACTGACCCTCAGCATTGCACTGGTGTGACGACAGCAGTCTGAGCTTGGGCTGTGGCTTACCATGGCTCTGCTCTTCTGTGTGAGCAGATCTCTGACCCAGCAGCAAGACCTGTCCAGCTCAGCTGCATGGTACTTGACTGGGGTTAGGGGATTGGCAATGTTTTCCTTGATCCAGCCATATGAAACAAAATGAGGAGGGGACTAGAGCAGGCTGAGGGTGAGCTCTGCATCTCCAGAGAAGATGGACCAAGAATATTAATGCTCCTCTGCCATCTGTGGGCAGATCTCAAGGACAAACAAGAAAGAATAAATCCTTTGTCCCTCAAAGCTGTTTTTCTTTCCATCTTGCACTCCTATGTGGTTGTCTTTGAATGACCGTATTCTTAGCACTTGTTCCCAGTGATGGAACACTCTGCCTAGCATCTCTCTCCCTTCTTTTACCTCTTTCTTTTACAGCCTCTGCCATTGCAGGGATGCAACTCTTGGAGCAGGACAGGAGGAAAAACTTGGAGGGAAGGATGTTAGTACTTCTTTGCTTTCTTCACCAGGAGAACCTTCCAGGATACATCAGAGATGCACGTACTATCATATTTCTGATACCTCAGGGGTCACTTGGGTAAAAAAGCCAGAGAAGCCATCTACAGGCTGTACCTGCAGATCCTACTCTTCATTAAAATTGATGGCAGTGCTCACATAAAATCACCATTTCTTGGGTTTCTGCCT
The DNA here is from genome assembly GCF_000747805.2 of Chaetura pelagica. NCBI lineage: Eukaryota > Metazoa > Chordata > Aves > Apodiformes > Apodidae > Chaetura > Chaetura pelagica. Next base: position 1,249,178 of record NW_009952263.1, read on the forward strand.
GTGCTGGTGCAATGCCAAACAGGCAGATTTCCCTCCCTGAGTGTAGTTGTGTTGCCCAGGAAGCTGAGCCTGCCACATAGAAAAGCCAGCCCTGGTGACCTTTGCTCTGTGGCAGTTATTGCTTCATCTTTGCTGTCATCATCTCTCTGCGGAACAACAGCTGTAGGAAGTTTGGGAAGTTGGATGTTGTTTTCATGCAGCCCCAGACTTCGCAGCCTCTTTTCCTAGGGAAGCACAGGTTGTGCTATCACATTGTGTGCCTGGAAAGACTGTATTTTCCTGTGAATTTCAGGAAAGGGGCAGCTGGGCAACAGCAACAACAAAAAAGTCTCAAACAGGGAAAGGCAGAAGTTTGAGTACATCTGCTTTTTGACAGCAAATACCCTGCCCAGGAGAGAAACAGAGGCCCAGCTGCTGAAAAACTTCCAATAAGAGTTTTTTTTGTCAGAAGTAAGAGGACAGAAAACCCTTCAGTCTCTGATCTCTAATGAAGCACTCACACTCCAGCCATACAAAAACCACTCAGCAGCAAGATCTGAATTCAATGAAAACAGGCTGCCTTAGGTTCATTGCTTTGTGTGGGCTTGTTTTTCTGTTTGTCTCTCAGACAGAGCCCTTCTGCATCAAAAATTCAGCTTGCCAGACAAGTCAGTGATGTGAGGAGCACCCCTGGCAGAAGTTCTGCCTCAGAGCACATTTATTATTCACAGGGGTTGCAGAGTGCAGGGAATTACAGAAGTCGTGTCCTGCAGAGGCACAAAATGTTTGAGACAGACAGGGGAATAACAAGATTTTATTCCAAGGCACATGTGGCCCTGAGCATCTCTAGGGATGCACATTTGGTAGCTGATTGGAACCAGGCTTGTTTTATCTCTGCCCATATAGGAAGCTCTGATTTTATTTTATTTTGTTTTCTTAAGCAACCAAGAAATAAATAATACATATTTTCAACAAGCTAGGACAGGTCCTCGTTCCTTCCTCCCTTCCTTCCTACTCCCAGGAGCCTAATTATGTGGGTAGGGAGGCTCATGCAGTGGATGTGCTGCAACAACAAACCGTGGCTTGGCACTACTTGCGTAACGAAGGGTGTCAAAAAATCACCAGACTGTTTTGGTTGGAAATTACCTTGAAGATCCTCAAGTCCGTTTGTTAACTTAAGACTGCCAAGCCCACCGCTGCGCCCTGTCCCTTAGCAGCACATCTATAGCTCTTTGAAACACCCCAGGGATGGTGACCCAACCACTTCCCTGGGCACCCTGTTCCAATGCCTGACAACCCTTTTCTGTGAAGAAATTTTTCTTAATATCCACCAATCTAAACTTCCCTGGTGCAACTCGAGGCCATTTCTTCTCCTATTGCTTGTGACTCGGTAAAAGAGACTGACACCTCCCTGCAGGCTCCTTTCAGGTAGCTGTAGAGGGCAATGAGGTCTCCCCTCAGCCTCCTTTTCTCCAGACTAAGCAACCCCAGTTCCCTCAGACGCTCCTTGTAAGACACGTTCTCCAGACCCTTCAGTGGCTTCGTTGCAGTTGTCACTGATCTAGTCAATGCGGATGCTTTATGCAAAGTACTCCCTTGTCATTTGCGCTGTGCCGAGCATTCAAAAAAAATAGCAATAAAAAAATCAGCTTGTGGCTACTGCGAGGGGGACGTGGCCACCAGGTGCCACTCTTGCTCCACGGGGAATACAAGGCAGCTCTAACGTGGGGTATAGTGTGAGGAAGCCAAAAGAGACAGTCATCAATCATCCATCTCTGGATTATCCTACAGGGTATACCGTGTTCAGCAGCCTCTCCCTGCCCTCCGGGAAGGGGGACACTGGAAACCCCCCTGCGCTGGAAAGCCATGGGTGCTGCTCCCTCAGCCTAAGTTTCAGTTTGCCAGCAGCGTTCTTGCACAGGGAGGGAAGGGTGTAGTTGGAAAGCTTCTGCTTGGGAAGGTTGTGGCCTCTTTTACCATTTCCTCATGCTGCTGCACATGGGAAGAGTTGGTACTTCCTCCAGCCCACGTCCCTTCTGGGAGGGATGAGCATCCTATGGTGTTGCTGAGCACTGTACAGAGATTTTGCAGTTGCTTTAAGCACTTACAGTTACCCACTCAGTTTTGGCCATGGAATTCAAGCCTAAGGTTTCCACAACGTAGCCTCCCTGTTTTGCTCATCTTCTGGGCACAGTCTTCTGTGTCCTAGGGAACAGGGTGCTGGAATGTCCTGGTCCTCCTGTTCGCTTGTGAGTGAAATCAATCCATTCTGGAGCCACTGACAGAGTCTTTGGGGTCCCACAAACCAAACACTTGGGTTCTCATGGCGGGAAGCTGGCCTTCCTACCTGCTTGACACCCTGGGAGTTGCCCTGAGGGCTGACGGGGTTGCCAGTGGCCCCAGGGGACAGCTCACAATATGGTGCCACAACGACTCGCATTTTTCAAGATGAAGAGGGTGGGAAGGTACAATTTGCACCTCCACTCCTCATTTTCTGATCTTGGTGATCTGGGCTGATGTTTGAGTGCGGCAGTGTTTGAGAAGCAAAGGGCTTCCAGACCTCTTAGCTTCAGGTGTGCAACGTGCGCTTCTCACATCACAGTAAATTACATCAATAAGCTCATTTTTTCCTCTGCTTCTGCTTGCCTTGCTCTCCCTTTTCACAACCCTCCATTCTGTCCTGCCCTTAAATGACTCGTCAGTCTTGGTTTTTTTTTGATGTAGCCTATAACATCCTGCTTGAGTTCTCTATTTAGATCTCTTTCCATTCGAGTTCCCCATGGACTAAACAAACCTGACATTGCCAACCTCTGCTTCAGATGAATGCCCTTCTTGTCTACTGATTTATCCTTTATGTTGTTTACCTTTTCTTTTCCTAGATCATGAATAAAGATGTTAAATACAAGGTCACTGGGGGCTGCTGATTTCCAGACCCTGGAGCTAGTGATATTTCAAGACCAATTCCATGATGTGATTATATTTCACTAACTGGGTTTTCTCAGGGAAATAATTTGTCACAGAACAGCAGGCTCCAGCTTCCTGTAACCCTCTTAAATCATTCCCATCATATTGCAGAAGACTTATTTAATATCTTCTGCTGTAATTGCTTGCTTGAAGAGGCCTTCCTGGTGTATTGAGTAGCAATTGTTTTTTTTCAACAGATTTCCATTTTAAAACACAAGAACCAAAAAAACCCAAAAAACAACAACAAAGAAACTCCCAAACAAATCCAGATTTCCTGAAATAATGATGAAATTAATAGTATGTGAAAAATATAAGCTTTGTATTGATGCTGACCAGCTTTTTGGCGTTATTCAAAGTGGTGAATGAGGACCCTTACATAGGTCTGATAGGGATGTACAACATTTGCCAGGGTGGAGAGTGGGCAATGCAACACCATTACTTGAATGCAGGGTGGAGACTTTTGCAAGAGTGTTTTCACGTCCCTGTTCTTTCTGACAAGCTCCCTGGAGAAAGTGGATCAGCTGATCTGCAGAACTAAATTTAATCTGCTGTCTTATGATTCACATGCATGTCCTGCAGAACTTACGCTTCTGTCAGCATAGAATGATGTGTTTCTTAATATCCAAGTGGTATTTCCTGAGGAAAAAGAAGCAGAGTCTCATTAAGTTCAAAGCACTTGAGATCCTGCTTCAAATCTGATATGAAGAATTCATGGCAGTGCAGGGGATAGGAAAAAATGTTGTGCCCATGCAAACTATGTCCAGCTGTTTGTATAAGGCTGAGAAGTTGCTGCTCTTTCTAAAATTGCTGTATTTTGTTGGATTTGGAGGCAGCTGCACAGCTGTGCCAATGATAAGGACCCTACTCTCTGGCAGGTTTTGGTTAGTTAGAACACTTCACTCTTGAGTAAACACTTTCTTTTTTTGTGTCTAGTGTCAAAATCCTTCCACAGGCCAGCCTACTGGCATGTTTCAGTATAGAGAACAGTAGTCTTTAGATTTATCTGCACCTGTATACGGCTCTACCTGTTCTGCAGAACAAGGCCTTACTGCAGTGATAAACAGATCAGTGAGTTTAACACACAAAGATATTGCTAGAATAATCACAGTGGCTGATCAGAATATGCACCTTGTTTTCCATTTTCCTCCTTAGTCGATAGAAGTGTGCTTGTGCAAACAAGAAAGCAAGGATGTCTGATTATTTTTTGGGTTTGTTAGAAGTGTATTTTCTTGTCCACGCAAAAATCCAGCTGGAATCACATTACAGGGAAAAAACCAACAACCTGTGACTGTAACTCTAGAAAGGACCAACAGGGACTGTCTGCAAAAAAACCCCAAAAAACCAAACACCAAAAAACCCCCTGCTGCATTTAAGTGACCAGCAGTACATCCAATGATGCCTCAGTCTACTTGTTTGAATGCCTTTCCTAAAGCAGATTTTCCCCTCAGACTAGTATGAATTAATGCAGTCATTGTCCTTTGCTCTCTTGAGGGTTATACCTATTCCTAGAGCTGATTTAAATTAGTTGTCCCAGCTAATTAAAGCATCTTAATTAATGGAAAAAATACAGAGTCCTTACCAGGCACTGCTTGGCTGGAACGCAGACTAAAATACCAGATTTTTTTTCTCATGCTTTAAATGGCTTGCTAATAAGAAAATGTTTTTACAACCTAACTCTCAAGAGGATAAAGTTGTTTTCCCACAGTCATAACCCGAATCTGGTTTGTTACCCCATTGCCACTTAAACTTCCACTGAAGGTAGGGTGTTGTTACCTGAGGAAAGGCTGTTTTTGCATGGGGTGGCTCCTGGAGGAAGCACAAGCTGGGGTAAAGCAGTATTACTCCCTTCCCTGCAAGAGAAGCAAGAGGATGACACACTGAAAGCAGTTGGCATTTTCCCCTTCTGTCCTCCCAGCCCTGTGGTGATACTTTGGGTCAAAGACAGCAAAGGGGAGGACAGGGGCAAGCCATGGCCCTCCGCTGCTCAAACACCTGCTCTGGGCACAGGGTATGAAGGGGTGCCACCAAAATAAATCCCACACGAGCCCCTCAGTTTGCATGGGCCAGGAGGCTGGAGACACAAGCTGACTTTACACCAGGACTTTCATACTTGCCTCCTTGAGGAGACAATATTCTTGTCTTGCTGTTTTCAGATTCACGAGGTGAACATGAGAATTGTATCTGGTCAGTGAGCTTCCTTCTCTTCAGGTTTCCTAGGGGTGTCTCTGTTTCTGAACGTCTGGTGCTTGCTGCTTCTCTGCTGCTCAGAGACATCTGGGTCCTGACAAAAGTGGGTTTGAGCAGAGATGGATGTGAACATTGAAGGCCCCCAGGATCTCCCTCTGAACACCAACAGCAAAAAAGGGAAGTGTTTTACAAGCACTCACCAGTCTGATGACTATGTTGATGCACAGTTTTTAGAGGGCACAATAAAATAAGCAAAGTAATTTAACTCTCCAGTTTAATTAGCTCAGAATTTAATTACCCTTGCAACTGAGGAAAAAGACCAGAGTCTGTTTCTAATTTAAGCTGTAAATTTCTCACTGCATGTCCTGGAACACCAAGTAAGTGAGTCTATGTACCCTTTACCTCTCAAATGAATGACCTGACCATCCTTTTAGTTCTCCATTCCACCAGTGATCATAGCAATCCACTGTATCATTTAAAACAATCAGTACTTAAGTAAGTGTGATGGTGAAGCCCCTTAGTCCTGTTCAGCTCTACCAGCAAAGCATTGCTCAAGAATCAGGAAAGCATCAAGATGCCATTGCACCATCTTCTGCTACAGCTTAAAGATGATCCTGCAATGGTGTGGTGTGGCCATTTGTGATAAAAGTCTAATAAAACTAAGCAGTTACAATAACTAACTTGTGGGCTTGTGGGCCGGTAGGGGAAGAATGGATGACCACAAAAAAACAGAGAGCATGTAAAAATAATGCTAAGTGGACACTAAACCAAGGAGGAACAGATGCCCCTGCCCACACACACATATTGGGCAGACACTTCCCAACAAAAAACTTGGGACACTGGTGACTCACTTCAAACCTTCCCTCTTAAGAGTGGCACCACTGACCTTAGGACCCAGCAGGCCATGGAAAGGGTTACCATTAGCACCAGAGAAAGGACTGAATACCAGCAAATCTGTCTATAACAATTTTAACTAAAGAATTAATCATAGTGAACAATAATTGGATAAATCGATCTGTCTGTGTTAGTATTATTGTAATTGGAATAATGATATCTCTAGTCAGTATAGTGAAGATTTTTTCTGCAAGGTTTTATGCCATATGCATGGCATGTAGCACAGCACTGTCTTATGAGCCCTACTCCAGAAACACAGATAAAGATACCCAATGCCCACAGGAATATATATATATATCTATATGAAGAACATATGTATAGATCCAAGTATGTACGTGGGTGTATATGTAAGCATATACATGTCTGAGTTATACATGAGCTATTCTCTCATGCTGTTTCCAGTAATAGAGCTTGCATGACCTTCAAAGGGACTATGGATAAGTAAAGACAATGGAGCAACGAACTTTCTCAGCTCTTCCACCCCAAACAACATAGCATTGGCACACAGGGAGTATGGTCTCAAGAGTGGCTCACCTTGACTCCCTCACTCCATGACACACGGATGTTGGGAGTTGCCTTGTCTCCAGTCAAACAGGCACAGCCACCCCAACCCTGTGGATATGGATGGTGGAAGGAGGAACAGTCAGTCTTCTCTTCCTAGGTTCTTCCCAGGAATAGGCAGTCTTCTCCAGATGAAGTGTTAGAAGCTTCTTTTACTACACTGGATTATTTAAACCTGTTCAACTTTGCAGTAAGTTCCCTGGGATTCGTATTTTAAATGCTTCTGTGGTGAGCGTAACAAAATTTGAGGTCATTGCTGCCTTGTTGGATATTGATTTCTGTCCAATGAGGAAGCATTTTAACTGGGTTACAAAGTGTTCTTCCCTAAGATACTTAAAATAGGGCTGAGGAACCATTATGATATAAACTAATAATAAAATTCAGAAATTATTCTGAAATCGCTTAAACATCAACTCTTTGTTATCTTTTCCTGTGGAGCATATTTCTCAATTCTGTTATCACTGAACTGCTGTTAGACAGAAATTTCAGTGAGCCTCAAAACCATAGAAAACTTGGATTATTTTTTCTTTTTTAGAGAAGATTTTGGTCTTGTTGATATTTGAACAGTTAGGGTGTGTGATCAGAGAAATTGCAGGTTTGTATATTTTTACTGCTTCTGTATGGTATGATGTTATTACTCATGATTACTAAGCCAGTCAGGCATGAGAGAATGGATGTTGCAAGCATAGCATGATGCTCCTCTCAAAATTATAAAAAAGTCATAAAATTAAAAGTCATCAGACAGTTGATCTACCTTCTAAAAGTCCCACTGAACCTGTCCATGCAAAATGAGGGCAAAACAGGGGCCTTTCTTCCCCCTTTTAAGTTAATTCCTATTTGATTAGTACTTTTGAGAGAGCCTGAGGTGAGAGGAGTAACCCACAGCATGCACAGTGTGGGCCTTAGCCAAACCCATGGAAATAAATGGGAAAATATCTTAGGAAGTGGACAGAGCTTGGTATTAATCAGAAGCTGCCAAACCTTACGTAGCTGTCTCCGTGCTAATGCGACGTTGTCTCCCATCAAAGTGCCTGTTCTGATTTAAATCTTTTTCTTCCTGGAAAGGGTAGGCTTGTTTTGTAAAGTGCCAGTGGCATGAGATTAGCAGAGACTCCCAAGAGTTTGTGAGAAAATGTTTGGGGATGCTTTTTGTCTCTGAACACTGTCTGGTGCTAAGAGAAGGTCACAGCATTTATGTGAGTACACAAATACAGTTCTGTATGGATGAGAAGTTGTAAAAATAAACAAGCAAAGATCTACAGAACACTCAGTCTGTGTTAGTATTATTGTAATTGCATTAATAACATGTCTAGTCAGTATATGTATTTTTTGTTTGCTTGCTGGAACTGAAGACTGCTGCTGTGCTATGGCAGTTGAGCAGGCAGTGGGGAGCTCTCCTGAGGTCCCAGGAGTACGCAAGGTTCTAGGTGGACCACATGGCTGATGCAAGGGAGAACTGCCTCTTTCCTGGAGGGGCACAGGGTTTCTCAAAATAAACCTGTGATCCATCTGGGGACAGGTCCTGTGCTGGTCTGAAGTAGCTGAGAGCTCTGTTGCTTATTATCAACTGAGAATTTTGTCTAAAACTCTAATGCAAAATGTCTTTCAAGGAGGAATTGCTAGGAACTCCATGACAGCAAATAGCTGCCATTCTCTATTGACCCCTCCCACTACAAGGAGAGTTACTTCTTTTTTTTCTTTGTTGTTTTCCAGTTGTGTTTTCTGATTTTTACTCTTTGCCTTCTGTAGCTTCCTTTGCCCTGCTTATCTTACAGGTTAAAAACAATAAAAAGGGATCTTTAAATAGTATCGGTTCCTCTGTTGTGCTAGTTGACCACTGGAGAGTAGGATCTGCCTCCTTTTTCAAGCTTTTGCATATATTATTCCCAGTACCTGCTGGTATATATAATGGGCAGTGCTCAGTGCTCCCTCAGTTTGTTTTCCTGACTGCAGTTAGGATGGAAGTTAAATCCCCATAAGAGAACTGGCACACTGGAGTCCCTCTCTTCCCTGCCAAGTGCCAGGTAGATGGATGTGGAGATGAGTTATGGCAACTGGGATCTAAAAAGCACAGAGAGGAAGAACTAGAGTAGGGGAACAAAAGCATGGGATACTTATCTTTTCCCATGGCCTGCAAGTAAGGATGCAGACAAAGCAGGACTGGTCGTACCCTCCCTCAAATTTTTTGCTCGGAAGTGAATGACAGGTTCCCTGTGTTTCTCAGTGGATCTGAGAGCACTTTTCACCAGGGGAATTAGAGCCCACCTGTGGTTCAGTGCACAACATGGCAGATCTTTCATGTGGGGAACATATCAAGGAAATATTTTTTAATATTTCCCAAATACCTTAGTCTAAATAACATTTAAAAAAAAAAAAGGCAAAAAGCAAGGAAACTACTTGGGAAGAAGCAAAATCTTTGTGTTTGTTAGCTTGGCTCACCATCCTTTCTGTGTTTGGGTCTTCCCACCTCTTGCCTTGAATGTAGTAACCTTTTTTCTCCCCTCTCAATCCCCATCCTGGTAATTCACAATGTAGGCAGTGTTGTGGAAAGCTTGGCTGTATTTTAAGCACAGGAGGAGCTGGGGCTACCATTTAAAAACTTTTAATCTGCCTTCCTAATAGTATGAAATAAACTGTTCTCCTGGGTGTTCATAGCTGCGTCCTCACTGCATATATTCTTCTACTGAAGATCTAGGTATACAAACAAATGCATTCACAAATAATTTCTGGGAATAAATACTTGTAGTGCAAGTATTTGTTGAAAGACAGAATCTTGTTCACTTATTTAAAAGGAGGTGTTTTTTTCCTCTGTGCTCAGAGACCATGTTATCTTGCTTTTCAAGGTGGGACTAGCTGGCAAAACCAGTCTAACCCAGGAGCCTAGACCAAAAGCCCTGGGAAGCAACTGAGGTTTTGCCATAGCTATTTTCTTACCTCCTGTGTCCAGAGAGAACATATCATGATGTCAAGCTTTACTGTCCTTGCTCAGTCAGCAGGTAGGGGTAGAAGTCCATACCCAGCAGAGAATACATGTATCTGCCACCCATTTGTCTCCTGGCAAATTGCACAGCCATCAGTTAGGCCCATGGCTCTCTAGATTGTGCACGGTGGCAGAGAAGTGCCAAAATGTCAGCCACAGATGATGGAGGAGAAAATACTGGGGAGTGAGTCTTAATTCCAGACTGTTTCTGTAAGGGAAGAGCCTTACTTGGTTTCAAGGAGAAGCACCTTCTTCCACTGAGGATGAGTGGGTTGTCCTTCTTTACTGCAAGTGGGTGTCAAAGTCCTTTTTGGGACCTAGCAGAGGAAAATTATCCTTTTAAGTTGAGCAGATGGCAGGTGTTTTGTCATTTTTGCCAATTATAAGGCATGTTATAAGCTCTCTTCTGTGACAGCAGAGACCCAGATCCAGTTCATGACTCCTCCAGTGGGGATTCACAGACACACTTTCCATTTCCCACAACAATGAGGGGACCAACAGGCCATAAGCTGTTGTGAAGGAAGGGCTGGGGGAATATTTTCCATCTCTCCTGTTGAGCTCAGCCCATTTTTGCATTTTCATCATTGTGGCTGTGGACTGATTTAACTTCATTTGGTGCTGAAATAAGCTGAAATGGATTTTTTTTTAAATGAAAATTTGGATGAAAAATACCCATTCCATTGCCAAATTTCATCTTCTAGCAGCAGGCTGATTTTTAAACACATTTCTAGGTAGGGAGGTTTTAAAAAGTCTCTGCAGAAAGCAGAGTCCTAGTCAATAACTACATTTTCAAGATATGGAGAGTCTCAACATGCTATTTGTGTTATGAGGGAAGTGAAGAATACATGAAAATCTTCTTTTGTCTTTCATTTCCAGCCTTAGGATGAGATAATGTATCTTGAAGCAGCCTTAACTATTACTAAAGAAAATCAGTTATATGAATTTGTTGCATGAAGTGATCAGCTCACATTGTTACCTTGATGTATGAAAAAATTCTGCAAAGAAGGAGTGATATTTAATTTTGTCTGTGAAGTTTAGCTTTGTAAAATTTATGACTGCAGAATTCAATTAAAGTTAGTGGAGTTGAGCCAATAGAGAATTTGACCTCACAAGAATAAATAACTCTCATGGTCTCAGTAGACCAGTTTGTTAGTGGGCTGTCAGTTCTTAGAATTCAACTGTATATGCTCTGGGGAACAGGAATAACTGTAAACAACTCTAGCAGAAGCATTTAAAAAAAAATGTTTTCTTTCATGCCTGGATTTTCTGTTTCATTGTGGGGCAAATGTACCCAGTTCTGAATTAGGCAAAATTGCTCTTCTGATTTGGAAAGTGTATTGGAGTGTCTCCAGGTAAGAAGGATGAGATGGGTATTACTTGGAAAAAGAGGGCAAAGGGATGAAATAACTGAGTGCAGCAAATTTCTTGTGTGTTTTCTGTCATTTTAATCTTAGAAATATGAGGTGCTTAATGAAAGCTGCTTCACATAATACCATGTTTCCTTGCCCTTGGCAGCAATGCAGAGGTCATGTGTTCACACAGAACAATTCTTTCATGACCTCTCTGATGTGCTGAGCACAAACACACTTTTCTTTGCCCTGGGCACGCTGTATTTCTTCTATTCCCACTTGTTTCTTCAATAAACATACATATTGTGTCAGCTATAGATAACTGGCCTCATTTCTGAAAGCTCCCTCTCTGTCTGTCTCAGTATAACTCACTGAGGAGCCTGGCAATTCAGGAGAATACTTTTCATTTGCACAGGTCTTAATTCCCTGTATATCACCTTTGGTGACTAGTGGCAGGAAGGTGGACAACCTCTGCAGGCAGACATGACAACAGTCGGTGTAAGGTTTGTTGATTTTTTTCCCAGGTGACAGCAGCAAGCCCCTTTTTGAAAGAGACCAGAATGGAATAACTGTGGTTTTGCTTGAAATGCTTAAATTTTCTCTAATTTTTTGGTTTGCAATGAGGATAAGGTGGCAGTAACAGTTACTTCTCCTGCTAGATTTTTCTTATGACTCTACGCAGGAATGGATGCAATTTCCTCATAAGGTCAAGTTGTTCTAAAGTTTGTGCAGAGTCATGCACATGTATATAAATTAGTGCAAATATGAGTTTTCTATTTCTCAGAATATATAGGCTGGTCTTTAATTCTTCTCGGTTGTTAAATTCTGACCCTGAAAGCCCCTGATTGTTTTCTTATGTGTTTGATTGTCCAAAGGCCTTGGAAAGTTATACCTAGAGTGCACTAAAGGTCTGCTAGGAAAATGAAGGAGTGGCCAGAAGAACCTGCAGGAGGTGGGGCCCGTGGGTCACAGATCAGGTCCAAGGCAAGAACTGACATTCAGACTCCTAAAAAAATATGAAGTTTCAAATTCAGTTATTGGTCAGAAACCTCTGCCTGTAAAAGGGATGCACGTAAACAAGCTGATTAAGAGACAGTTTGGTAGTGAGGAAATTCAGCTTGTGCAGGGAGCCAGTGAAAAGCCTCTGTACCCCATCACACCCCCATTAAGCTCTTCTTTAGCCTGCTGTATGCACCCCATGCAAAGACATTGCAACCACAGCAAAAACCAGATATACCCACTGACATTTTGTCTGTGATGCTCCGAGTCCAGTGTTCTCTGATCAGGCTCTTTCAGGTATTCCACAAGGAGGGGCTCATGTTTAATATCCAATTGACTCCTTTAATCTCTTTGGCCTTACACATGATTTTAATTCAGAAGGGTGATAGCAATGTTCTGAAGGGACAGCATCACATTAGCAATATATAGTGGAATCGCAATACAAGGGGGATTCCTGGTCTCTGCATGCTCCACTGTCGCCATGCTGGGTGTCCCCCTGTCACCCAGCCTGTTTGGTGCTGCACAAATCCTTTGTGGATCAACTTTGCAGTTGGTTTCTAGGGGAGGAGCCTGCAGGCGATTCCCTCTTGGCATGGGTCTTTAGGTTTCCTGAGTGTCCATGCTGATATCTAGGTATGCAGCAGCAAGTTTGAACATCCTTTCTGTTTGGCAACAGAAATGACAAATAGACTTGTTTCTTGTAAAAAATCCTATAGTATCTCCACTGACCAAAATGAGGGGATACCTCCTCTATAGAATGTGTCTGCCCAACTTGCTGTGCGTGGGTCAGAGGCCCTCTTGACCACATGACCTGTGGTTTACACCAGTTAATGGGACATGAGATTACCTATACTATGTTCTCCTTATAGAGTTAGCTATAATAAACAGTATTTTAAATTATACCTTACAGTATGTGTGTGTCTTTTTTACTGTTATCAAGAGGGACCTGCCCCTCCCTGTGCAAAGCAGGATGAAAGGCTGGGTGCCTGCAAATTTAGTAATTATTATTACCATTATTACAGCCCAGGCTTTTCTAGTCCTGTTTGGGCTTACACATGGAGACTAAGACATTTGAAGCAGTAACATTAGACCATGTCATGTTTTCAATTTTAATAATGATACTAAAACAACCTAATCATAAGCAGTAGTCAAGCATAAATATACCCTTAAAAAACCCTTAACAGTCGTAACACAGGATAAATATACCTCAGTTTATAAAAGACTTAAGCATGTCTCAGATAATTAAAAATATACTTTTTTTTGACAAGGTTTCTCCCTGCAAATCTGCAACTTACTGAGAGAGCCAAGCCGATTAAACCAGACCACTTCTGGCACTCAGGCTGCTGTTTGAACTTTTAACAAACAGATGGGCACCTTGTGGATTTGCCTGCTGCACATGCATGTGCTCAAAAAGCCATCAAATACGTTCAGGGGCAGAGAAGGTCCATCAGGGGCTATTAGAGAGGATTTGACATCTGGCTCAAGAAGTCTCTAAGGCCTGAGATGGCAGCAGCTAAGAGGGTATTTCAAAGGAATTACCCATGTGTGGTAGCCCAGTCCCAACAGCCTTCTCATAGACATCTGCTCCTACTGCTGCCTAGAGAGGAGACACATTCACCTTCTGCCTGATCCAGTGCATCTATTAGCTCTTTTCTATTAGTCTTGGGAAAGCAGGATTGAGTTACTGTAGTGAAGAAAGAGAAGCAAACTGAAAAATACTGCATTGAAGTATGCATAAACATGCTCCCAAAATACAGTTAGCACATAGAAGTCAAAATGAAAATGCCCATCTGTCAGCCTCTCACATGTAAAATTTTGCATATACAGTTTTATGTAAAAAGCTGTATACATACAATACAAGATGAAGCCAAATTGGTCTCAGCAAATAGCTTAGAAACCATAGAGAAGTGATGTCTTTTCCTATGGGTGATACTTGTTTGCATTCACTCATATGAAGCAACCCCAGGGAGGTCAGCTTGTGTGCACATGGACCTTTAGTCAAAGTCAGCTGGACTTTGAGCATGTGCAGCTTCATTGAGCCCCATTTCAGGTTTATGATGATAATTTATTTGAGTTTTTTTGGTCACAGTTCTGTCCTGTAGCCTGGCCAAGGGAAGGCTTCAGAGATAATCCCCTCCTCAGAGAGCTCACACGACAGACCTTGACTAGGGAGAGATCAGAGGACAGTGCCCCGTCTCTTGTCACAGAGTAGTCAATGCACACACGTGCTTTCTTAAGGAAAGGGGTTTTTGTCCTGAAATTATTTAAAGGAAACTGCCACCACTGTAGATGGAAACATCTTGGAGAGGCCTTTTATGTATAAGTCATTTGAGGAGGAAAACCATTTCACCGGAACAGCACAAGTGGGAAGGGATGAAGAAGAGTGAGGGAGGAGCAAAGCAAGCCAGGTGGGAAGGTGCAGGATGACTGTCATGCTGCAGAGCCAAAAGGTGGATTTGGCTTTGGAGGAGGAACTGTGGGACAGGATACCATTTGGATACCTGACGTGGAGAGACAGAGAAAGGAACTAATACTTAGGCAGGCTGACACCAGCTTTCAAAGTGTTTGTGTTTGAAAGAGGCAGAACTCTTGGGTGTGGCTGGTCCATAGATCTGCTGTCTTTAATGTGTCTGGCTTTACTGTGCATGTACAAAAAATTCAGAGCACCAAAATGAAGACAAAAGGAATAAACAAAAGGGAAAATCAGTTATACTAAAACATTTTTCACACCAGATGTGTTATTTACCATTATTATCATGAACTGGGGAAATGATACTGTGCTTGTGACTGCAAAGGTGAATGAAGACAATGAAACAGCAAAGAGTATAGAAACATCCCAATGAATGTGCATCTCATACCCTCCACCAGACCCAGGTTTGCACTGCAGTTAGCAAGAAGTTCTCTTTCCCCATACTGGATAAGAAAAAGCTTTTCAATCTTAGAAGCAAATCTGTAATTTTAGTAAGTGTCTCTGTTCAGTTGGTGAACAAAAATGCTATTTCGTGCTGGCTGTTTTCAAGCAGGCACTACAGAGGGGTGAGTCTGCAAATTAGATATAGTTGTTATAATCACTATTGCAGGGATCATTCTACTCCTTAGTGTGCTGATTGTTTTCTCCCACAGGCTTCTTGTTCTGTACAATTGACTTCAATGGCTATAATTGCACTTCTGAGCCACTGAATGATCCCAAACAATTGCAAGCTTAATGTCAGCTCATGGAAAGCAACAAGAACTTGTTATATTGACTCAGAGTTAGTGGAGCAAAGCAACAATAACAATACAGGTGGACTTGGAAAGATTTGTAATAGAGCGTTTTTCATCCACAGATCATGTACTCAAGGAGTGTCCTGGTTTGAGGGGCACAATGGTTGGAACATAAGTACGGGGAGACCTGAAAAACTGACTGTCACACTTTCCCAAACCCGCCAGGGTGAGTGCTTCCTGCTCTCTTCATCCATGGCCAGTGTCCTGGGAGAACTCCATCAAGTCTTCTGCCTCTGACCCTGATCTGCTCGTTCTCAAAACTTTGTGTTTCTGAATCCAGTTCCAGTCTACTGCTGACTCCAGGAGCCCAGTCTGAGACCTTCCCAGGGCTTGCCCTGCAGCCCCAGTGGTGTGTGAGCACTACAGAGGGGAAGGCCATAGTGGTTTTGCATATATGTGCACATATTTAATTCTTTTTCATCATTACTGTTTCATTAAAGCAGCATAGTTTAGTTTCCAACCTGTAAGTCTCTCTCCCTTATTCTCTTTCCTTTCCCTTTCTGGGAAGAGAGAGGGGTTAACAAAGGCATCTGTCATTTGTTTAATCACCAGCCCAGTGTCAAACCTTGACAAGGAGATGACCTGACCTGCATGGAATCACAATGGAAAGGATTTTTTCTAGGAATGTTAGAGTTACTCAGCTAATTTGATCCATTCCTGGAGGAGCACAAAAAAGATGACAAGAATGTCGTTACAAGGGCTACTTCGTATTTCTTTGAACACGTTGGGGATGAATCTCTTCTCCTGAGCTAACAATTTGTCAGCAATTACTTCCAAACCCTTAAAAGTGAAACACTATTCATTTAGACTTGTCAGCCTCACAGAAATATTCCATGTTGAGCAGTTTTTCACACAGCAATTTTTAAAGGATGAAGTCCTAAGGCGTAGTTTCTGGAGTTGATCCCCATTCACTGGAGATGGTGTATTTCATTGAGCCCAACAGTGAATTCCTTGTAAGAGAGTGGTATTTCTTTATCAGATTCCTGTGGTCAGTTTTATGACAGCGAAATACATGTGTCAGGAAATAAAATATGTTTGTAGGCAGGGCTAAAAAAAAAATTGAATGAGTTTGCTGTAAAGCTCTGTGAGCTTGGCTTGCAGCTTAAGGGCAGGGAGCAAGAGGGATGGGAGCAGTCACTGTTACTTCTGGAGACCTCCTCTCCTTCCAGTGGCAAAGCATGGCTGGCCCTCACCCTCTCCTGCCACAGCAGCTAGTTTGGCTTTCTAAAACTTGGACATAGCATAATAGACAAAGGACTCCCTTTTTCTGCTGTCCCAGCAATCTGCTGCCCTAATTACATGCTTATTTTGCCCATGCCTACAACATGTCCTGGCTCATAACCATGTGATCAAGGCTGTCCCTGAGGGGTTTTAATTGATTAGAGCAGCTCTTGATTCTTTGGACAAGAGATGCAAGGTATAAAGCTGGGTGTGTCTGGAAGGGAAATAAATATATTTGAAAGTATTTTGGTTCAGCTTCAGAATTAAATTCAGAAGATTCAGAAAAGGAATCTAAGACACATCTTTAGTGTTGCGGTAAAGGGATAAACCATAAAGCAACACGCAGCTGTCTGGGGTATTTTGAAGAAGCCATCAGTGAAACTCCAAAAGAGAAAAGGCAATGTCTATATCCAGACATTACTCAAAACGAAGAGGGACAAACTGAATTTCTCATGACTTAGTTGTGAATTTGCTTTGTGTTTTTTGGTCAGTGATGATAGGGAAACTATAAAGCAGTAGCTGCTTTTAAAGATGATTAAAAATTAGTTTTACTACTATGTAAAAGAAACAAAACCCTCCATGTTCTTGATCTCTGAGGAGAGTCACATCTGACATTCTTCAAACTAGATTTCAGATGTGTTTTGTGACTTGCTTCCTTCCTAAATTTGGCAATTAAGAAGGTATGCTGCTATAATAATAGACTCATAGAATTATTTAGGTTGGAAAAGACCCTTAAGGTCATCAAGTCCAAACTCAAACCTAGCACTGCTAAGTCCACCACTAAACCATGGCCCTAAACACCACATCTACATGTCTTTTAATTACTTCCAGGAGGACAGGGTTGGCAACTCAACCATGTCCCTGGGCAGCCTGTTCCAATGCCTGATAACGCTTTCAATGAAGACATTTTTTCTAATATCCAATCTGAACCTCCTCCGATGCAACTTGAGGCCATTTCCTCTCGTCCTATCTTAGAAATATAAGGTGTCATGTTACTTGGTGGAAGAGACTGACACCCACCTCATTACAACCTCCTTTCAAGTTGTTGTACAGGGCAACAAGGTCTGCTTTGAGCCTCCTTTTCTCCAGACTGAAAAACCCCAGTTCCCTCACCTGCTCTTGGTAAGATCTGTGCTCTAGACTCCTCACCAGCTTCATTGCTCCTCTTTGGACACATAATATGTACAACATTTGTTTGAAACAAATAGGAAAAAGAGCTTTTTGACCAGGAATAAAATGTTGGTCGCACAAATAGCCTATAAAATTGATTTAATTTAAATGTTCTGACTCCTTGTCACCGTTTGACTCAGGTCCAACAACAATGCTCTCGATCCCCTCCCCCTCCCAACCAGGTAGGGAAGGAGAGAAAGAAAAAGAGAGAGACTTGGCTGGATTGAAAACTAAACTACACAGCTTTAATTAAAACACTAATGAATAATACAAGAAAATATATACAATTATATACAAATATGTTCAGATATGGGCAAAAGCCTCTCTCCTCCCCCCACCCCTCTGCAACTCCCACAGCACTTCCCTGACCTGGGAAGAGTCCCGAGGAATCCCAGAGCTGCTGCTGGAGAGGGAGCAGAGTGATGAGGATCAGGAGAGCTCGAGCTTGGGGTTTGATGGTGATGGATGGATGGAGTCCTCCCCAGGCACTGGCCATGGATGGAAGAGAAGGGAAGAAGAAGCAGGAAGGAAGTTGTCTTCTGTCATCTCTGACCTTCCTCTGAGCTTACGTAGATATATGGAATGGAATATCTCTGGCCAGTTTTGCTGTCCGTCTAACTCAGCCTCCTACGGGGGGGTCACAGATCTCCCCACAGTGTCTGAGCCGGCAGAGTGCAGGTGCAGCCTTGAAGCCTCAGTAGTTAGAAAAACATTCCACTGTCTTATCAGCCTAGCAGAACACACTGTTGCTAGTTAAAAGAAAGCTTACTGAAGGAAAAAAAAATCAGTAAAAAGAAAAATTGGCTTCATCCTGGCTCAAACCAGGACATGATCCTTCTGTAAAGAGATAAACATGAAGACACAAAGTCTTTGGGAGCAGAAACCTAGTGAATGAAGGGTCTTTGTCAACACTGATGAAAAATCCTGGGGAGAAAGTGTGCAGGAAGACTGATGGAAATGATTAACCGAGCTAAAGGGCATCACACCTGTCTGCTGACATCAACACAAGTGGTGAAAAAGGCAGTGAAAGCTTAGGAGGAATAGGAGGAGCTCTCTGTTTACTGGATCATGGAAAGAAGGCACAGAAACGGGGAACAGATCTCGCTCCTGTAAGCTGGCTCAGTACCATGCAAGAAACCAGGCTAACTGAAGCCACCAGCATCTTCTTACTTCCATTTTCACATTAATATTTCTCTTAGTTTTACCCTCTTGCTGTCTTTTCATTTTGAGGGTTCCTAATATTCCAGCATCAAATGCACCTCATGTACCAATATAAGTTAGGGGAGGAGTTTATGGAGAGCAGTTCAGAGGAGAAGGATCTGGGAGTCCTGTTAGATAGTAAATTATCCATGAACCATCAACATGCCCTTAGTGCCAAGAGGGCCAATGGAATCCTGAGTTGCATAAGGAAGAGTGTGGCCAGAAGGTCAAGAGAGGTCATTCTGCCCCTCTATTCTGCCCTGGTGAGGCCACATCTGGAACACTGCATCCAGTTCTGGGCTCCCCAGTTCAAGAGAGACAGGGAACTACTAGAGAGAGTTCAGTGGAGGGCAACAGAGATGACTGGGGGATTGGAGCATCTCTCTTATGAGGAAAGGCTGAGAGAGCTGGGACTCCTTAGCCTCTATAGAAGTAGATTATACAGAAGGTAGGGTTTACTTTCTTTGCAAGTGTTACATTGTAGTCACTGGTCGGCGTTAGTTGTGGGTGTCAATGTTTTATTTTTTATTTCAGAACGTTTGTTTGATGGAAGCAAAAAATAATATGCCTTGCTGTGGGGTAAGCAATCCAGCTAACTTGAGTCCATTTTAAATGGACACTTGAGACAGATTCTGCTGCAGCAGAGCAGACCAGTACCATCAGTGTACAGGACAAAATGCACTTGGATGGGAGAAGAAAAAGATGCCACAGGAACAGAAATGGTATAGAAAAAAAGGAAAGGGTTTACATGCAACAGACAGGGATCAGAAAGGATGGGAGGCTTTGTCTTCATGGGTTAGAAATAGCTGAACTGATCCACGAAGACCATCATTAAACCAGCTTTAATAATGTGCTGTCATGAAGAGGAAATTACTTTCACTCTCAAAATGAGCAGACTATAGAAGGATGCTTAGAGATGGCTTGTGAGGCTGCAGCTGGTTTCTTATTCTCCTTCTTTTTTTTTTTTTTTTTTAATTCTAGAACAATAAGCAAATGGTGGCAAAGTGGTTGAGGTGCCTCACTGTGCTTGCAGAGCTCACGGTCTCTGGCAAACCCATCCTGCAGGCTGTAGCTCATCACAGAGGTCACAGAATCACAGAATCTTAGGGGCTGGAAGGGACCTCGAGAGATCATCTAGTCCAACCCCCCTGCCAGAGCAGGGTCACCCAGAGTACATCACACAGGAACTCATCCAGGTGGGTTTTGAATGTCTCCAGTGAAGGAGACTCCACAACCTCTCTGGGCAGCCTGTTCCAGTGCCCTGTCACTCTCACAGGAAAGTTTTTCCTGATATTCACCTTGAACATCCTATGCTCCAATTTGCCCCCATTGCCCCTTGTCCTATCACTGGTCACCACTGAGAAAAGCCTAACTCCATCTCCCTGACACTCACCCCTTACGTATTTGTAAACACTGACGAGGTCGGGCAGGTGATGGGGGCAGATCTCAGTGACTGCTTTTATCCGAGTTCCTGGCTATGTGCTGGCTCCACCGAGCTGTCTAGGTTTGGCGAGCAGAACCAGGAAACCAGTGGTGCCAGTATGCTCAAACTGGAATGGAAAGGCAGCCCCGAGACCGGGGCTAGCACTGATTTCTGAGGGCCAAGAAAATCCCTCCTGAGTAAGCACTTGTTCCTTTTCGAAGGGACAGGGCTGTACTTTTCTTCGGCCCACAGCGTCACCTCTAGACAAACCTGTTTGCTTGGGCAGGGAGCTGAGGAGCGGGATTCAGGGGCTGCCGGCGAGATCCCGCTGCACCGGGGCAGGCAGAGCCGGGCTAAAACAAAGACTCTGTGAAATTGACTCTTGGTTATAGACTGCGACTTAATAAATTTCAGTATATGTGGAGATAACATGCATCCTTTAACATAATATCCATCAAGCTTCTGGTGCAAACTGTATTGTCCACACTTGGGTTTTTAAGGATGTATTGCAGCAAAACATCAGGCAAGTTGTTGGTTATGGCTTTGTGAGAAATTTGGCAGGCAGGGATGTGAAGACTCATCTGACAATTTAATGCAGAATTCTTTGTGGGCTCTTTTCTCCTCCTGTCTCCCAGGAGAGCTTGATCATTCCTTTTCAGGAACTATGATATTTTTGCAATATGTGTAATTAATCAGAGAACACAATGTAATTGAAATACTAATTACATGCGGGAGGAAGGAGGTGGGTTGGGGTGCGGGAGGAAGGAGGTGGGTTGGGGTGCGGGAGGAAGGAGGTGGGTTGGGGTGCGGGGCGGGCAGGATGCGGGGAGGGCAGGGTGCGGGAGGAAGGAGGTGGGTTAGGGGTGCGGGAGGAAGGAGAGACAGGACCAGATCTGCCCGCACCGGGGTGGGCGTGTGTCCTTTTTGGGGCGGGGGGAGGAGGAGCCTCTCAGTCTCTGCGGTATTTCTTTTGGGGAGGGCGGAGGTTCCGCGTTTCCTCGCAAGCCACAGTCATTTTGAGAAGCTCTCTCGCCCGGGAGGACTGCGAGCTGAGGGGAAGCTCTGAGGTTCAGCTGCTAATTTGGGGTCCGTGGGCTTGTTTTTGCTTAATTTCTCCTGCCAGGGAAGGCTTGTGGAACCTCCTCATCGGTTTTTAATTGCAGGGTTGAAAGGGACGTGGGGGTGGGGATTTGGGTGGGTTTGGGTTGGGTTTTTTTCCAGCACTTGAAAAACATTCAGTGCCTGGAGACCACTTGTGAAATAAATGCTGTTGTGTTTTTATCTCTCTGGTTAGAGTGTGAAGGAATATATTGATGGTGCCTTCCTATGAACAGAGAGGTCAGTACCTGAAATAAGTGGGTTCCATGTCACCTTTGGGTTTGTCTAACATAACTACGTGTTAGATTTACTTAGATTTAGTAACTTTTCATTAGAAGACTTGCTAGTTAAGCTCTATGTTTTGTATTCTATGTGTAGTGCAAAGTGCTAATAATAGGCTTGGCATTAATGCACACAAACGTACTTCATGAATGCATCAGTAATTAGAAGAAAGATGCCTACCTTAATGTTCTTAAAACCTCTTACATGTCTTGCTGAAACAGCCTGTATGTATTAGTGAAGCTGACCTTGCTTCTCTGGCAGAAACATCCAGCAGTACTCCAGCTGCCAGCATTGTGTCCACATGGCTGTGTCTCTGTTGTGAGTGCACATGGCATCAGGTAGTGGGCACCAGCCCCAGCTTGCCCGCTGATCTCATCTCCTGAGGCAGCAGGAGATGGTGAGCATGCATCTGCATGCAGAGCTCTAGGAAATGAGTGTAGAGGCACCTGAGGGTGAAATCTGCTGGTCGTTTGTGTGACAACATAGACACACCCCTTCTAGGCAATAAAAAGTTAGTAGTAGCAGAACACTAGGTAGTTCTTGAGGAGAGCACAGAATTTTCATGTAGCATCATCTAGTTGATGAAATGAGATGGAGTCTCAACTGATTAGGGCTCCAGGCCTTAAGAGAGAATCACCGAATCCTTGCACGTTCCTTAAGCATTTCCCTTTTTTCTTGTTTCAGAATGCTCACCAGAACCCCAAGTGTCATTGCCCAAGTGTTTCTTTTTCTAAGCATAGTTCTTGTCATTGCTATTGCAGTGATTCAGGTAAATCAGCAACAGACCCTCTCCCCAGGGTTTAAGGTAAGTTGAACATGTAAAGAAGGAAAACAACGTTTTTAACTCCTATTTAATATTGCTACTTTATAAATGAATATTTATTATGTGATTGAAACGAGCATACAGCCCTCAATTAATTTTTAATCACATCTCTGCCATCGGAAAATTGAAGCTAAGATAAAAGAGAACTGGTCAAGATTGCAGAGTCAGTGGCAAAGCAGGAAAAGCATTCCTTGAGTCCATGTCTGTGATGTCTATCACACAGTGTCTTCTCCAAGACTAAAAGGCCAAGTGAGAAGAAAATCCCACTGCTTTTTTAATTTTGCCAGAGATTGAAAGTAATTTTAAGATAATTTTGAAGTGGGAAATACCTGGAGTTTAAATTCTGCCCCCAAGCACAGCTAGGAAGTTTGTTCTGAAGTCTCTGCAAACTGTTCCTGTGTGTCAAAAGCATTTGGGCTGTGCACTTTATGACATGTTGGGACTTGCTGAATATTAACAGAAGCAAAGTAGCTTCATGAGGAGGGCAGAACAAACTGGAAAAGACAAACTGAAATATTCTGTCATTTAGGCTTTGCCTTGTGCTGCTGCAGCATGTGCAGATCCTTCAGTAAAGTGTGTACTCAAACTGAGGACAAATCTGTAGAAATTAGCCTTCTAAAGAAACTGCGTAGCCTGGCATTTTGAGTTCTGTGTTTCATCTCAGGAGAGCTACAAGCATATAAACCTTGTCAGATGCTTTGAAGTCCTTGTTTTCTTTCCCTCTGTGTGTGCACTTAACTGGATAGTTCACATACTGATGGCTATAGGCTAATGTCCCTGAACAGGACTACAAACACCTTTGGCTATGTCTGAATCATTTGTTGGTGTTCAGGTCAGACAATGGTATAAAACTGTATTCTGATACTAGTTTTATGTGTTTGTGTGGTGTGGCAGGGTGTGTGTGCTGGGATCTCCCTGTTGTGTCCTGCATCTCTGCTTGCAACAGCCTTACATCCTGCCAGTTTTCATTGAGGCATGACTGGACTGACATGTAAGCTGAAGCCATTATCTAAATGGCATCCTAAACAACCCTTGTGTTTGTCATTAATTCAGTTTCACATTCAGAATGAGGAAACTGCCTTACTCTGAGCAAACGCCAGACCCACCATGACCAGCTGGTTGAGATGGGGAGGTCTTCTTCCTGAATCACAGCAGCTTCATGGCTGGTCCTGGAGAAAGACTGGTGGTTCCTTTGCTAGGTGCTTTGGCTTTGGGTTTCTTTTTGGGCTGCAAGCCTGCCATTGCATAAAATCCCAGTTGATATAGGAGGTCGTGTGTTTGATTCCTGAGATGCTGAGTAGTCCTAAGGAAGTTACTCTTCAGGAGCAGAGGGAGGACCTTGGTGTGCCAGTGCAGAACTCCCCAGCACTTAGCTGATGTGATGGAGCCTGGAAGTGGCAATGTCCTAAACTTAGCAGTTTATTTAAATGAAATATGGCAATAACATGATGAAAACAAACATACTCTTTGTAAATGGCCTCATTCTTCTTCTGGCTCTTGTCCACAAAACCAAAACAACTACTGAAGGATAACTAGAGTTCATGTTACCTGTGGCATAAGAGCTCTTTCCCAGGATGCCCACTGAGAACATTCAGGTTCATTCCTTTGTGGCACAAGGGAGAAATGACCTGTCATGCCACTGATGTTGTAAAGTGTTGTTGCAAAATGAAGTATTTTTGTTCCTTTAATTTGCCCCTCCAGGTGCTACATTTCTCAGCGTCTAAATTTTGCACGTCTTTTGAGTCTTAGGATACATTTTGCCTTGTTTGTAGATGTTATACTTGATTAAAAGTAATACAAACCTATGTAGCTGAACTTCTGAAGTCCACTTCTAGCATGGACCCACTCTTGTAGCCTCAGTCTTCCACGTAACTAGTCCAGCCTTGTTAGCCTCCTGTGGCAGTTTTCCAAAGTGATTGGAAGGCAGGTGAGCTGTCATAACTGCTTTCAGGGCTCATGCATCTCTACATCCTCCTGTGGAAAGGGATTCAGGTGAAAGGGTAATTAAACCTGGGGCAGCTTCTTACTTCCATTTTGGGATTGCAACACTTCAGGATATAATTACAAAGCCATTTGTATGAATATCCCTTATCTGTTTGGGCCACAACCAGATTGGTTGTCACACAGGTAGTTCTTGCAAGGGAAGGACAAACACTTGATAGGGGAGGGATAGTTGTCTCCTTAATCAGCCCAGCTGTGTTGAATGTACACTAGGCAACAGTAAACCCCAAAAGAAGCATTTTCCTTCAAGTAACTTTTTTTCTCCCCTCTGCTGGACAAGAAAACAGAACTTGGAAGCTTTTCTGGGTTAATGTCTGCCTGTCTTCTCTGACTGATTAGTCCACTGTCTAGACAGCACAGTTTTTGGATATTGGGGAATCATCGGGCCTTTATATCTCTCCATTGGTGGCTGAGTGGAGATGATGGACATCCTCAGTGGGAAAGTTGAAGCAGAGAGGAAGGGACGGAGAAAAAGGTTTTCTGATCTTTAAGGGCTGCTAGCCCAGGATAAGGGTTTTCCTGTGCTCAGTCCCACACAGTGCATTGCAAAACAGGAAGGCATTGCTTGTCCTCAAAGGGCAGCCAGAGGTGATTTGACTTGCGACTTGGGCAGAAATGTAACATCATCAGAGAATTTTAATTCAACCAGTTTGTCTTAGCAGCCGTCTGAGACAAGTCATGTAGAATTCTCTCCCTCTCTTTAAATGCTGCATCCTCTGTCATTTTGATTATTTTAAATAAAGATTAATCTTAGTCCTAACACCTGGCACACTTCTTAAGGATCACCACTTGGTGAGGCTGCATGGGCAGCTCTGAGGAGCTTCAAGAAGCACCCTGAAATGGGCCCAAGAGCCCTGTTAAAAAACAAGCATCTCTTTGAAAGTAAACAGGAAGATGTGTAGGAAAAGTAGAAGAAGGAAGAAAATTAAATTGTCAGTCAAAAATTGGTTCACACAAGTGTACTACTATACTTAGGGATGGAAATCTGTTACTTTCTGGAAGTAGGCTGGGAAATGTAGAAGAGGATGGAAGTAGGTCAAAAAACCCCACAACTAGCTGAGGTAAAAATACTTCCATTGTCTTCCAGCTCTACTTGGGCAGGATAGTTGGCTCTAAATGTAAAAGCTTATGGTTGGCTCTTAGAGCTGACTGAGACTAGATTTAATTAATAGCCTTTGAGCAGATTGATAGTTACTGTATTATGTGTCTCCAGAGCACTCATCTGTCTTTCAAGGAGAGGAATCCACTCAGTATCTTTGCTGAAGTAGTAGTTTGAATGAAACCTGATGGTACAGTGATTTGGTAGTACGTGTGGAGCCTTTCACCTCTTAGTTGATCAGGGTAAATAATAATGTGGATAAATATAAGCGGAATTTTCATTATCTAACAGTCCTCTAGGAAACAGACTAGATTGGTGTTTCTGGTAGTTCTTTGGGGGCCAGGAGTTTCTAGGATTACAGTGGAAGCTGGGAACTGATGAGGTGTGGAAGCTGAATGGTTTGCCACCTGAAGCAGTGATCTTTCTTGGTCAGACTTGAGACTCCCCGGGAAGGCAGTGGGATGAAATTTACTGGCCTGTTGCACGGGCTCTTGCTGCTTTGCAGCCAGATGGAGGCTGTCATCTTCCAGTATTGTCAGGGTCCTGGGCATCTGTCTTTTTAAAAATAAAGTTGACAAATTAACCCCACACTGTGTGATTCCTACCAATCAGATGGCTTCAGAAGAGGGGGGCAGCTGAATGTACTTTCAAGGATCATTAAGAGGATAAGCAGAACTGCAGCTTTCTATCCTTCATGCTGTTTGCCTTGCCACTTAGTACAGTTTCAGCTGCCAGAAAAGATGGAGAAGGGGAAAGACTGGTCTGGTGAACAGTAGAATGGGATGGAGAAACCTGTGCTTTAATTCCACAGAGACTCCAAGTGAGCTGGGGCAAGTCAATTAAATATTTATCATTTATTTAATAAATAAACACAAGG
>NW_009952263.1:1275826-1280400 GCF_000747805.2 Chaetura pelagica
TTTCCCTCTTTGTTGTCTCACACTCTGGCAGCCTGTTTTCAGTGGCAAACTCTCAGGTGGACTGCCTAAACCACTCAAAGAGAGAGGTTTATGGGGCAATTAGAAGAGAACCACATTTGTTTACATCATTCTCACCGTGGATAATTATGTACTTTATCTCTTTGGTCATACTTTTATGGATCCCTTGGGCCGCCTTGAATCTAATGTGTGTGCTTAGGTATCAAACTCAATTGTCCAGGAGGCTGGAATAATGGGAAATGAGCTTGCTGGAAAATCAGGTCCTCATGCAGTGTTATCTATGTGTCAGTGTGGATTTTCAACTTGATGGTGATAGGAGATGAGCATTCTACATCCCCACTGAATTAATTACTGAAGATACGTAGCATGTTCTCTGTTTTGCAGCCAGATTCATTCTGTGTTTGGCTGTTGGGTTCATGCCAAGTGCCTAACACTGGAATTAATCTCTCTTATAAATATACTGTGCATACATGTTCCGAAGTGTTTGATGGTGCGAAGAAGTACAGCTGCATATGGGCCCTTAAGCTGTCACTGTTTGTTTCTTGATCTAATGTATTATTTTTTCTCTCCAGTATGGAATAGTGCTGGATGCTGGATCCTCTCGAACTACAGTCTATGTCTATGAATGGCCAGCAGAAAAAGAAAATGACACAGGAGTAGTAAGCCAAACTTTCAAATGCAATGTGAAAGGTGAGCTCAAATTGAATTGCCTTGTTTCTTTCTAGCCTCCAAGAAGAGGTTATCTGGAAGCCTATGCTGTTTTTTTCTGCTGTCTTCCTGTTTTAATCCTGGGGAGGAAGAACTGTTAAGGCTATGTCTGTATCTGTCAGCATCAGTCCTTCTCCTGAGCATCCTGCTACACAGGGTGCTCTAACCTGCGAAGGAGAGAAAAAAAGTGTAACTAAACTTCCATTGCAGTGCATGATTGGTGCAGACAGAATTTGATCTAAAGAATATCAGGCCCTGTTAATGTTTAGTCCTTGGGCCCTGAAATAATGTGTTTTGAAAGGCAAGTATAAAATATGTTTAAAAATAGCTTGGAGTAAGAAGTCTTTGAGAAGAATGGGGATGCAGCCTTTGCTAGATGGTTGTCTTTAATTGTGATGAAGACAGAAGTGGGCGTTGGCTGTGCTACAGGAGTCTGATAAATTAGTATTTATTTTTCAGAAGTCTTAGTGACGTTTAAAGAAAAACAACTCTGCTGTTTAAGTCAGGTTTCCAAGAGAAACAAGGCAAATACAGTTCATTAGGAATGGCTCTGTAATTACTTGAAAAGAGGCAACTGAGGGGATATTACAGAAGAAGAACTTTTCCATGCTACAGAACTAGGAAGTGTCTAACGAAATTATCAATTAAAATAGCTAAACTGCAGAACTGTGCCAGACAGGATGCCATAGTTTTATCAAATATGCAGGTCTGGCCCTTGGGTCAGGAAGACCTGTAGTTGTGCACTGCTAGAAGGTGTCCCACAACAAGTACCATCTGCCTTGTCTTTCGTTTGAGGTTTTGCACTGATTCAGAGAGAGGATGCTAGACTAGACTGACATTTGCTCACATTCTGATATGGATAAGTATATTTTCTAATAGCTTGTTCTGGATTCCTTCATAAGAGCTTTAGAGTCTCTTGATCAACATCAGGGACGTTTGACTAAGCTTTCAAAGATACCAGAATTCCACACGTGTTAGGAAGACAGGTGGCCTGGCAGGGGGAGAAATCCACGTTATTAAACAGTAGTGACTCCACAAGGGATTTCTGCAGGAAGCCAAACTTGGTAAATTCTGCTAGTCTGAGTTGAATGATCTGTAGATTATCCTCTAAGATACTGACTTCAGCAGTTTGTTTAGTGTGCTAGTTTTGGTTTGCAAGTTAGGCAAGAGAAGAAGGTGGGGCAACTCAGGAAGTCTCAGTGCAGCTTTTGTTGATCTCTGGTAGTAACTGTGGCCTTCAAGGAAGATTTTTCCCTTCTCTCTGTTATGACCACACAAAATCCTGCATCCCTCTTTGTGTCTGGAAATAGATGTTGGAGATGTAGCCACAGGGTCCTTGAGTAACTAGATGAGTAGAAGGCAATAGTTTCTTAACAGCACCAACATTTCTGTCTTCAGCGTTTAATATAATTGTGGACATTTTTAGGAATTTTAGCACAAGGAAAGGAAAGCAAGTGTAATGTGCACAGTAGTAATGCATTGTCATGTGCCTTATGATGTGTCCTTGCAGACTGTGAGAGTGGTGGCCAGCCTATTCAGCTGAGGGGTACACTCTGCTAACTCCTGTCTTGGCTCATTAGGAATATTGCCTTTAGGAATTCTCGTGTGAGAAAAAACAGAGAAACTGTGTTATTCTTCTCCTCAAAAAATGAGAGAGGAGTACTTTGTGAATTTAATAGGTTTGGGTTTTGTTTTGCCTCCAGGGAAAACAAAAAATCACGAAACGGAGGAGACCAAATTGCTGTGAACTCTGCAGGTTCAGAGAGGCCTTAGCTGTGCTTGGCCAAAATGCTCCTTATCCTCCGTTGTACCAAATCACCAGGGTTCACTGCTCCAGTCTTGGCTGACCCTGCACTGGAGGAGAGAGGGGGCCCGTGGGAGAGGTCCTGTAAGTTGTGGGGGACAGTGGTGAATACATCTGTCAGTGTTTCTCTAATGGCCCTCTAACCACAGAGGCTTAATCCCTTAAACTGGGAGATGGTTCTGGGCATACTGAGAGGCAGACTTCCCAATACTTAGGGACTTGAAAGTCAAATGGTCAAGTACTCCGTAAGTTCCGTGGTGGTTTTATGATTTCATTTCTGCTTTTATAAGATACCTCTGCTTCTGTATGCAGGAGCCAGCCCCAAACCAAAACTCTTTCTATATAGTGCAGTTAATCTGTCCTGGTCAAGCTCTAACCATCAGCAAAGCGGGTAGTTGTGCGAACAAAATGTTCATCACCCTGTGACCTGCTCAGTCTGAGCAGCGGGAGGCAGAGGTTGCTGCCGCCAAGGCGGGGGTGTGTGAGGCAACTGCAGATGCTGAGGATACAGAACAGCAGTTGCTGCTGCTCTGTTTTCCTCCGGTGAGAACTTCACTGCCAGCTTCAGGCCCACCTGTGCTGGCCTTAAGACTTTTAGAAGTCTTACTCCAAACTAGGGCTGTGAACATCTAACGGTGACATGGTAATGTTTATGTTTAAATTCATAGTGCGGAAATGGGAGCGGGGGAATGAGGAGTCTGTAAAGTTTTACATGTTTTTTCTTCTGTTTTTATCAATTCAGTGTGGCTGAACAAAAATGGTTAATAATTTTAACTCTGCAAGAGACACTTTTTGGTTAGGTTGGGATCAGGTTGTGAGAGAGATGGCTGTTACAGGAGAACCAGATGGAGTTCTGGTGGGGCTGTTTTCTGTGGGGCAGTGGCTTCATGGGAATGCCTGGGTTTGTCCTTGTGCAACTTCCTCAGCTAGGAAATGTTAGTAAGGAATGGTTTTGGTCACACCCAAGGTGAGCCTGAACAAATTGAGGTACTGCTGCTGCTTGGAGTGTTGAGCAAGGGAAGTAAGACCTTGATGTTAATTATTCCAATAGTTATGCAGCATGTTGTAACTTGCATTCCTGTTTCAAGGCTCTGGAAGTTTGGAAAGCTGTGAAATGCTTAGTAGTTCATGCACCAGCCTAGTCTTGGACCTGTATGAATTCAAGAGCCATTTGTGTGCATCTTAAAATTTTGCCTGTAATTCCTCACAGAAGCTTATTTATTTTACTATCAGTTGAGAGTAGTGAGTTGTAGTGGCGTCATGGTGTGCTCAACAGTTGTGACAAACCAGAGTAGGAAATCTTTGTCTTAGGTGGTGGAAGGATGGGTTTCCTGTTCTTTCACATACCAGAGGAATTGTGCATCCATTAGATGTAATACTTTCTACAGCATCTGCCATAAATCAACCTCTTTTGCTCATTAATATAGCACTGCCGTCATTGTGTTGTTACATGGTTATACTCCATATCTCACTCTACATATGGTGCTATAGGTTTATATGTTTACACACAGAAATGCAGGCAAACAGTTTGCAGGTATCTTCCCTGTCTTGCATAGCTGGGAGTGTCACTACATTGTTTATTCCTTAAGCACTCATCATTTTCAACCATCCTGTCCTTGTTTGGAGTTACAGGAGGGAAGGGGGAAGTCTTTCTCTCATCACCTGTTTGCTAATAGGGCTAATTTGTAGTTGGCAAAGCAGAATGAAATCAATCTGCTTGTTCTCTTTTAGGCCCTGGTATATCCAGCTATGAGAGTAACCCTGGAGCTCTTGCCAAACCCTTTGACGAGTGTCTGAATGAAGTCAAGGAGAGAATACCAGTTCACCTGCATAAAACCACTTCTGTTTATCTGGGGGCTACAGCTGGTATGAGACTACTGAGGTATGGCAGAAACTTGAATTCCTCTCTATGCACACTAGCATAGCAGTCTGTGAAAACAGAATGTGAAAAATCTACTGGACACATTTTTATCCATTGGAAATTGGCCATCTCAGAAAGAAATGGAGCCCAGCCAATTTAATTTAATTAACTTTTTCTGTAGGG
>NW_009952263.1:1280485-1294370 GCF_000747805.2 Chaetura pelagica
TAGGGAAAGTGGGGCTGTATAAAAATCCTTTATTATGCCATATTGAAAATAAATGCTTGCTTTATTCTGGAGAAGACAAGAGTTTACTTTTCTCTTCCAAATCTGTCTTAAAATTCAGTGTTGGGTAAACAGGTAATGTTTGTGTATAGCTGTGGGCAGAAAAGGCAGGTTAAAGCAAGACACTGCAGAGTTTTCTGAGTGTGAATATGGTGTAATGTGGCTTTTGGGGTCTGTCTGTAGCTTTAGCCCTGGCACAAACTGGCTTTTTATGTTTGTTCTGTGGCTAAACAGAGTGGGAAGAAAGTCTCTGGGACTCCTTTAACCAGTGGCTGTCATATAAGCAATCAGTTTACGAAAAAGATAAGTATATGTAAGAAAAAAACACCCATGGACTTGTATGATAACGAGTGAAGTTTGTACATCATGGGGGAGTTGCTTGCTGAAACAATGCTGGATACTTGGCTGTTCCCTAACATAAACTTTGCCTTTAGGGAAACAATGTCTGTTTTTTTAATTAGGTGATTGTAGTTTTCTTGAATTGCTAGCCAGTGAACAATACACGTGAAATTGCCTTTCCAGATGCTCAGTGTCTCATGTTTTGTGAATTGCTTAGGTTGCAAAATGAATCGGCAGCCAGTGAAGTCCTTGCAACCATTCAAAACTACTTCAGAACACAACCTTTTGAATTTAGGGGTGCACAAATCATAACTGGGCCAGAGGAAGGGGTGTATGGATGGATAACAGCCAACTATTTAATGGGCAATTTCTTAGAGGTGTGTGGAAAAAACTGCATGTTTGTTGTTGTTTTTTTTCCCACTGTTTCTTGTAAATGAGAAGTTTGAGGGGATATGCCTAACACATCATAGCTGTAACTTTTCACTGAAATATGTAACAGGGTCTTTTTGTGGCAGTAATAGAATGAAGCAAACATTAATCAAAGAATATGATGCTACAGGAATGCATTAAGGCACAGGTCAAATTGTTGATCCACAAAACAGGGCTCTTCCCTAAATGGCATCGGTTGCCTTCCCTAGAAACAGGAGTTGCCTTGCTCTGAAGTGCACTGGTATCTTGTGTGACAGGTGCTGATTGACTTGTCCGTGGTGCCAACTGAAGATGTTTGCTGTCACTTCCTCAGGTGGTTGCTGTCCCTGCAGCTGTCCTGGTGAAGGATCTGCACAGCTTAAGGGTCTCCAAATGGTTTTGCAGTGTTGGCTCACTTGTCTTAAGCGGACAAGGCTGTTTGAAGCAGTGAAGGTGATGAAGTTGCTGTGGCCAAATGTGCCTCGGATGAGCCAGAAGTCACTCAGACACAATTCATTCCAACAGTGCTGAAAAGCTGAGGGCTGTGAGGAGTGGGCTGTGATACCAGCTGTCTTGTGCAGTGCCAACTGGTGCCAATATAGACACTTATGCTGTCCTTGAACCCACAATACAGTCAGGTGGGAGCCTCATAGCAGAGAACAAGTCAAATGTGTTGGGAGATCCCTTTTTATATATGTCCTGTATCATTTAATTCCCAGTAAAAGCTGTGCCAAGCTGATCAGCAACTGTTCATCTGCATTCATGGTGTCAGTGTGCTGCCCTTAGCATTAACTGAACTTCTTCCAGGTAGTCTCACTAGGTTGAAAGAAGTTTCAACCAAACCCCTAGGTATTGTTAGCTGTCGTGGTTGAACAGTTCCTGTTAGATCATGGTGATCAAATTAATATGAATTAGTTCTTGATGATTTCACTGATAGGTCATGGTGAATGTGTTGTTGACTCTTGCAAAGTTACGAAAAATGGTGTTGAAATCACACGTTCTAGAAGAGTTTTTCTCATTGTGTGCATTTCTTGCAACAAAAATGACGTAACGTACTTCAGGGTGATGTCAGTGCTCTACACATTAATTTTAATCATCCAAAGATCAAATCCCACATGGCAGATTTAAAAGGACTACTGAAGGGACTGCAAGTCCATGTGGAGCCATTTTAGTATACAGTCGTGTGAAATATCACTAGCAGGAGAGAGACACTTTTCACCATTCTTGTGACAATTGGCTGAGTCAAATTCTGTTAGGGGCTGTTAATAGGAATCTTTCATTGTAGAATTTTCTTGTATATTTGCTAGTCCATAAAGTTTCTTATACCTTCTTGTGTTTACATTCATGTGGTCATGTTCAGTAAATAATACTACAGTTAATACTGAAATGAATAATAATACAAAAGCTATATTCTCCACTGTGACTATGTAGATGAAATACAGAATTTTGAAGGATGTTTTGGGTAATAGGGAAAAATGCCAGTTGAATGGATCAGATTTATTGTCACTGCAGTTTCAGTGAAGGAAATGTGCAGATTAGAGATCTTTTTTTTTTACTGTGAGAGAGCTTTCATTTGACCTTGTGTTTTTCAGTCTGTTTTCACTCTCTTCTGTGTGATTTCTTATTTTGCTATCCCTTTAATCCGTCTTGACTTGAAACAAGCAAATCTTCATACTGTTTTAATCCAGATTTCTTCAAGACATCATGGATATCTGGACTTCAGTTCCCTGTATTCTAGTACAGATATTGATCTGGATAGTCCTGTGTTTTTATCATTGTGCTGCCTCTGAGTCAAAGGCTATGCTGCATTTCTTTTGCCATCTTTCAGTATAATTTCACTATGTGAAAGTACATCCCTCTTATGTAAAAAACATCTCCATGTTTTCCTGAGAGCTAAGGGGTTTTTTTTGTTTTGTTTTGGTTTGTTTGTTTGTTTTTAACGGGTGCAGGACAAAGAGGTGGGGGGGAGGAAGGGGTCTCAAAAAGTTAAGTAAACTGTAGAAAAGCTTGAAGAGGGAGAACAAGCAGATGATATTTCTAATTAGCTTTGGTTTTATTTTTTACATGTAGAGGAACCTTTGGAGGACATGGGTCCATCCTTACAGAAAAGAAACTGTGGGTGCACTGGATCTTGGAGGAGCTTCTGCTCAAATTTCATTTATTCCAGAGGACTCTCAGGATAATTTCAACAGCACCTTGCAAGTGAAGTTATATGGTTACAACTACAACGTCTACACTCACAGCTTCCCGTGCTATGGGAGAGATGAAGCTGAGAAAAGGCTTTTAGCATTGATGCTCCAGGTGTGTTTTAGGACCCTTTGTGATGTTGCTTTTGCAGGTGTTCAGTAATTGTCTGAGCAGGTTCTTAGGCTTGTGTTGGCTTCCCTTTGGCGTTTGGAGACCCTGGTAAGAGCTATGTTGCAATTAGTTGTGGACAAATGCACTTAGGTTTCATAGTTTTTCATATTTCTTAACAAGTAGTGAGAGTTTTGTACCATCTGACAAAGAAGCCAAACTAGCCCTGGTAGTGTTTTAATGATCTTGCTGATGTTTTTTTGAGGAAGAAGCTTCTGTGAATTCAAATTAGGTCTTTCTTTCTTTTGGGTGGCCTTTATTGCTAGGAGGGTTCTATTTATTTATTTTCTTCCAGAAATCAAACAGCAGTTCTAAGGTGGATAATCCATGTTACCCTCGGAATTACAATACTGCATTAACAATGAAGTACTTCTCTGGAAGCCTTTGTACACAGTCTGTGAGACCAGCAAATTATGACCCAAACCAGCGTGTGAACTTCCATGGAACAGGAGATCCAAGTCTGTGCCAGGAGATGGTTTCTTTATTGTTTAACTTCACTGCTTGCAGAGACAGAGAATACTGTCTGTTTAATGAAATCCATCAGCCCAAAGTTAAAGGGAGTTTTGTGGTAGGTTTGCAAATGCAGCATTTCTTTTTGAGCTTGGTTGCTTTTGATTTCTGCAGTTCTGAAAGTAACAGGCCTGTCATCGACTCCTCTTCTGTAGGCTTTCTCAGGATTCTACTATACAATGAATGCTTTGAATTTATCTGGGCACTTCTCCCTAGCTGACTTCAATTCAAGTGTGTGGTTTTTCTGTTCACGGAGCTGGGCACAGGTAAGTGGGTGGCTTGCAGATTTTTTCTTTTTTCTGTTTTCTCCTGTATCTGTAAAAGGAACAGAAAGACTGGACAAGTACTCAGAGCTTTTCAGAAGGTCTGTATCAACTTCAACGTTTGTTTTCCCACTGAGCTTCAAACCATGTAGCAATTCTAGCATGCTTAAAACTCGGACTAAGTTTGGAATTTTCATTCCCCTTCATTCTAAGATGAGTTTCTGGCCTATATTGAAATGTGGCCAAGCAGTGTGTTCATTTTCCTCTTTTTATCTTTGAGCTTTGCACAGCTGATGTCACAGAGGTAGTAAGGGCTGTTGCAACTGAATATATGTTGTATGAATTTTAAGCATTTCAGGGAACTAGAGATTATCCTGGTGGAATTTTTTTAGAAGGCTGATAGGATAGATCGGTTTAGATTTTAAAACTCAACTGGACTGACATTCATTAAAAACACACTTCAATCTCACATTATCAGCAATATTACTACGTATTCAAAGCAATTAGTACTCATCAGTTGTGTCTTACATTATCTGTGAGCCCACAGTAGCACAGAGCTGATGCAGTGCAGTTGGAGCTGATGAGATGGAATTAGCACTTGTCACATCCCACCAAGTGGGCACAGCTCCCCAGAGATGGCGGCCCAAGTTAAATACCTCATCCCACAAGGTGGGTACAGTGGTATGTTCCACAAAGTAAGCATGGGTAGGGTTCCCTAGAGGTGGGGGTCAACCCAGGGAGATTCGGATCCAATCCTCCTCTCTTAATCCCTTTTAGCAACTCATTTAGTGAGACTAATCTCTGGAATTCTGTGTGGTATTCTAAGAGGAAGGACAGTGTCCAGTTTGTCAGGGAGGTTACCAAACGAGGAGCTCTCCTTGCAAGAACAGGGTCAAGGTGGCTTATTGAATGAGGTTGCCACCCAAGCACAGTGTCTGGTTTGTCAGCGTGGCTGTTTTGAGACAATTACTCATTTTGGGACCCTACAGCACTGCTGCCTGAGGAACTTCTACTGGTGGAAGGCAAGGGGTTTCTTTATTTATTTAATTATTGTCCTCACAGAGTTAATCTGAGGGAAAGGCATAGTCTCATTTTTTGCTATTACTTAGGCTAAGAAAAGCAAATTGTTCCCAGTTGGCAATCCATGACCTTTTCTGAACATCTTTCACCCAGTGGTTCTTCATTTTCTGGCTTTCTTGATCTGTCTCTCTGTGTATTTCTGGGACATTCAGGTCCTGATCTTCTCGTAAACACTGGGACTTGCAACAGCACTTCCAGATCAGGCTGGGAGATCAAAGCACTTTTCTTGGGTCTATCATGATCCAAACGGGCACCCCAGGTTGCAGTTGGCAACCAAAGAGCAGTCTTGTGATACAACATGTCCTATGTGACTTGCAGGGATCTTTATTTAATGGAGGTTTAACTCTGTATTTTTCTAGTTCTACAATATTCCTTATGCCCTGTTCTGGTCTCAGCTCTGTTAGTATGAACCTGGAGTAAATCAACAGATCTATTTTAAATTTGCAAGGAGGTACCTCAGATCATCAAGCTGGCTCCCTGTTTGCATTCATTTTGTTGCTAGCATTTCCTATTGTAACTTATCATCATCACTGCCACATACAAGGCTGACTCTGTCTGTGGTCCTCTTTTGGAGATTTGAGGCCATGGTTTACTACCACAGTTTTAACCATGCTGTAAGCATGACATGGAACAACTCAAGATCCATAACAGCTTGAATCTTTTCTATGCAGTTTTATGTTTAATTTCTTTTTTTTACAATATAAGCTATATAACTGTCAGGGTCTTTCTTTTTCTAAATTTCCATATCTAATTGTCCACAGCTCTACTTGGTGTTTCTGAAAAATGGTAATAAAGTCTAATTAGAATCCAAAGTATTCTCTAGTTATAGAAAACAAAAGCACTTGTTTTTCATAATTTACATGTTTTTTAAAAACCTTTTGCTTTCAGCTCCAGTTTATGCTGCCTAAATTTGAAGAAACATATGCTAGATCCTACTGTTTTTCAGCCAATTTCATTTATTACTTGCTTTTACATGGTTATCACTTTGATGCAGAAACTTGGCCACAGATACATTTTCAAAAGGAGGTGAGTAATAATCATTTCCTCTTACTGTTATTTTAATCCAAAGAAGGTTAGAAGGAGACAGGAGATGCAGCAGCCTACAAAAATATAACAGTTGTAAAATGTTTGGCCTAAGAAAAGGTCACTTCAAGTCTCAGTAGCAAGTTCAGCCTGGTTCCAGAGACTGCAGCATTACTTGGAGATGTTGCCTAGGTTCTTTTAAAAAGCTTTAAGATAGGGTCAAACACTTGTGTTTTAAGCCTTGTCCCAGTTGTTGAAGTAGTGACTTGGCTCTAGGTGCCTGAAACACCTTGCCAGTTGAGGTCTGTTTGAGCTAACAAACTGTTTTTCTGTCTGCTGGCAGAGCCCTGGGGGAGCCAGCAGAGCTGGCAGTAGTCATTGAGTGATGAGGAAACAACTAGGGCAGTTTTTATCCTCAGCTGGCACGTCCATCTGTGCTGTAATCTGGTTCTCTGGGATAAGAATGTGTGGTGATGGGGTATTGGCTTTCAGTTGGCAGAGAGAAAAGGCTTAAACAATGCTTGGGTAATAGCTGTGTTTCTCTCTTCTCTGACCTCAGTTTTTTTTCCTAAAAACAGAGTACTTGGGATGAATTTGTATATACCCATTCTAAAGCTACAGCTAAGAAGACTTTGCTTCCAAATTACAAGGCATGGCCACTATCTGAACTTAGCTGGTTATAACAAGAAGTGTGGTCCCCTCAGTAACACCATCTTTTCTTCCCTGCTATTCTGTAGAGCCTTTTTTCTAAAACTCTATCTGACCTTCCTTGGCCCTTCACATTAGGAGGAAATTCACTATGGGGGTGGTGAGACACTGGGAGAGGTTGCCCAGGGAAGTTGTGGAGGCCCCATTTCTGGAAGTGTTCAAGGCCAGGTTGGATGGGGCTCTGAGCAATGAATGTTGTCTATTGGGGGTGTCCCTGCTCGTATATGGGGGTTGGATCTAGATGGCCTTTAAGGTTCCTTCCAACCCAAACCATTCTGTGGTTCTGGGATATAGTTTGGAAATGCTTCAGCACTGGCATGCAAAACCAACACACAAAAACGTTGTAGATCTTTATGCAGTGCTTCTAAGTGCAGGGTATGCTGGTGAGTTGTCAGTGAGAAGCTGTGAGCCTTTAAATCACTTCTTAATCCCAGTGACCAATTTTATTAGCATCCTCTGGAACTAGAAAAAAGGGCAATTTAAAATGGTCCTGTATCATCTGTGTATACTGCACTAAAGTTTTCTCCTTGCTAACTTAAAGGGCTGTTGCCAACATCATGATACCACTTGTTTTCTGAACAGTCATATCTATTACTAGTGGACTAGGGAACCAAATAAGACTTCCTTGCCTTATTTTGTCTTGTATTGGACAGACATTAGGAGCTCTGGAGGAGTGTCCATAGTTAGTCCTTCTACTGGGAAATCAGCACAGAGCTTACTCTGGGCTCTTAATCTGGACCTGTTGGGGTGGATTTGTCTTGGTATATACATATACCTTGTATTGTCCCCAGCAGATAGGAGCAGCCACGTGCAGGAATGTTTTTTTACAGTTAGCTATGACTACAAAAATACTGAGCAAAATGAAAACCCAAAAGGCTTATTTAAAATTACCACCTTGTTACCTAGATTTTGCACTAGGAAAATCATGACACTCCAAAAGGAAAGACTGCATTCATTTAATTAGATCTGCCCCAGAAAGAACAACAATAGTAATACCTAATGTAACTGGTCAGCCAAGCTACCCCAGAGATAACACCACCGTTTCTCCAAGAGTGGAGGGTGGGTTTCTTTGCTTATGCTAAAAGAATAATGTAATTATTAAACACAACTATTGAAAAGAACCTTAACCAAATGCTACTATCTGGGCAGTATCTGGAGCTAGATGACTTGCAGAAGTTTTAAACCTCATAATGAGAGCTTTTCCCCCTCTCCTAGCAATGAAAAAACAGATTCATCCATCTTGCCTCTTTGCTTATGTGTCCTATTCCAGTTCCTGCTGCTATAGCTTTCTTTTTATCAGTTAACCAAAAGGTATTAGGATATAGATAGCTACAAAAAGAACCAAATATTATAGGCCTTTATGGTCTCCTTCAACCAGTAGCTGACTGCTTGAAATTGTTCACTAAAGACATTAAATAACTTGTTAAAAGTTCATCCCTTAGCTTCATCATGACACTTTTAATACAAGAATAACCAAAGAAGTTTGATTTCCTAAGTGAGCTTTCCCAAATTTAAGCAAACTATTTAGGGGCAGCCATTCAGATAAACTCTGTAGTAGCAGAGTAGGATGACCTGTAATAGAGATGGAAAACCAAATGAGTTTGGGAGAGCTTGTTGGTTGCAGAAGAACACAATTTCAGCTTTATGACTGCCTTGTAGCACACTCTAGAACTGCCTGGAGTGATTTGAAAGTGGTGCAGGCCCTTTGAAAAAGAAAGCGACCTATGATAAAGTTTAAGCCAAATATGTATCTTGTAGCTGGCTTTCAAGGCTGCTCTCTTTTAATAAGTTCCACTGGTTCTCTTGAAATTCTTGCCCTTATTTTTTCACTATATTTAACAATAGATATTTTTTTTAGGAGTAGTAATTTGATTTGTAGGAGGAAATTGTTTGTTTATACGTTTTATATAAATAGACAAATCGTTATTGGAGTCTGGGAACATGGGAGGAGGACAAGGGTCACTATCTGCACCCTTTGATCCTGTACTTAAGTGGCAGAATGATGATTTAATGAAAAAAGCAGTGGAAAATTGATAAACACTTGCTCAAATTAGCAATGTAACAGGACCATGGAACAAATACAAATGTATGCCTTCTGTTTGTTAAGTAATGTTCCACTTATGCTTATTTTTTAAATGGAAGAGCCTTGTGCTGATTCATTTCCAGGCACAAAACCAACCATCAAATAAAAGGTTTCCTACTTTTGGGGCTTTACCTTGGCCTCCTCTTTATCTGTATCTGTGGGACTCTTTGTGGGGTTTTTGCTTGCCTGAACTAAGTAACATCCTAGGATTTGGCTAAGTTGAGAGGCTAATTGTAGGAATTAGGACAGCAGTGCTTACTTTTTTTTTTTTTAATTAAATCTTTCTCGCACAGAAAATCCCATAAGTGTCTGCATGGATACCACACATCCTTGTGCCTCTCCATCTAATACACGTGTCTCACTTCTTTAGCCCAGTGACCAATTGTATTAGCATCCTCTGGAACTACAAAAAAGGAGTCATTTTAAATGGTTCTGTATCTTTGAAAACTACACTAAAGTTTCACCCTTGCTAGCTTAAAGGGCAGTTGCCAGCATCAGCAATTGAGCTTTTGGAACCTCTTTCCTTTGACTGAAAAAGTCTATGGGAATAGGACTCTTCTGTCTTTATTGCAGGTTGGTAACAGCAGCATTGGATGGTCACTCGGTTACATGCTGAGCCTCACCAACATGATTCCAGCAGAAGGCAAGCTGATCCAGTTACCTCTGAAGCCTTCTCTGTTTGCTGGGCTCCTCATCTTCCTCACAGCCATGGCATTGATGTGTTTTCTCTTCCTTGTTTACCTGTGTGTTGTATCACGTAGTCGGAAGAACATCAGTCATGTTGAACATGTATTTATTTCAGAATGAACTTTACTGAAGAACAAACAAAAAATGTTGCAGTACTGTTAAGTATAGGAGTTTATTTTTGAAAAATGGAGGGCAGAATAAAGAGAGGCAAAAAAAACTTCAGGACCAGAAGCATAAACAGAGATGAGACACAAAGGAATCTGAAGTTATGCTGAAGTGGAGTGTTTTTGAAATATTTTTACAACTCTTTCTGTAAAACTAGCTTGTCCAGCATGCAGCAGAGAATATGCAGACAGTCACTTTACTTGATAAGGCTTCAATAGCCTTTTCCTGTCAGGTATGTATTATTAGGTTTTTTTCATTAACTCTTTGCTAACTGGTGAACTGAAGTGATGATCGATTTGATCCTGGTGATGGTTGTTTAACTTAAAATGAAACAAGTTGGTAGGAATTCGTGGGAGGCAGGAATATAACTGTTCTTGTGTGCAGTGCCAATGTTAAAAGCCCCCCAGAAACCTAATTTCTTGAACTGGAACAAGCACTGGGCGATGACAGGAACTGAAAGGAACAGCTTATACATAAAGGAATAATAAACTGCCAACACCTCTGGACTTTGAAGTCTATTTTGAAACTGAGCTCTATGTTTCAGTACCGTGGAGATCTATCTCAGAATGCTTCTTCTGTGCTATGGATGTGCTTTGAAGGTGGAACAAAACGCTTTGATGATTTAGTACCTGAGCCTAAATTTAAATGTGTCATAGTCACATCCAGAAGCCACTGGAGTTTTCAGTGTCCTTTTCTCAGTCTTTCACATAAATACTTTTTGTAAGTTCTCATACTGAAGCACTGAGCTGTATTCCCCAAGTCTGGTTGATCTCAGACAGTCATAGTCAGTTGTGACTTGCCATGTGCATCTTATTTCAACTGTCTGTGTCAGCTCTCAGACCTAGAACCTTCTGAAGCATTAACACGTTAAGCCCTTCGTCCAAGGCCAAGAGGAAGAGGAGCCAGCCTGCAGGCCAGCAGGACACCCTTTCTGTAGCGGGTTTGGGAACACATGGCTGGAGTTGCAGTCATGGCAGTAGCACCTTGCTCAGCCTTCCCAATCTCCTGGCCTCAGTGTTCCTTCAGCAGCACTGGGAGCTGGAATGGGACCACTTTACATGACCAGCTCTCTGCAGGTTGGCAGGTGCTGGTCAGTCCTCCCTGGTGCACAGTGCCACGGCAGTCCTTCTTGGCACATGGAGCCACACCATACTGGATTCCAATGGCACATAACGTGTTTTACATCCCAACTTCTCACCTATTCCCCAATTAGGTTGTGAGCTGGGAGAGCTGTGGCCAGTATTCTTACCCATGAAAGGTATTTTCAACTTCTGCCTTTT
Organism: Chaetura pelagica; assembly: GCF_000747805.2. NCBI lineage: Eukaryota > Metazoa > Chordata > Aves > Apodiformes > Apodidae > Chaetura > Chaetura pelagica. Next base: position 1,291,444 of record NW_009952263.1, read on the forward strand.
GTTTCTATACCATCTTCTTACTTTCAGGTTTCATTGCAGATGGGCTTTTGTTTTGTTTTTTTCACAGCTGATAGATAATTTGAAAGGAATTATATTTTTAAATGGAAAACAAAAAAAAAGTGATTTTTTGAGAGGATAAGCAGTGAGGGCTCAGTCCCTTTTGTTGGTCGACTGCTACATCCTTCCAGTTGTACTGGAGTAGCAGTACTTAAAATAAGGCAGAAGGTATTACAAGATGATCAAGTTTTATGTGGCACTCAAGTTACATCTGATAAAACATAAAATTTACTTCAGAATGCATGGACATTACGTAGGTAAGATAAAAGCTTTATCTTTTGTGTGATGGAGCTGGAACTGTAGTTAAGGGTAAAAAAAAAAAAGGCAGTTGGATGAGAGCATTAAAAATGTTTCCTTCAGTTGCCAAATTTCTGTGAAAAAAATGGTATTCTGGAATATTTAGTGGTTGTTTGTGAATGGCAGGGCTATTCAGACTTTTTTGCACAAATGGAACATGCTTAGAGGTTAGTCTCTGTAGAGATGGCAGCTAAAGAACATGAGATTGAAAATAATTTATACTTCCAGATGTACTTGGACAGAGCCAGTATCTGTTCAAAGATGCCTTCCCTCCATGAATCACCTTCCGTTCTCTTTTTTTCAGTAGTTCCCTCTTCTCCCTATGTGTATAATCTTCCTCCTGTATCACCAGGATACCCACCTGCCCAGTCTTGTGTCTCCTGTCAGTTTCATCTGGGAGAGCTGAAATTCCTGAACGGCCAGCCAGGCACAACCCTTAGCCTACAGCTGCTTCCAGGGCAGCACCGTGGCTGTGGCTGTGTCACAGTAAAAAAAACCCACTGCTTGGACATGAATTCAGCTTGACTCCCCTTGGCTCTAGTGGGTACTTCTGGAGGGGAGGCTGATTGTTTCAGTAACCCTATCCAGATCCTCTTCCAAGTGTGAGTCACAACCAGGTCAACTGGTGTACTGTCATCAGCTGGTTACCCTGTCATCTAGAACTGAACAGATCTCTGGGAGAGCCAGTGAAGAGAACAGCATTTGGGAATGTGTACAAACTAGGTTATTTATCTTTCTATACTCTTTACTGCCTGCTTATGAAGATTAATAAAATCAAGTTGTGAAAAGCTAAGTTAAGTAGCTGTTTCCATGTGTGTGTTTCCTTGTTTCCTTTCTTTCCCAATATTGTTTTCATCCTGCTAATAGTTTATTCTTACCAGAGGGACAGGAAATCTCTGAAATGCCTTCCTGGTGGATGGAACTTTGCAGGGTGAGAAACTGATCAGGTGAGATTCTGGAACAGACAATTGCTGCTTATCTCCAGAATCTATGTTCTTAGTGAGGAAACTCTCATGGTTAAAATCAAGCCACTCTTCTGTTTTGTTTGGTGGGTTTTTTTAATGTATACACAGCACATATGTACAAACAACTTTTAAACACTGTTGGCATTTCAGTTGGAGACACTGACACTTTCTAGGGCTTCTTGAAGTTTCACCAGTGTAATGTCAAACTGAAAGCTTGTGTGCCAAAGAGAAGCAGCAATTCCCAGTTATCAAAGACAATAGGTTGAGATACAGGTGTTTGAGAAAAAGAACTGTCACATTCAGAATAGGGATGGGATTATGCAACATGAAAAAAACCCCATATGTGGTGAAGCAGCAGGAAATAAATCGTCAGTAGAAAGAGGAGAGAAATGAAATGCATATGGACAATTTCTGGGAGGGGGGTGGAGTGATAAACTTCTTTTAAAGCAGAACTTGGCAGAAGAAAGCAGTAACTTGTACTGTAATTCAGCACTGATAAGATCAGTTAGGAGGGCAGAAAAGTAAGCAACACTATGATGGTCAATCATACCCCAATTTAGGGAGATTTTTATTAAATTTTAAAATTCAATTATTATTTCAGGAACAATATATGTTCACTTAGATGGCAATGAAGACTGTCACAAAAAGTGCTCACCTGTACTTGAGTGGGGTTTTCTTGTGTAGTAAGAGGAAGGCAGTTACCTGCTTACGTGCTCAGCAACACTTGTGCAGGCCTAGTGTATGTTTTCAGAAGAGTATTCATGGGAGAAAATGTTTTTGAGCTTTAAGTCTGGGATTGTTTTCAGTGTTTGATGTTAAGGCACAGCCCACGTTTGGATGCCCCTTCCAGTTGTTTATCACCTTAACAGCTGCAGAAATGCACGCAGGCAAGTTATGTAGAACAGATGTTGCCCTCACGTTCAGGGAGTCATCGATGCAGTCACTGCTGATGTTTGAGGGTCTCTGCTACAAACCATCCAAGGGTCACTAATAACCCCCAAGATGTAAGTAGTACTGGAGAGTAACATTAGCTCAAATGGAGAAAATTAAAAACACTGGTTTTGCAAATCACGGCAAAATGGAATAATCCAGAAGCCGTCATCTTCTACTGACTTGACCTACAACATGTTTAAAAATAACCGGTTTAATAAATGTATTAATATATTGCAGTCGTAAAACACAGGAAAATAATAATATTGCTGTGATGGTGTCCTGGTGGGGACTTTCAGAAGTGCCTGAGGGAGTCAAGTGCTCATTACCATGTCAACGATCCGTTCCCTGAGCACTCACATAAAACATCCACACCATTTAGAATTGCTTAAGTGTAAAAGCCAAACTGCACCAACACTGAAGACAGCCGAGCTGGGATGTTTTGCTCCCCCGCCGACAGGAGCCCCAGCAGCAGGAGGGTCAGACCCACCTCCCGCAGGGCCCACGCGTTGCTGCCCCCAAAGCCGCCCCTGCAGCCAAGGTTTTGCTCTCTAGAAACGCCGTCCGTGGGGCAGCGCGGGTGGGACGGGGCGGGAGCTCCCGGGCTGCTCTCTGGAGCTGGGCTGGGACGTGCTGCCGGGAGAGAAGGAAGGGGTTCCTGTGGCAGCGGGGGGGTGT
>NW_009952263.1:1295415-1322995 GCF_000747805.2 Chaetura pelagica
TTGGCCCGCCCGCCACGTCCAGGCCGGGCCGGGGCTGGGGAGAAGGGTTTCGGGGCCTTTCCCGCTGGGGAAGGGGTTCGGGGAGGGACTTGGCGGCCTCAGGGGTATTGTGGCCTCATTGCTCTCACTGCTTTGCTGCTCCCAGGTCTTCAAGCGCTTCGTCGAGATCGGCAGAGTCGCCTTCATCTCCTTCGGGCCCCACGCTGGGAAGCTGGTGGCCATCGTGGATGTTATTGACCAGAACAGGGTGAGCTGCGAGCGCTGTGCCTCAGTTCTCCCCTTCCTGCCTCGGGAGAGGCTGCTCTGCTGAGGGGGCATCCGTTTGAAAGGAAGGGCTTTGTTAATAGATTCTTTCAAAGAAATAAGCAATTGACAAGATGATTGACAGCTGTTGCATTTTAAACTTTCAGTAGCAAGCTTTTTTTTCACTGGCAAGTGATAATGTTCCCCTCTGCTGTGTTTCCTAGGAGTAGAAGTGGACAAGTGATGTCAGTTGGAGACTTAAAATTTAGGAGCAGAATGGCATTAATGTATGTTTAAAAATATGTTTGGGCTAGGGGACTGTTTTTTTGTAGTATTCCTGAAGAATAAATGCAGTATATCATCTTAGTTCTGCATGCTTTTTAGCTATTTTTTTCCCCCAAGGATGACAGTGGGACTTTTAAAATCCTTTCTGTAAAGCTTAGGTTGTTTATACGTGACTTAACAATCTCAGGTTATGTCTGCATAATGTTTTGTTTCAATTTTGGGCCACTGTTGTCAATATGCTGTTCATACATTGTTAGGAAGCTGCTGGCTAAATCAAATATGCAAATACGGAATATTGCACCCAGTTTTGGGCACCTCAATTCAAGAGAGATATCGAGGTGCTGGAGCGAGTACAGAGGAGGGCAATGAAGCTGGTGAAGGGCCTAGAGAATAAATATTATGAAGAACACTTGAAGGAGCTGGAAATGTTTAATTTGAGGAAGAGGAGGCTGAAGGGAGGCTTCATCACCCTCTACAACTACCTGAAATCTCATTGTAGAGAGGTTGGTGCTGGCCTCTTCTCACAGGTAATTAGCGACAGAACAAGAGGGAATGGCTTCAAGCTGCAACAGGGCAGGCTTAGACTGGATATTAGGAAAAATTTTCACAGTAAGAGTGGTCAGACCCTGGAATAGGCTGCCCAGGGAGGCGGTTGAGTCACCACCCCAGGGTGTGTTTAAGGGTTGTTTGGATGTGGTGTTGGTGGATATGGTTTAGGGGGGAACTTTGTAGAGTAGGGATGATGGTTGGACACAGTGATCCCAAGGGGCTTTTCCAACCGGAATGATTCTATGATTCTATGAAATAGTAATGGGAAAACTGCTACAAAATGCCCACATTGTTTTCTTTTTTCAGGCACTGGTTGATGGCCCCTGCAGCGGTGTCAGAAGGCAGGCTATGCCCTTCAAGTGCATGCAGCTAACTGACTTTGTCCTCAAGTTCCCACACAGGTGAGTTGTTGGCTGGTTTTACCTGTGTGAAAATAGGCTTCCACTTGGTGACTTGATGTTGATCTGATGCTTGCTGAATATAAAGTTCATACAATATCAAGTCAGTAAATTAACATGTATGCACAGTAAAAGCTTGGCTGACCCTGTTAACATAGTTGAATATGTTTTAAGTTTTCATTACCATTACTGGCTGGCTATAGACTGGCTGAGGCAACTTGCAGAGAGTTGTGGAGTGGATGGTGTGGGGGAAGCAGTTGCAGTAAATTCTGTGCAGCCTTGCTTTTGCTACTGATGAGGTCTCCTTCAGACATGAAATATCTGCTCTGCCTGCACCGGAATTGTAGGAGGCTGAACTCACTCTGTTCTCTTTAGCTTAGTATCTGAGTTCTGGTAATTTAGAGACGAGAGTTAATGCCTTTCTGGTTCTGAGGCAGTGCTAGGAATAGCATGTGAATATGTCTCTTGGGTCACTCAAGTGTTTTGTCCTAGGAAACCATTTGCAAACAAAATGTTAATTTGGCCACAGATGTTTGTGGCATTGACTTTATGTAAGTGCATGAAGTAATGTAGAAAGATAATAATCCCTTGTTTGAAATCTGATGGGCCAGCATCAGAGAGAACCTTTTTTTGTAAGGACTGTGACTGTATTTTGGTGACTCTTCTAATGCAGTGCTCGTCAGAAGTGTGTGCGACTTGCCTGGGAGAAGGAAAATATCAATGAAAAATGGGCAGCAACAAGATGGGCAAAGAAGATTGAAGCCCGAGAAAAGGTGCAGTTTTTCACTGGATAAATAATACACGTTGTATTGCTTCTGCCTACTAAAATGAGGTGAAATCTAATAAGCTGGGTATTTTCAGTTGCAGATTAAAGAAAGGGCATAGATTTTTAAAGTTACTTTCTATCAGCTTCAACTTACTATATATATTTTAACAGCATGATTTTGTTCAGTCATCTCTATACCTTTTCCCTGTATCATCGCTTCCCAGCAAAGGCATTATATAGTGAACTAGTTCCAGATGTACAGCTAAACCTAGTTTGGAGATGACCAGAATTACTTGGTTGTGTATTGTGAAATGCTTTGAAATACTGAGTTTTGCTGCTTGCATATGTATTTACCAGAGCTTCATAATTGATTCTTTTCAAACAGAAAGCCAAAATGACCGACTTTGATCGCTACAAGGTTATGAAAGCAAAGAGAATGGTAAGTGAGTTTAGGTGGGTTTTTGGGGGGGTTGTGTGTGTGTGATTAATGCTTGTAGCTTTCACTTTCAGATCACACAAGAGTTGTTAGTAGCCTTACTTTTGTTTCTTGCTTGGGTTATGGAGTGACACAAAGTGTGTGAATGCCTTGAATTTTTCATGCTTCTTTGGCTGCCACTTCCTTTTCAGTAGTGGGTCAGACTGACAGACACGAGCTGTGTGTCAGCTCCCAACTTACAGCTGAGGAAGGAATTCCCTGCTGATGAACTCAGATACTCTTGGTAGGTTGCTGTTAGTATTTCATTCTGTAGCGAAAGTCATTATATGTGAAATACGGCATTACCAGCCAGAATGGTTATGGTCCACTTGGTAGACCAGAACAGTTTTAGGTGGAATTTTGCAATTCAGATGTAGTACATGGTAAGTCTTTTGACTGTGTAGTATAAATATAATAGGTTAGCAAAGGGTGATTATCAAAAAGGGTGGAATCTGAAAGCTTAGAATTGAAATTAAGGCGTAATATTTGAGCAGTTCCTGGTTTCGTTCTGATGAGTGGTGAACATTTTCCTTTTTTACAGAGAAACAGGATCATCAAGCATGAAATGAAGAAGCTCCAGAAGTTGGCTTCCAAGAAAGGCAAGAAGCCGGAGAAGTCAGAGAAGCCGGAGAAGTCTGAGAAGCCTGAGAAGCCAAAGTCAGAGAAGCGAGAGAAGGCGCCAAAGGCAGAGAAGGCGCCGAAGGCACAGAAGGCACAGAAATAAAATGAACTTCTGGTCGTGTATGACTTTGTGTCCTTGTTCTGATTCTTCAATGAATGGTTAAACATCTGATTCAAATTCTAATCCTGAGTTTTTCATTTTTGCTTCTGACCAAGAATTGTCTGTCTTGTTTATTATGATGTCCAAGTGTTGGGTTGTAGCGTTTCCCTGGAACACGCAGAAGTGTTTTTGTCATGTTCTGGGAGGTTGACCGTGCAGACTGCTGGGTACTCTGTACCCAATGCCAGCTGAAGTATCTGCACACCCAGTTATTTCAAGTAGGGAGGGTCCTGACTTTTAAAAAAATATTTAAGTGGTTGGGAATGAGCAAAATTACTTGAGCAGTCTTGGCTGTGAAAGATGAGAAAGAATCAATTGCACCACTTTTCTGTATAACTTACGGCACAAACTGGGAGTATGTATTCTGGTTAGAAAAGTATGTCAGAGTTTGAGAAGCTAATTTAAATCAAAAGCTTTAAATTACTGCATATTCTCTAAAAAACTTCCAGTATTCTTTTAAGTAGTGACCTGGAATATTTCCAGTGTCTTAACACCACTGTTGTCCTGCAAGTGCAGTTACAGTAATGAGTGATATATTAACAAGATGGGAATGTTTGACTTTGCTTCTTGGAATTTTTAAAGGTAACAGTTTGTCAAGACTTTTAACAAGTTCCTTAACCTATGCAGCATATAATTCTCACTTCTTGATCAAAACCGTTAAGTAAAAGGGGACATGGCCTAAAAGTTGCTTGATCTGTCTGAAACTGAAGTCCTCAGTTTAGTCTTTCCAATATAAGATGTTTACCTGCATCTGAATGTCAACATCCAGCTTTTCCTGTGTTTTCTGCAGTGTAGTTTGTTGGAAGGGGGGATTTTTTCTTCATATTGAATGAAGAAATTGTAGAAGTTTGAGATCTCTTGTAATTGAAAAGCAAATTATTTTTAGTCAAAAACAAAATGGAGGAGGGAGAACAGGTATTTTTTTAAATGAAGGATGGAAGACCTTTAAAGTTATTATCAAGTATATATTGAAGTATATTGTTCAATGCACTGATAAGCATGTGCTTTAAAGTAGTTACTTGGCTAGTGGTGCTTGTTTCAGCTGGAATTGGGCATCTGAATGCTCAGACACTTAAAACTACAGTGTTTTGAGCTGTTTATATGCCTGTGGAAATTGAGTTAAAGCATGTGGTAGATACAAAATTAATGTAACTTGGGGGAAAAAAAATCAGAAATTATGCAAATTTGGATTAAAATCCATGTTCCAAGTACGGGTAGATGTGGATTTAAAATTGGATTTCAAAGTGGTTAAATCCACCTACTCTGTTTCTAACTTGAAAGTAACTTAAAAGATACATCAACCTGGAAGTCCTTTAAGGTGACAGTTGTTCTTCAGGGTTCTTTTCTGCCTTTTATGTGCTACTGTTAAGATGAATTATATAAGAAAGGGAAAAAGTTGGTAAAGGTGCCTGTAGAGAAAATAGACGTGCCTTCAATCTTACTGACCTCACAAATGCTTTTTCTACATTTGCTCATTTTTAAAGGTATTTGCTTCCAAGGTATAACTTTGTCTATGACAGCAGCAATTGGTCCAGTGTTTTCATTCCCACCCATGTACCCTCGGCATCTACCGAGCTTATTTGAGAGGTTTTGGTGATACAAAGTGAGCTGTAGCCTGACGAGCTGCTCAGCAGCTGTCATTTTCCTGAACGGGATCCTGGAGGGAGGGCTGCCTGCTTCTGCAGGTGTCTGCCCCAGCCCTGCACCGTGGAAAGGGGTGTGCTGGGGGACAGGGACACTAAAGATACAGGCAGTGTTGGCACTGGAGAGCCTCATGTGCCTTAAAAGAAATAGTCGGTTCTGTAGTGGCATGTGTGACATCAAGGGCTCCTGTGAAAATACCGTTTGTTGACAGTCGGGAGCATCTGACAGCACGTTCCACGTGAGCAGCGTTTGGAGCTCCTTTTAGCAGCTCCTGAAGCCTCTCTGAAGCCTTCTGCAGCTCTGTGTTGTTGGCAGTCCACTTCCCTTTCAATCCATGAGTGCCGTGCCAGCTGTGCTGGTTTGTCCTTGTTTTAAAGGTCTGGGGACACAGAAAAGTACGGAGGTGCAGTTCTGTGTCTGCAGGTGGCCACACGATGGCAACACGAGCTCTTCACGAGGTTGTTCCTGAGGCTTGACCCAGGCTGGGCTGCTGAGCTGCCTTTCCTTGATGGGGACAGCGCCAAACAAAGGGGGTGGCACAAACACTTGAGAGCAACCGACGTGCTTTTCCAACTCTTTATTTTGCCTTTTGTATCTAAGATGTACTTTGCTGGACTAAGAATATATTTCTTTACTTTGTGAAGCTGAGTGTGAAGAAATAGGATCTGCTGTTTAGAAAAAGCTTAAAATGAAGCCCTGGTGTTTATTTTCTCAGTTTTTTTCACACAGAACATGTAGGGGAATGTATCCTATCCCAGTTTACTCCTGAGATCAGAAGATAATTGCTGTGCTTCCTAAATTGATGCCAAGAGTTGGCAAACTCAGTCCTCATCTCTGTGCTGCAAAGTCTGGGAGACATGGGCATCTACAAGAGTAGGACTGGACCCTTGGGCATTATTTTTTGTAAAAAGCTGTAAAATCTACTGTTTCTATAGGCCAGCTGTAGTTCTGGGCTGTGTGGTTTGCTGATGATGCATATTTCATTTTCTTCTTAGATAAAGGCTGTATTTAAGTGTTTTGGCTCTTGGATAACCATGTCTGTTGCTGTGTTTGGCATCTGAACGTGTTTCAGGTCTTTTGGGCTTTTTTTGAGATGTAATAGACCTAAAAGAAATCTCTGGATTGACTAGTATTCAAACTAGTCCTTCAGTCAAGGTTTGCTTGGTGGCCATGACATTTTCAAATAATTTGATCCTATAGTTACCAATATATTAATAGTAGGTAATACTGTCTCTTCTCAACTGCTTCTGCACCACTGCAGTTGGGCATAGACTCGTGGCAAATCTGGTCCAGTTTACAGCTGGATTCCCTCTGTTATTTTGTCTTTTTTTAACTTGCAGTGCCCTTTAAAGGTTTCCGGCCCTGTATGTTTCTCTCCTTTCCCCCTGCCTGTGTTGATAAGGTGTCTCTGAAAACTCCACCTGCCTGCCTTTCATCGGGATGAAAAGGTGCTAATTTCTATTCACAGCATTATTGGCATCTGAGTGAGTGCAGCTTACAAGTAAGAAGTGGAAAGTGGAGCAAACTGTGGGGATGGCTGTGTGATTTCAGGTCTTCAGCTTTTGATTCTTCCTTTCTACAATTTGGTGGGGGAGTTTTGTGTTTTGGTTTGTTTTTTTTTGTTTGTTTGTTTCTTTGTTAACTTTGGAAATAGTTTTTAGTGGTTTGATCTTGAAGTTGCATATACTGTTGTCACACTGAGGTACTTCTGAGCTGAAATTTCCTTCTCTGAAGCAGAAAGATCTGCTTTTACCTCTTTTGTTGGGTTTTTTTAAGCACTGCATCCCTCGTTGTGCTGAAGTACTGCAGTCCATGTCCATGCCTTGATGCAGCCAGTGGCCCTGTGGATGCTGATTGCCTACCCAGACCCTTCTCCTTTTCCCTGAACTCACAATGGGCTTCATTCTTGGATGCTGTGCAACCTACAGTCCACAGTATCCTGAAGTGGGAATTTAGCCCATCCAAATTTTTGTGCAGCTGACTCCTGTATCATATTCTTGTTTTAAACAAATGAAGAGTCTGTAACTTTTTCCCTCACCTCACTTGTCAGTGATCAGAAGCCAGCCCCAGTGGTAGCAAACTCTCCCCCTTGCCCCCAAAAAAACTTTCAGGCCACCATGTGCATCTGAGTTAGAGAAATCTTCCACCTGCAGTCAGGTCTTTGTGTCAATCACCAGCCTAAAAATGGTTCCGTTGCCACCAGCACAGAGCAGATAGTTCCTCCTCCATGTGATGTGTCGACCTAGTTCTTATTATAGAGGAAATGCTTTTTCCCCCGTGGTCTCCTGATATGGGGATGTTTTTCAGGATATTTTGTTCTGTAATTGGGAGCATCACTCCTTGCATATTGTGAGGGGAAGCCCTGACCTGCTCACCATGGCTCTTCCCTTGTACCCATTCACTTTGGACTGGTGGTGCTTCAGGACACTGTGCCACTCATAAAGGTTTTTATGGCAGGAGCTCATCAGGAAGCTCTGCTTTGATGAAGTGAATAGATGCTTTGAAAAAGTAATAGTGTTCATATTTAAATAGCATGAAAGGATATCTTTGAGATCAGCTGCAGTTTACCTAAGGACACACAGTGGGAGGGCACAACATCTGAATATTTCTTTTACAATAATTCGACCTTCTAGAGTCACTCTTTTAACCTCATATGGACAAAAGCCATCAGACAAAAGAAGGGGTCCTTGCTAGCTGTGTTGTTGCAGTCAGGTGCTGTATAAAGGTGATCTAAAGAAAGGATGGGAAATAGGCTTGTGGGCTTTTTTCTTCTTCCTTCTCTTTCTCCCTTAATCCCTGAATAACTTTAAAGGAGGTTGGTTTTGTGGTTTTTTTTAGCTTGTTTATCTTTTATTTCTACTGCTTTTTTTCATTAGCTTTGCACATGTGAGTCTTAGCTCACCCTGCAAATCTCTGTGGATAATGGAAAAAAATCAGAGTGCTTATGGCATAATGAAGTAAATTAAGTCTGACCAGCTGAAAGTAGCATCATTTTTTGTTCTGGTTGCTCAAAGCATTTTTCAAGGTCCAGGGGGAGACTGGCAAGGTGCTGCTGTTGGGGATGCATGCAGGTCCTCACCCCAGGTGTGAGCAGGCTGCCTCAGCTCCCAGCCACCTGAGCGTGTCCTTGGAAGGAAAGACGTTAGTGCACTGGAGGTGCCTGGCCTCTGCTGCTGGTGCCACAGTTCTCCTTGGGTGGGTGGCAGGGCACCATGGATAGAGAGCAGATCTGGAGGTTGGTGTGCTCCTCCAGCCCATAGCTTCCCAAGAATTGGAGCACAGTCCATTCCGTAGCGCAGTGATATAGTCCTCTGGCTCCCTTAGCTCTTCCCTGTCCCTCCTCCTCCCAGGGTGGTTTTGGATTGCTCTTCAGAAGGCAAAAATCTGCATAAATCAGTTGACAGGCAGGAATGACCACTGTGGTGTGGCTGCATCAACCCTTCTCATTGGCACTGAGCTGTGCAAGGCTTTGCCAGCAGCTGTCTTGGGAGGGTAAGCAGAGCTCTGCTGGACCAGACCAGTGGTCCATCTAATCCCAGCCTGGGTCTCTGATACTGCCAATGGGAGATGCTGTGTATGGAGAGGACCTGACTTCAGTCCCTCTTCTTGTAGTTCACCAGCATCTCCAGTAGCAGGATTAGGGGGCTGGAGGATACACTCTTGCCTGTTCCTCTTATTATCTATTTTAGATCTGCTATCCATGATTTTTTTCAGTCTGCTCACACTACCTCCCTCCACAGTCCTATAGTAATGTATTCCTGAAGTTAACTGCTATTGTGTAGAAAACTGGTCTATTTAGTGTTTTAAAGCCATTTCCTACTATGAGGACTAACCAGTGCTTGAGACAGTGCAGCCCCATAGCACTATGTGACATCCTTACCTGCTGTAAGATGGAGGTGAAGGTCAGAAAATGTTATTTCCCAGAGGAGTCCATGGAGAGGAGGTGAGTTACAATGAGCTGTCATTCAGAGTGCCATGACTTGGTATCTGAAGGACTGTCAGAGTTGCAACTAAATGTTTGTGTGGGCAGTTGTGTCACAGGACAGTTATTCCAGTAGGAGACTTAAAATCTGTATGGTGAAAAACTCCTTCTAGCACAGAATCATAGAATCACTTAAATTGGAAAAGGCCTCTAAGATCATTAAGTCCAGCCATTAACCCTACTTTACCAAGTCCAGCACTAAGCCATGTCCCCAAGCACCACATCTAAATGACATTTAAACACATCCAGGGTAGGTGACTCCACCACCTCCCTGGGCAGCCTGTTCCAATGTCTGACAACCCTTTCAGTGAAAAAGTTCTTCCTAAGGTCTAGTCTAAACCTCCCCTGGTACAGTTTGAGGCCATTTCCTCTTGTCCTGTCACCAGTTACTTGTGAAAAGACACCAGCACCTACCTCTCTACAATATCCTCTCAGGTAGTTGTAGAGAGCGGTAAGGTTTGCCCTCAGCCCCTTTTTCTTCAGACTAAATAGCCCCAGTTCCCTCAGCTGCTTCTCATAAGAGTTGTTCTCAAAGCCCTTCACCAGCTTCGCTGCCTTGCTTTGGACGTGCTCCAGCACCTCAGTGTCCGTCTTGTACTGAGGTGCCCAAAACTGGACACAGTATTCCAGGTGTGGGCTCACCAGTGCTGAGTAGAGAGGGACGATCACCTCTCTGGTCCTGCTCGCCACACTATTTCTAATACAGGCCAAGATACCATAGGCCTTCTTGGCCACCTGGGCACCCTGCTGGCTCGTATTCAGCTGCCTATTCTATAGTAAATTTGAGATGGTGGACAAAAGAGAGCCCTAATGTCATGCCGTGGGATGAGAGCGCCTAGCATCACAGGTACTACCACAGCCCTGGGTCACTGTTCAGGCAGGAATTTGGTGTCCTTATGGTCTTTGGAAGGGGGCCTACATCTTGGAGCAAGGTGGCTTCTGACAATCTGACCAACCTTTCTGATCATTCTACTGAAGGCCTGTGAGAAGATCAGCTGCAGGGCTATGGCTGATGATACAAAGCAATTCCTGGGAGCATGGGCAGGACAAATGCTCCAAGCCTTCAAGATCCCCCCTCTCCTCTCCTACACCACTCCATGTGGGTGAGACAGAGGTTTCCAGCCCACTCCCTCTCCCGTCTGAAAGTTCCCAGAACTTAGTTCCTCTAGTTATTAGAAACTTTCTAACTGTCAACCTAAATTTCTTCATGACCGATTTATAACCAGGAAGCTCCACTTCTTGCTTCTGTAACTGCAGGGCTGTCAGGAAAGATTCATGAGCCCATATGTTGGTCAGGCCCTATTTTCAGCAGCCACAATTCAAAGCTGTTGGATTAAATACTGCCTGGTGACTCCATTAATGTATACATTTTCTCTTGTCCTTCTGTCATGGTGACAGAGGACTTACCCTCCTGCAATGGTGTATAAAGAGCTAATACAGTGTCTTTGTGGACCCAACTCAAACATGTGCCAATAACCCCTTCCAAGAAAAGAAACAAATTGCTTTTGTCTATTTTGTCTGTTTTCTCTCTCTCTTTTTTTTTTTTTTTTTTTTTTTTTTTTTTTTTTTTTTTTTTTTTTTTAAGGGGTGAAATGTTCTGCACATCAGCTTGTGTTAATTTTTTCTTTGTTTCTGTCCCATCCCACAGGTTAGAGCTGGAGGTTGGCTGAGATGCTCCAAGGGAAATGAAGTCACGCCCTGGGGCTTGGGACACCAGCACATCTGCAATGAACCTAGGGGAGCTGGCGCTGCCCACAGCATCTGTTCATGTTGCAGAGGTAGGAAGAGACTTTTCTGTCCCTGAAAAGGTCTAGAGGAGGGCCACAGTCACACTTGGTGGGGAACCAGGGCACACGGTGCCCAAGCAACCCGCACCAGTTGCCTGCTGAGGGGCATCGTGGGCAGCATCGCCTCCTGGCACCATCGGTGCTCCCTGCCAGGCTTCCTAAAGGTTGTCCAACTGCAGTTTTAAGCCATGCAGGGAGCTGTGGGTGGTGCAGGAGAACCTGTGTTCACCCTGACCCTGCCTGCAAGGTGAGAGAGCAGGCAGGGAGGAGCCAGGCCGTTCCCTGCAGAGCCCCACTGTGGCTCCTCACCTCTGCCAAAGCACCTCCTGAGTAGGATGAGCTTGAACAACTGCTCAAGAGCCCAAGGGAATGAGCCCAGTAGCTCTCTGAACCATCAACACTAATTTTTAGCTCTTCTAAGGCCAAATAATTTAAGCAGTAATTTTGCAACTGTTCGGGATATTTTTTTCTGTGATGCTAAACAGTTTCCTGTGGAGTTTTCTGAGACTTGTCTGTGGACTTTCCCAGCCACTTTTGATGAATGTTGTAGCACAACTGGATGGCCAAACAAAGTCTTTGTCAGGAAGAAGTGAGGAGCAAAGAGTTTAACTCTGGTCAGCTAACATGGTTTTGTGGTCAGGCCAACTCACTGCCTTTCTGAGGAGACCAGAGCATTCATACTGGCTGGGTACATTTGGGTGTCTTCAAGGCAATGGGTGCAGCACCATATGCCTTTTAGATTTTGAAAATGGTATCATTTAGAAGTGCTGCTTTACATACTAGATGAGAAACTGTCTCAACAAGAGATCTTAAAATGAGATGTCACTGCTAAAGATTTTCTGTACTGTGGGGGGGAATTGTTCTTAATCCAAAATCCAGTATTTTTAAACAGTGACCAGACACACACATGCATTTATTTGCTAGTAAAGTTTGCAGATGGTGCAGGATTAGTGGAACAGTAAATAACGGAGATCTGAATTGCTTGGTTTACATGGTGATAGTCCAAGAAAATACTGTTCCTGATTCATCTGAGTGGGATTTGTGTCTTGAAAGGAAAAAGAGAGAGGGGGAAAAGATGAAGTTTGTTTTAAGGAAAGGGGGGGAGCTCTCTGATTCAGGAAGGATGGACTCTGGAGAGGACAGAGGTGTCTAGGGTGAGATACAGGTATAAACTTGGTGCTGAAGTCCAAGTTGCAACGCCAGCCGCTTGGACCAAGGGAACCCAGAAGGACAGGTGTCCTATGGGGCACCTGTGTTCTGCTGCCCAGGCTGTTTCACCTTCTCCTGTGGGCTCAGGTTGCCACGACATGGGCAGGCTCTCAGCAACTGTCTGCTTTCACTCAGCAGTGCTGAGTGATCACTGAAGCTGCCCTTTCTGGAGGGAGCAGGGGAGGAAATGGTTTCTTCTCTAATAAGGCAGTAAATGTCTTGGGCGTGGGACATGGGTGGTAAGAACTGTTTCTGGCTGAAGGTGAGAGAGCTTTTAAAAATAGCCCTGAGAAATTAAAAAAAATAAATAAAGAAAAGAAAACCCTCTCATTTGAATCATCACAATTCATGTCCTGCAAAAAAAAATGCTGCATTCTGGCAAGCCATGTAGAGTTTCTAACGTTTATCTAAAATGTAAAGTAGGGGAATGAGTAATCACCTGTGAAGGACTTAATAACTCTTTGTCTCTTTTTCCATAGACTTGCATTTGAGTCATGATAGCAAGGAAGATGCAATAGGTATTTGTGGGAGGCATAAAGCCTGCACGCTCAGGGAACATGTGGTTCATCTGCAGATGTTACTGTTTTCTCTGGCCTCTTAAACAATGTTTTTAAAGGATTTCTTTTGCTTCAGGATGTGACCCCCTGCCTTCTGCCTTGAGTCACACAAATGATGACAAAAGCATCCTGGCAGCATTAATTTACTTTAATTATTGGATTGAGGATGTGCAGCTTCGTCAGCATATTTATGAAAATTCAATGCATTCTCTAAGTGACCTGGGTGGGCTTATTTCCATGAGAACAATGAGTAAAACCTGAGACACAAGAGTCTGTTCCCACACAGAATGCATTGAAATAAACCATTCACGTCTGGCATTTTCTCTGCGCTGGGGACTCAGGGCTTGTCCCCTTTGGGGACTGTGGATGGGGAAGTGGTACACATCGTGCTCCAAAACCAGATGCAAAACTCAATTTTGCAGCTCATCTGCTTTTCAGCATCTTCTAGGTCCCAGAACCAGACCCACACCCACAGCACTGAGCAGGAGCCCAGCTCTTTCCCCATTCTACTTTGATTCCTATGGCCTTAATTTCCCATCTCTCACAGCTGCTGCAAAAGAAGACTGAAGTATCAGAGCCTATTCCTTACTAAGACTCCCATTAGCAAAAGATATGAGATAGTGAGGTAGGGGGAAAATAAATTTGAAGGCTTTCTGAATGGCTCATTTGTAATCAGTGGTTGATAGGCAGTGATTTATCTGGGTAGGGTTTAGGTTTTAGAAATCCATTCAAGCTTATAATGATCTTGGTGTATGTGGAAAGTCATATTCATAGTCCCTCAAACCCATTAGAGTCTCACACTTTTCTGAAAGGGAGAAAGAAAACCTTTCCACTTTGCTTACTTTGTGGCAGAACAACTTTCTGTTCCTTGTCAGCTCTTGAAATGTCTCCTCTCAGCTGCCTTTCTTTAGCTCCCAAGAGAGAAAGGAATGCAGGTCCACTGGGACAGAAAAGCAGAGAAAAAATAATTCCATGGGGAAAAAAAAATCAGCTTATTTCCATCCTTCTGCAGCAGGTATTTCTTTATGAGGACAAGCAAGTGCTGCTGTGGATGCACCTGTGCCCATGGCTGCCTTTGCTCTCTTGTTGGGTTTCTTGGGCTCTGCCCTGCTACTGCATTTCCCCCTGAGGGGAATGCCTCAGCTGTCCTGCTTCAAATCACTTGCTCTTGGCTAAGCTGGATCTGCCTGGTGATACCAGCAAATTGAAAACCTACCCATATGGTCTAGCATGAACCTCAGGGGAGCCCTCCTTGCTGCTGCCCTGAGCCTTGCAAAAGGGGCAAAACTGCTTTTCCACTTGCCTAAGTGCAAGGTGAGAGGGAGCAAGCTCAGGAGATCTTTGGTATTGGAAGTCATAGGTCATCTGGCCTGACACTCTAGTATGAGATGTGACTGTTTTGGAGGCTTGTATTTTGCTGGTGCAGTCCCACCTCCCTGCCCTCCTCTTCCTCCCTTTGCTGCCTACACTCCGTGGGAGTTTCTTGGAGAAGGGACCATCCCTTGTCCTGCGAGGGGGCGTCGGTCTGATCGAAGGACCAGCCCCAGCAAAAATAAGGGCAGTCTTGGGGAAAACTGTGTGAGTGAGCAGGTGAGTTCTGTTCCAAGCAGTAGGCAGGGCTGTGAGGACATGAGCAGTGGTGGGCAGGGGACAGAAAAGAAAAAAAGAGGAAAAAACCCTGTTTTCCACTATTCTTGCAATAGGACAAGGGGTGATATTTTTAAATGAAAGGAGGGTGGATTTAGACTAACTATAAGGAAGGCTTTTTTTACAATGAGGTTTGTGAAACACTGGAACAGGTTGTTCAGAGAAGTGGTAAATAACCCATCCCTGGAAATATTCAAGGCCAGGTTGGATTAGCTCTGAGCAACCTGATCTAGTTGAAGATGTCCCTGCTCACTGCTGGGGGGTTGGAGTAGATGACCTTTAAAGGTTCCTTCCAACCCAAACAGTTCTATGACTCTATTCAGGCAACCACTGTTTTTCCAGAATGAAGTAGCAGGGATGCTGCCAGTGGGGGCTGAGGCTGCACTGATGTGCTGGGGACCACTCAGGTACAATGTAGGCATGGCCCTGTGGATTTGGAGGAACCTCCTGGGCCTCCTCAGGAAACGGGCTCATAATGCACTTGGTTTGCAGGCCCTGCTGCCTTTTCAATCTGATTTTTGTGCTGCCAACATCAAAAAAAAACTTCTCCAGGGGAAGGAGGGAAGTGAAGTTGAAATTTCAAAATGCCAAGATGGGAGAATTTGTTTTGAGGCTTGATGGATTTATCATACTGGTTTGGCCACTGATACCTTAAGCCTGCCTCCCACAGCAGCCATCCATGCCTGATTCTGATGGCAAATTCCTCAAATGTCAGGCGTGCATTTTAAACAGTTATTTGTATGGAGAGGCAACCCAGAGAGACCAGCCGGAGAGCTTGGTCTGCCAGTCAAGGCTCGAAGTGCTGCTGCACCCACAGGAATCATTTTGACAGAAAATTGCATGGAAATGGAATAATTTAACAATTAAGAAAGGAGATGAAAGCAAACGCTTCCAAAATGGGGTGCCACTGATGCTGTAGGGTTGAGCCTTGGGAGCCCTGCAGGTCCCTCCTCCAGTGTCAGCTGCCACCTACCCATCCACCACCAGCTCCCTCCGTGTCTGTCAGGAAGCTTATTGCTAATTACTTAGTATTACTAATTGCATGAGAAATATTAGGCTATTAGCTGCTCTGGGGAACAGGCCACAAGGAGAATGTTTAACGTGCCCGGCGCTGCAGTGCCCAGGACAGCCAGGGAGTCAGTGATCTGTGGCAGCAATGGGGAAACAGGAGAGATACAGAGCTTGGTTCCCATAGTCTTTCCTCACGGTAAGGGTGGCATGATGTTGTTGAAGCCAAAATCAGACTCACTGCTTTTGTGTGTGTAACCTTCAATCCCCTTTTTTTCTTAGCTATAGTTTTGAGAGGCAGTGGAAGGACAGATGGGACATGTACCATAGTAAAAACAAAATGCACTTGATGGACCAAGAGGGTGTGAAAGAACTGGGGCTCTGGGACTAGCAGAATTCCACACTGGGCACAGCATCATGGTGCCATTGTTGCTTATGCCCAATACTTTGCAATGTCACAGTGAAATGTCACTGTGGGACTGTGCAGGGTCAGTGAGCTAGGATGGTGTTCAGGGACACAGGAGTGTCCTCTCAGGCTCTGCCACTGCCCTCCCATGGTCCAATCCCATGCTACCTTGGTCAAATCACTTGGCCAATTTTCCCTATGCTTGATCCTCTTTTTATACTATCATGTCTTCAATGTCCCTCACAATAATTTGTACTGTGATTTTGTTAGACTTCTACAAATGTAAATATTGGAAAAGAATAATGCCGATCAACCCTGTCTGATTTACAGTTTCCTGGCTGGGGTAGTTGGACAGGTTGGAGATCTGGAAGTCCATCAAGCCTGAGAAGGAGGGTCTCCTCCTGTCCCCAGGCCAGGCTGTCAGGGGGTGGAGCTGGCACAGGGCTGGGGCAGGTGACAGCATTTGGGGGATGGATGAGTTTTGCTTGGCCATAGCCCAGGGCTGGAAGGGGAAAATTGGAAAATTTTATGGAGGGAAAAAAAAAGCAGCTTTGCAGTTTGGTAGCTGCCTGTACACCCTGCCTGGCCATGGAGGAGTGGTGAAACACACTGCTTTCTGAAGCGATGCCTCCAGCCCCTCTTCTCCCAGAGGTCTGAGGAGATGGCATTTCAGGTGCTCCCTAGACCCACGTGCCAGGGGGAAGCTGCAATGTCCAGGCACCTTGAGGCTCACTGTTCCACAGTTATGTGGAACTGGGGGTGTGAGGGTCTCCTTCCCCCAGCCCCTGGGAGTCACCCCTCTCCTGGCTGCCTGTGAACACTGTTTGCCCTGGGTGTCTCAGAAAACCAGGCACCTGAGCACCCTAAAAATGGTTTTAGCACATTAGTGTCTCCTGGGTGCTGGTGTGGTCCAGCTCTCTGCTGGGCTTTTACCGAAAGGCAAACGAATGTTAATAAAAACCTGCAAAGGGCATTTTCTCAGGCACCTGTGAACAGCTCTGAGGTTGCTTTTCTTGGCCCCAGGGCTGATGTGGTTCCCAGGGCTCTGTCTGTCCCTCTGCTTGCCTGGCACTGGGGTCACCAAGAGCAAACAAGCTTTGCAGGACCTGCATGTTGTGTCTTCAGCCTTTTTTTACCTGTGCCTCCTTGCTTCATTTTACCCGTGGCATTAAGGAGAAGGAAAAAGAAAAAGAGCAGCAAGAAGGGCTTTTATTGTGAAAAAGAGACTCTTCAAATGCCCGTTCTCCCCTTCCCAGCCTCCCTGCTCCCCTCCCCACAGGGAGGTGGGTCTGGGATGAGGCAGAGTTTGAAAACTCGCAGCTGAAGTTTGAAGGGTGTCAGGGACCTGGCATCCAGCAGCAGCAGGGCTGGTGGAGAGAGCCTGGCAAGGGGCACCCCTGGACAGCCTGAGGAGTGGCTGGAGGATTTTGGTCTTGATCCTGGCTGGTTTTTAACGTTACTGTGCTTGGCGTGGGCTCCCGGTGCTGCGTCGGCTGCTGCGGGACATGGTAGGACCCAGGGGTTTCCTGGCTGAGCCGCAGGTTGGAAGCGATGCTGGGTCTGCTCAGGGACACCAGCCCCGTGGGGGGAGATGGGAGGCTGTGTTCCAGCTGTCTCTGTCCTGGGGATGAGTTGAGCGGGACTTCTTGGGGGTGCTGAGGGAAGCAGGGCAGTGCCCAGCATGGCCACGGCTGTCGGGTGGACAAGCAGAGTGTTGGGATGCCCATGAGGGCAGTGCCGAGGGCTGCTGTAGCTAAAGGCACTGCTGTCAGCCAGGGAGGTGGATTCTATTCTGCAGCCAAAACCCACCTTTTTTTTTTAATTTAAAGAGGCATAGGGACATGAATTCAGGCAGGTGAAGAGGGTGGAATGAAGGCGGTGGGTGCAGATGGACTCGGAGAGCACAGAGCCCCTCCATGCTGTCTGTCTGGTTCCCACAAAGTACAGCACTTTCGTCAAAAAGCCACAAAACCAGTCAGTTTGGCAAGGGAAAACTTCCCCCCTCCTCCCCAGAAAATGTGTTTCCCCAGCATGAGCAGATTCCCCACATCTGCAGCACGTTCCAAGCCTTAGGGTGGCTTTTTCATCTTGTCTAGTTTTAGTGCTCAAGTTTGGGACATTCCTTGGCAGCCGCTTTCTAGACCCATCTGAGCAAGCTCAAGCCAGCTAAGCTGGGACAGGGGCTCACTGCTTGTCACTGCTGTCCTGCAGGGGGAAAGCTGGGGTGTCACACTGGGGGTTTACACCAGGGTGGGGAGCTCCATCTCTGCTCTGTCACCTCAGCCCTTGCAAAGCCTGTGTTGGGCAGGGATTGCAAACATATGTGATGGATGAGCTGAGGAGGCGCCTGGTGCTGCTGCCAGAATCTGCTGCTTTGGTGCCACTTGTGTTGCTGAAATGTTTTTAGGTCCTCCAGAGTGTGGTGATGACTCAGAGCACCTCTAGGAGCAGCAGGGCCACCTGCCTTCACTAGAGCATGTGAGAGTGTGAGTGTGGTGTGTTGGGAGGGGACACTGCTATCATGCTTTGTGCTTCCATCCTACAGATTGCATAGGCTGTTTTGAGTTTCTTAATTAATGAGCTTCAGCAGCAGGAAAAATAGTAAGACTGGGGGTTGTGTCAACTACCTGGGGGTTTTGGGTAGCTCCTCTCTGCCAAAGAAGGAAGCAATCCAGCTCTCCCTGTACCAGCCTTTCATCCACAGCAACACTTTCCTGTATGAGCCTTCACCGTGAAGCCTTTCAAGGAGTACACAGCCTGTGCCAGGTACCTGGTGCAGTCTCCCCTCCGACAGCAGGGTGTTCAGTTTTTGCCAGAATTTCCATTTTGCCTTGGCAAGGGAAGGTCTGCTTCTGCAGCCCTTTTCCCTTCGTGAGCTCCTGTACTGGTTGCTTTGCTTTCACCCCTAATCTGAGTTTGCTCTGGGCACCTGTAGGGAGGTCAGTGATGGGTCATGAGGAATAAATTTAGGCTGTGCCTTACTGATGATCGTCTTGTTGCTTCATTTGTAGCACAACCCTGAGCAAAATGCTCAAGCCAGTTTTTTTAATTTTTTCAAAATCACCGGGAGAGTAACCACTTGCAAAAAAACCCAGAGAGATCCTAGCTGTGAGCTTTGCTGCTAGTTCGGGGTGCGTGCTTGTAGCTGGCTGCTCCTTGGATCCAGCCCTTGTATGTGCCCGACCTGCTGGAGCAGGGGGGGCTGGGGAATGACTGCTTTACAGAAACATCTCCTTTCTTCTGGTTTCAAAATCTGCCAGCGAGTAATTTCCAGCTGCTCTGTCGTTCACCTAGTATGAGGCAGTCTAAATAAGAGGGACTGATTACACTTTATTAATCCTCTGGCATAGATTAATTACCCCTTCTGTTCCAAACACTCAGTAGCTCTGGTCCACATGCAGTTCTTTTGCCTTCCCCTGCAGGAAAAGCCCTGTGTTTGGGATGCAGGCTGCTACCAGTGCCCATGGTGTGTTAGCTCTGCTCAGTTGTCCTGGGGGGTTCACTGGGAGAAGCAGAAATGGGCCGGGGGTGGCTTCCACCAGGCTTTGCCCTGGGGGGGGGCGGTTCTGCAGGACATGGGCAGCACTCAGAGCCAAGCTGCAAGCAGCCTTATTCCCTGTTTTTTTTCCCTTCAAGAAGTAACAGCTTAAAGGGAGGGAAAAGGGGTCGCATTTCTGCAACTGAGGCCAGGGCTTGTATGAACAATTCTGCTCTGAAGAAAGCCTGCAGGGCTGAAAGGCCCCTGCTGTCCTCCTCCTCCTACCCCGCCTTTGGAATCCCACGAATGCGCTTTCTTGCTCTCCAGGAAGGGGAAAAAACCTGACAGCCAACTCAGGGAAACCCAACCAGCCAGCTTGGGCAACCTCTTTGCAGCAGCAGCTCTGCCCCTTGCCAGCACCCTGCAGCAGGTCATGTGGGCCCTCACTGGGCACTGAGCTAGCACTCCTGTTCCCTGGTGCTGGGTCACAGGTTAGAAATGAAAACTGAAATTAAGTGGATCAAAATTCCCCCTCCCCAAAATATAGAAAAACCATGACCCTCAGTAAAATAAATTAAATGGCACTGAGTCCCAAAATATGTAAGAGAGTTTTAGAATTTTTTTTCTGGCATTCATCAGCAGGATTGGTAAACTCATCAAGAATAAGAAAGTAATAAAATTTGGTTTTATTTTCGTATGTTCCTTCCCATATTAAACACAGCTCAGGCCAAAAAAAAAAAAAAAAAAAGAAAAAAGCTGTGGCTTTCTGGCACTTCTGCTCTTCCCTGCTGCTGTGCAAAGAGGAGCTGAAGCAACCCTGCAACCCTGCTGGGAACGCCAAGTCCCAGCTGGTGAGTGGTCCCGAGGTACAGCAAGAGAAGCTGTTTGGGGTGAGAAAGATCGTGAGGAAAGGGATCACTGGTGGCTCCCAGGTTCCCACTGTTACTTTTCTGGATTTGGGACTCCTGCAGGTATCATTAGTGTGAGCCACTTGCTCTGGCTGGAACTGAAGTGCCAAGGAGCAGGACCATCGATGTCCTAAATGTCACGGGGAACAAAGCACATTGTTTTTGGCCAGAAGAAACCCAGGGATTTTGAGCAAGTTTGTGCATGGGACTTGAAACCTGCAGGTCACAGGCTGCCTCTGTCCTCCAAAGCATCCCCTGCACAGCCCTGCATGAACAAAGGCAAGACTGTTCAAAACGAGTGGCGGTGTGAGGCACAGATGTTGCACAAAGGCAAGCCACATCTGTTTCGCTGGGGAAGGGGCCCCTTTCTTGCTGTTTCAGCAGGCAGATGGAAAAGCTGCTCTGAAAACTTTTGGAGCTGACTACAAGAGGCTGGCTGGGAAACTGGGACGAGGGGAAGGGGAAAAAGGAAACCTGGCGGGATCCTACGCAGCAGCGGGGGGAGAGAGGGAGCAACGGCTGCCCAGAACCACTGCTATCCCTCCTGGATGTCCCTGCCAGGATTTCAAGGTTTTGCTGCTCCCATGTAGGTGTGAGGGTTAGAGGAAAGAGCATGCCAGGAGGAGAGGAGGACCACCCATGTCCCCTGGTACTAGTAGGACAGTTGTGTATTCAGGGCTGCTCAGATCCTTGCTGTGTCCTCTGAAGATGAGGTGCTGTTTAGGGTCTTCAGTGACCTGGGTGGTTTGGATGCAGGTTGGTATCACTTAATATAAGGCTGTGGGTGGTGAAAAGTGATGGAGGTGTTTGCATAGGTAAATGGCAGCAGACCCATGGTTCTTGGCTTCATGTCCTGAAAGGCAACCAGTGATCTTTTAGGAGATGTGTCTCCAAGAAATAGAAGAACCAGATAATCATAGAATCATAGAATATGCTGAGTTGGAAGGGACCCATCAGGATCTTCAAGTCCAATTCCTGTCCCTGGGTAGGGCACCCCAAGTATCACAGCATGTGCCTGAGAGCATCATCCCAACACCTCTTGAACTCAGGCAGGCTTGGTGCTGTGACCACTTCCCTGGACCAGCCTGTTCCAGTGCTTAGCCACCCAAATCTACTATAAAAGCCCTGACTATGAACTTAAGTATGAGAAGGATGAGGCATTTGAAACATTTTACTTTGTTTACTTTAAGCAAAATAAGTATGTAATCCTAGAGATTGGTTTTTGGGGGGGTTTTGTTTTTTTTGTTTGTTTTGTTTTGGTTTTTGGTTTTGTTTTGGTTTGGGTTTTTTTGTGGTGCTTTGTCGTGACTTCTGGGATGAAACTGGAGGGCTCCTGAGCAGTGTTGGGATGAAAAGCACCCTATCTATCCCTCACAGACCTGAATATTAGCTTCCTGCAAACCAGAAGTTTTACACAGTGGGAATGAGGATAATTGTGAATCTTTCCTTTTCCTCAGGAAAAATCACACAATTCAGGGGTAAGGACAATGTCATTACAGGAAGAACAAGTCACTGCCAGTACCCTGCAGGGTTTTAGTCCATCCCAGGTGCAGGACATGACATTTCCCCTGAGTGGTAGCCCTGCCCTTGACTGCATTAGCTGCACCCAGTAGTGTGGTGTCCTCCACCCAGGTGACGGCCATCCCTGTCCTCTGTCTCTTGCTCCAGGTCTTCCATAAAGATGCTAAGCAGGATGTTTGGGATGCTGGGAGCCTTGCTGCTCTTGCAGGCTACTCCCAGGGGTTTTTTAGCCCATGTTTTGCCTGTACTTGTTTGGTCTGTAACTCAACTGGTATCAGCCAGTGAGATGGGAATGGCACTGTCACATACATGTGCTGGGATTTTCTTGTTACACAGAGCAGCTTCCAGCACTGACTGAAGATATTGTTCAAAATGGTCTTTTGGATGACAGGATGTGGGAGGAGAGCAAGGGCAGAGAAGCACCTCCAGCATGAAAGGCCTCCCAAGAACAGAAGCAGTGGGTCTGGGTGGAGGGGATAGAGCAAGACATGGGATGTCTTATTCCTGAGAAGCAAAAAGCTCAAGGGGCTGATGCCAGGCCTGGAGTTGAAGGCACATCAGGTTATTACTAGAGAGGCTGTGGAGCTTGAGGATTTCAAGGTTTTGGTAGTTTGCTGTCTCAAGGCTGTAGCAATAGCTGGGAAGAAACGTGAAAGCAACATTATTTTAGAAGTCAAAGGAAGTACGGTGATACCATCCCTTTAAATTCAGTGCTTGGACTCAGTGTTATCAACACCCTTCCATCCCTCTGTGCTGCTGCTGGAGTGTTGTCCTGTGCTAGAGCAAAAAATCCTTTGTCTTGCAATTAGACTGTGAATTATCTCCTGGAGGCAGAAGCTTTGCAAACTGCCCAAAATGTAGTCAAGTACAGCATGTTTTAAAGCCTCATCCAGGCAATTTAACTTGGTCATTTTTTGGTTTGGTTTTGGACATACTGGTGGGAAGGCTTGAGTGCCAGCTACCAGGACTTTGCTGACTCTGCAGGGCAGGGCCCGGCACCATGTGCCAGTGTATCAGATTTCCATCTCCTGGGCTTCAGCCAACCCAGTGTCTGCTGTCTATACGGTTTGTGGGAGCACAGCCCTCCTTCCCACCTTGCAGTGCCTGGCTTGAGTCCTTCCTTCTTCGCGTCCCAGAGTGATGTGGGTGGGTGGTGGTGGGACCTGCTGCTGCACCCACCTGTGGGGGAACACAGCAGATGTGCTCTGAGCTGCTGCTGCCTTCAGGGATGCCAGTCCTCGTTTAATAGCTGTCTTTAGTAAATTCCCACCTTGCCAACTATCTCTCTTCCCTGAGCAGGATGACATAGAAAGGCATTTAAGCACTTGATGGGTGACGGATGCTGCTAATGATTTCCTTCTGCTCAGGCTCACCCAGAGTCACTCAGGAGGTGAAGGGGTTTTGTCTCCTTCCACATCCTTAGCATGGTTGTGGCTCCCCAGCAGTGAGCTTACAAGCCAAAAAAACTTGCTAAAAACCAAAAGAAAAGGGCTGTTCCCCTCCCTGATCTGGTTGATGTACCTGCTTTCAGCCTTTTTCCCTACCGAGCCAGGAGCTGCCACGAGCACCACGTGTTGGGCACAAGGCTCTGGAGATGTTCCTGGAGGCAGTGGGCAGCCAGAGGAAGTTTCCCCGTTGCTTTTTAAGGAGTCTTTCTTAAAACAGGTCATGGTGGGCTGCGTCTCCTGCTACCCAGGTGGTTTTGCAGTTCATTGGGCAGGAAGGTACAGCTCTGTGTGTTGCAAAAAAATATCCTGCACAGTGTGCATTCTGATAAATGCACGTACCTGCTTGTGACCTGCTCACTGATGAGCTGTGGCAAAATCCTCTTAGCTCAGGACCCCAGGACAGGCACACAGCAGTGAGGGATGTGGCCACAGCCAAACCATCCTGGCTTCGTTGGGGAGCTCTGAGATGAGAGGACTTGTTGCTGGAGGGGTCTGGCTGTGGCAGTTCAGGGGCAGGAGCAGTCCTGGATACAAGAGGAAAGCAGGGATGGAACCTGCTTTTAAAAGCCACATATTTCCATGACATCTTTCTAGTTTTAGGACTGTTTCTTACATTCTTGGATAATGAGGTTTGGGGTTTGTTTTTCTTTTATTTCAAGCTCAACAAAGCCAATTTGATGCACTTTGAAAAGAAATTGGAAACAGGCTTCTCTGCCTCAAATTCTGCCAAGGTTCAAGAGTCCAGGGAATACAATGTCAAGGATAAAACTCTCCTAACCACACTTAGAAAGTTTTATCCCCAGGCAGCCAGGCTGCACAGGCTCTCCACCATGCCTTCAGCAGCCTGGGCCATGATGTATGTCCCTTTGATGAGCAGAGATATATATTATTTACTTATTTGCATTCTGGAACAAGTAGTACCTCTTTTTATGGGTTTTGCCTGTAGCTTGCCTGCTGGAAAATGGACCTAATTTCTGGGGGAGACTTGCTGTACTGTCAATATATCAGGCTGGCAAAGCAGACCTGTATGTGTGGTTTGCATTTCAGGCGGAATCAAAGCCATAGCTTTTTAATTTTAATTTTATTATTTTCAGCATAAGCTCAGAGAATGCCTCTTTGGGAAAGTATTTATCCTGGGCTTGTAAATACGATGTTTCTGTAGAGTTCTATCATCTGGATTCCTATTAAATTTGCAATATCAACTGCCAGAAATAACAGAGAAATTGTACTTGCACTTTTTTCCTTTTCTTTTTATTGTTGATGTGGCGGGGAAACCCTGAATGGGGCTGGGGAAGGGAGCCTGTGGTGGCCCTTGCCCAGCTTCACAGTGCAGGGTTTCAAGCTCAGGATGGGCAAGAAATGAAGCTCTAACTTGTGGTGCCCAAACCAGAACTTGCTGACAGAAAAGACTAAGTGGGTTTGGACAGGATTGATGCTTTAACCGCTTGGTCTGTAAACTCACTTGACATTAAAAAAATTACAATCATTGCCATCCATTTGGCATCCACTGCTCCCCAGCTGTGGATTTAAAAGGATTTTCCCTGCAGTGTTTCCAAGGTTCTCCTTGCTCCTGAATGCACCCTCCCTCCCCCCACAATACTTGAATTTTTGGCAGCCAAGTTCTTTGCATGTCCAGGATGGTGTAAATCACCAAAAGTTTATTAGTGGGAAGATAATGAAAACAATCACCCTGAAAATCCTCTGTGCAGAAGAAGAGGGTTATGGGGTGTTTTGTTGAGAGCTGGGCAGTCTGGGTCTTTCCAGAGGGGTGGGACTAGGGAGGCATGGTTTGGGAAGGGAACCTGGCTGGATGCAGATAGGAGTACCGAAATTTGCAATTAATCCTGTCCATTGGGTTAACTCCATAGATACCATTGCAGTTAATTCAGCATACTTTGAGGTTGGAGGGACAGACTGTGAAACACTTACAGTGATGATTTGAGAGGAGTAAGGATAGCAGGATATCAGGAGATCCAGGGCATGGCTGTGGTTAGCTGAGCTCGAGTGCCGCCTGCATTAGTTGATGTTGGTTATGGTTCCACAGCAAATGCTTATCTCCTCTAAGTGGGAGAAAGCTGAGGAGGCATCACAACCAACCACTTGACAGAAGTCCTGCTTCTCCTTGGTTCTGCTTGAGGGTATTCATGCTCATCCATTGCCCAGAAAAGGGCCTAAGTCAGTAATTTAGTCGTGTAGTGTGATGCCTGAGGTGGTTAATACCAAGCCTTGAATAACCCTGCCCATGATCTAGGACAGGAGATCACTCTCTGAAGAGCCTCACCCTGGACTAGCTCCTTTTCAGTCTAGGGCTTTAGGGGATAACTAAAACAGGGGGTCCCCCTGGCAGGTCCAGAAGCCCCACACAAAACCGTGCTGGCTCCCAGCAGAGGTGTAAGCCACGTGTGAGCAAAGAGTTTGTCCTGGCGGGTACGTTTTTGATGCACCACGTTGTATTCGTGAGAGAGAAACAACGAAGTGAGAGCTGTACAGCCCTCCTGGGCTGGTGGAGCGTCTGTGGGAGAGACGCGGGTCCTCCCCACGAGGCTGCTGAAGCAGCATCCCTGCAGCGAGGGAACGGAGCCTGCTGGGTTTTAGGGGAGTGCTGGATCAGCTTATGAAGGAGCTCAGGTGCTAGGGTGGCCTGGGACAGGCCGTGTGTGGGCTGGAGTCGTGCTGGGGCTGGGTCCCTGCAGCCTGCAGGAGCCTTCGGTCCTAAAAGCCCCGTGGCTGGAAGTGTTTGTGCTCACCCAGCTGCCTTCTGGAAGTGATTCTGGCTGCTGGCTCTCACCCTCCCCCCGCCCTGCTTTATTAGCTCTTCTTTTTCAAGCTTTTCCTCTTACAAGCAATCTCTTATCCCTTCTTTGGCAATGTATTGTCCCACTGTGTCTGCCATGGAGAGCCTTGTGCTTCCAAAGTAAATAATCACCAAAAAAATATGTCCACTCAAACGTCGCCCTGACTTCCAACGTGGGCTCAAGGCACTTGGAGATGCCTGTTGTAAGGCAGAGAAGAGGTGCCAAGGTGTCTTTTGCAGCTCTGTCCCTCCCCCGAAATTGCTTTAGAACAATGCATGCAACTGCCTTTCCAGCCTGTGGAATTTTTATGAGTCCCTTCAGAGCAGAAACTATGACTGAAAGAGAGATACACACACCCAAACCTGGCAGGACTCACCTAAAGCACTGCTTCCTTGGGGCTGGTGCTTTAGGTTTCAGATACAGCAGTTTGCATCTTCTTTCAGTAAAGGCTGCCACAGCACCTCCTGCCCTTGGAGCTGCCCTGCTTTTGCTGGAGGCAGCAGTGGGCAGAGCCCCAGGGACCATGTCTCAGCATGTGTTGAGACATCCTCCCAGCAAGAGTGCAGGGATCCAGGTTATGGGGTCAGTGTGCAGCAGGGTGGGAGCTACTGAGGGTGTCTGGAGTAAAGTCTGAAGATAAAAGCCTCTTGGGAACTGGGAAGCGTTCACATCCAGCCAGGAATTCACTCTGGGTTGGTCTATCTCCACCAAGAACACTAAAGGCATGGTGCAAACATAGCCTTTCCCACCTATCCAGGAATCCCAAGTCACAGTGCACATCCTGTCCCCCACTTCTGCTCCCTGGTTTCCTTTAGGACTTCTTCAGCCCCATAGATCCCAAGCTGCAAGAGGATGTGGTTGCATGAGAAGTGGGAGGCAGTGCTTTGCCTCAGCTCGGGGCTTGTCTGGGTGGTGGGGATACAGAGGAGCTTCCAGCAGGTGGCCCAGGTATTTTCAGGTTGCTGTTGAGTGGTAGAAGTGACTTTGCACCACACAGGCCCTTAGCAGGGTTTGCTGTCAGGTCTCCCCTCCATGTCTGGGGGTCACAGTGAGCAGATGCAGCAGAGCTGGCTGCTTTTGGGGGCAGTGCAGAAAACCACCACCTGTGGAGGGTGGAAAGGGGCAGGGGCATTCAGCCTTTTTTTTTTTTTTTTTTCATCATAATAAAAGAATAATAGTCCCTTCTTCTGGTTTTAGATGCTCTAACTTTGCATGGCACAGCTGCTCCAGCCAGCAAACGCTGGGGTTGGGAAGGAGGATGAGGAGCCATGCGATGACAGTAGGAGGCAGGGGATTGTGCACCGCCCTGTTTCACCTCCAGGCGACAGCGGCTCCTGCAGAAGCTTTAGACCACTCATCATCCCTCTCCTGAAGTGCCAGTGAAAGGTGTGACAGGGATGTCCCTCTGTGGGAAGCCTTAACCAGTGTCACAGATCATTTTGCTGAAGGAACAAGCTGAAAACAACTGGAGCAGAGCAGCAGGCTGGGTGGAAAAGGTCTATTAAAGACACTCTCTCTTTCTCTTCTCACAGGCCCAGCGACTGTGGCGAAGGATGGGGCTGAAGCCCCCCGCCCCGGCGGCCCTTGGGGTGCTGCTGGCCCTGCTGGCCCTGCTGGCCCTGGCCCACCTGCCCCCGCCGCCAGAGCGGTCCCCACCAGCATCGTCCCCTTTGGGCCGCTGGCAGGAGGCGGC
>NW_009952263.1:1323368-1324396 GCF_000747805.2 Chaetura pelagica
GCCTCCTGCCCTACAGCTACACCGACGGCTCCCCGCGGCCCGTCGTCTGGTGGGAGCCTGACCTGCAGCACCTGCAGGATGCCAACAACGACCAGAACTCCTGCGCCCTGGGGTGGGTGCAGTACCAGGAGATGCTGCAGTCCCGCGGGCCCAGGCCAGCGGCCGGGGACGCTCCCTGCTCCAGCATCCTGCCCGGCGAGTGGAGCCGGCTGGCCCTCTTTGACTTTCTCCTCCAGGTAGGGTTGGGGTCACTGTCCCACCAGCTGTGCCGCCCGGGTCCCCCCGTGCTGGCTCTGTCTGACCACGGTCTCCTTCTCCGCTGGGTTGTGCAGGCTGCAGTTTCTTGGGATGTGTTTGTGCTCGTTAGCTGATGGGGAGCAGCAGAGCTTTGTACAGAAGTGGTTTGGGCAGAGCATAGTCTGTGCTTGGGACTCATGGGGAAAACACAGGCAGGGTTTGGATGGGGTGAGTCTGCTCCCACATGGATGTGCTTTATCCCATCTCTGTGGCTCCACTTCACTCAGATGCTGGCAATGGCTTGGGACAGGGCACCCCCAGACACGAGCAAGGTGTTCATTGGCTTCATCCTGGCTCAAACCAGGACATGTATCAACCCCACCAGATCCAGCTATGAGGATGTGTTGCTGGTGCTGGAAATCAGGAGCCCTGCTCCTTCATGTGGTGCTGCTTTCCTCCTCCTCGGGATTAATAGGGCTCAGTCTTCTGTCTGGAAAATCATATGGCAGCATCTCAGAGAGCGATCCTTTCTTAGAGGGCAGCTGTGAGGAAGCAAAATGGTTTTGATGTGAAAAAGCCAACACAGGCACCTTGGGGCTGGAGCTTTAGTTATCAGACAAGGGGAAAGTAGCTGAAAGGGCAAGTATGAAAAAGAGAGAGAGAGAGAGAAAGAGAGAGAGATGGAGGGATGGAGGGAGGGAGGGAGGGAGGAAGGAAGGAAGGAAGGAAGGAAGGAAGGAAGGAAGGAAGGAAGGAAGGAAGGAAGGAAGGAAGGAAGGAAGGAAGGAAGG
>NW_009952263.1:1324774-1326966 GCF_000747805.2 Chaetura pelagica
TTCTTTTTTTTTTTTTTTTTTTTTTTTTTTTTTTTTTTTTGGCAAAGCCTGACCACTGATCTTTATAACCTCAGACTGTGGCTGGCAGAGGTGGAGCAGTCCTGGCTGTGCTCAGGAATATTTTAGCTGAAACAGCCAGAGAAATGATAAAATTAACCAGCCCCTTCCCTTCCCCAGGCAAAATGCCATTGAGTGCAATGGAAAGGCTGAGTCTCCAGGAGAAAGAATGTAGTTTTACAGAGACTTTCCCTTGGAGGGCCAAAGCACTGCAATGATAAATCCAAGGGCAATTCACAGGTTTTCTTCAATAAATGCAATGGGATCCTCCCATGCAGAAAAGTCACATAAAGGTAAAGAGGCACCAAGTCAGCAGGATGTTGTAGGAGGGAAATAGCATCCTTCAGAAATTGCCTTAGGTCCTCACAACACTTGCTGTGGAAGGAGGAGCTGCAGATGTGACCCCTGCTGTACCCTGGCATTGAAACCTTGGTTTTTGTTTTCAGTAATTTGGTTGTTTATATATTGGTTTCTCTTGGTGTTTGCCATAAGGGAACACACCTCCCTGGAGCAAAGTGCTGGTGGAAAGGGGCAGCTGTTGATGGCTTTATTCTGTGCTTTAAAAAGGTCCAAAAATACATAAACTCTGAAGCCCTGCAGCTGCATCCCTATCCTGTGGCACCCCCTTCCCAGCTGGGAGAAGGGCAAGGAAGTTTCCCTAGGGAAAGTCATCCCAGGCTGGAAATGAGTAATGGCTGGTTGGACCCAAGGGGGTGCTCTGACATGGCCAGGCTTCCCATGGGATAAAAGAGGTGCTGAAGGGGAGCTTCTCACAGGGTTTGAGCTTGGATGGGAGACAGTGTGGCTTATGTATTTATGTTCCAGCAGTGAAATCTAATGTCCTGTTCATTAGAGTCACTTAGGCTGTGGGGAGGAGAGATTAATATGAACAACCAGGGTGGGGCCAGGGGGAGGGAGGGCTCTTCAACACATCAGTGGTGCTCTCAGTGTCTCTACAACCATCAGCTGGTCCATCTTCCATGGCTCCACTTAGACACCAGGTCCAGCCCCCATCTTGCACTTCTGTGGGTCCAGCACTGACCCACCTTGGTTTCAGAGGTGCTCATGGGCAGGTGAATGGAGGCCTGAGCACATTTAATGGCTCTGTGAGTCATCGCAGGTTATCTTCACCTTCTGTGCAGCCTAGAAAACAATGCAGCAGAAGAGAGGGGAACTGGTATGCTGAGCTTTTGAGTAGGTAGACCAAGGAGATGTGTGGAGGAAATGTGATGTTTTCTTTCATTTTAATGTGTTTTGTGTCAAAAGACACTCAAGCTCTTAACTGGTGTATCTCCCAATGGAGAAATGCTGAGCCAAGGGCTTCTTTAAACCTCAGGAAACAGAGGGATTCTGTGAGGGTCTCTGGTGTGGGACTAATCTTTCTTCTTGAAGAATTATGAATATAATGGCTATGGAAATCAAACCTTGTGTTTCCTGCAGCATCTTCTCCAGTGCTTGATTAATGTTTGGGTTCAGATTGAGCTCTCTGTCAAGTCTTGATAATTATCAGGGTGAAGGAATAAGCAATGAGCCACTTGATTTCCATCCAGGCAGCATCTGTATGTCTTCCTGGGCTCACTCAAGACCCTCCTGGCAGCTCCAGGAGCTGTTCTGCACCCTGAGCCCTGGCTCCCAGGTCAGCACCAGCAACCCTGAGCAAACCAATGAGTCAGATGCCTTTGCACTCCAACTGGAAAATGGATTTATTTTATATATATTTATATATATTTAAAGGAGATATTTTAAATATATATATATATTTTATATAGATGAGATGTTTTTTTCCTGTAATGTTTCAAACAGACCTCCAGTGCTGCAGGCAGTGAGGCAGCCCCCCTGCCCAGCCATGAGAGCATGCAGCCATGGGGAGGGTTGTTGACAGCCAGCAAGGTCCAGTCTGCCCCACAGACCATCTCAAAGGATGCACTGGCTCCTTCTGATGAAGATGAGGAAGATTTGTGAATACCAAGGAGAGTTATTGAAGCTGGGTCTGACAGAAATTATTTTAAAAGTCCCTTATCTCTCTAAGTGTGCGGGTGAAACACTGGAGGCTGCTAAGCAGCTTCAGGGTGTCTGCAGGGTTTTGTGGTGGGAAGGAGGGTGGGACTTGGCAGCCACAACAATGTGGAGCCCGA
>NW_009952263.1:1331823-1336960 GCF_000747805.2 Chaetura pelagica
TTCTTTTTTTTTTTTTTTTTTTTTTTTTTTTTTTTTTTTTGGCAAAGCCTGACCACTGATCTTTATAACCTCAGACTGTGGCTGGCAGAGGTGGAGCAGTCCTGGCTGTGCTCAGGAATATTTTAGCTGAAACAGCCAGAGAAATGATAAAATTAACCAGCCCCTTCCCTTCCCCAGGCAAAATGCCATTGAGTGCAATGGAAAGGCTGAGTCTCCAGGAGAAAGAATGTAGTTTTACAGAGACTTTCCCTTGGAGGGCCAAAGCACTGCAATGATAAATCCAAGGGCAATTCACAGGTTTTCTTCAATAAATGCAATGGGATCCTCCCATGCAGAAAAGTCACATAAAGGTAAAGAGGCACCAAGTCAGCAGGATGTTGTAGGAGGGAAATAGCATCCTTCAGAAATTGCCTTAGGTCCTCACAACACTTGCTGTGGAAGGAGGAGCTGCAGATGTGACCCCTGCTGTACCCTGGCATTGAAACCTTGGTTTTTGTTTTCAGTAATTTGGTTGTTTATATATTGGTTTCTCTTGGTGTTTGCCATAAGGGAACACACCTCCCTGGAGCAAAGTGCTGGTGGAAAGGGGCAGCTGTTGATGGCTTTATTCTGTGCTTTAAAAAGGTCCAAAAATACATAAACTCTGAAGCCCTGCAGCTGCATCCCTATCCTGTGGCACCCCCTTCCCAGCTGGGAGAAGGGCAAGGAAGTTTCCCTAGGGAAAGTCATCCCAGGCTGGAAATGAGTAATGGCTGGTTGGACCCAAGGGGGTGCTCTGACATGGCCAGGCTTCCCATGGGATAAAAGAGGTGCTGAAGGGGAGCTTCTCACAGGGTTTGAGCTTGGATGGGAGACAGTGTGGCTTATGTATTTATGTTCCAGCAGTGAAATCTAATGTCCTGTTCATTAGAGTCACTTAGGCTGTGGGGAGGAGAGATTAATATGAACAACCAGGGTGGGGCCAGGGGGAGGGAGGGCTCTTCAACACATCAGTGGTGCTCTCAGTGTCTCTACAACCATCAGCTGGTCCATCTTCCATGGCTCCACTTAGACACCAGGTCCAGCCCCCATCTTGCACTTCTGTGGATCCAGCACTGACCCACCTTGGTTTCAGAGGTGCTCATGGGCAGGTGAATGGAGGCCTGAGCACATTTAATGGCTCTGTGAGTCATCGCAGGTTATCTTCACCTTCTGTGCAGCCTAGAAAACAATGCAGCAGAAGAGAGGGGAACTGGTATGCTGAGCTTTTGAGTAGGTAGACCAAGGAGATGTGTGGAGGAAATGTGATGTTTTCTTTCATTTTAATGTGTTTTGTGTCAAAAGACACTCAAGCTCTTAACTGGTGTATCTCCCAATGGAGAAATGCTGAGCCAAGGGCTTCTTTAAACCTCAGGAAACAGAGGGATTCTGTGAGGGTCTCTGGTGTGGGACTAATCTTTCTTCTTGAAGAATTATGAATATAATGGCTATGGAAATCAAACCTTGTGTTTCCTGCAGCATCTTCTCCAGTGCTTGATTAATGTTTGGGTTCAGATTGAGCTCTCTGTCAAGTCTTGATAATTATCAGGGTGAAGGAATAAGCAATGAGCCACTTGATTTCCATCCAGGCAGCATCTGTATGTCTTCCTGGGCTCACTCAAGACCCTCCTGGCAGCTCCAGGAGCTGTTCTGCACCCTGAGCCCTGGCTCCCAGGTCAGCACCAGCAACCCTGAGCAAACCAATGAGTCAGATGCCTTTGCACTCCAACTGGAAAATGGATTTATTTTATATATATTTATATATATTTAAAGGAGATATTTTAAATATATATATATATTTTA
Source organism: Chaetura pelagica (assembly GCF_000747805.2). Lineage (NCBI taxonomy): Eukaryota > Metazoa > Chordata > Aves > Apodiformes > Apodidae > Chaetura > Chaetura pelagica. The sequence continues at coordinate 1,333,645 of NW_009952263.1, forward strand.
TATAGATGAGATGTTTTTTTCCTGTAATGTTTCAAACAGACCTCCAGTGCTGCAGGCAGTGAGGCAGCCCCCCTGCCCAGCCATGAGAGCATGCAGCCATGGGGAGGGTTGTTGACAGCCAGCAAGGTCCAGTCTGCCCCACAGACCATCTCAAAGGATGCACTGGCTCCTTCTGATGAAGATGAGGAAGATTTGTGAATACCAAGGAGAGTTATTGAAGCTGGGTCTGACAGAAATTATTTTAAAAGTCCCTTATCTCTCTAAGTGTGCGGGTGAAACACTGGAGGCTGCTAAGCAGCTTCAGGGTGTCTGCAGGGTTTTGTGGTGGGAAGGAGGGTGGGACTTGGCAGCCACAACAATGTGAAGCCTGAGCAGTGCTTGCAAATAATTAAACACAAATGTAGTTAAAACAAGTCACCATGGCCTAACTTAAATGTCAGGCATGCTCTGGATAACACACAGATCATTTTTTCCCCTTACAGATCCTTTTCCATTCATCTTCTTTCCACTGACAGCTGCTCAGGTTGCCAGTAGGGATAGATGAAAAGGTTTATATGAGCCAGAAGCCAGATGAAACTGTTGTCCAGTGCACCAAGACTCAGCCTAATGAAAAAAAATCTCTTTTTGAGGTTTCAGGGCCCATGTTTTCTTGGGTTTTTCTACATTCATCACTGTGTATGTCTTCCCTTCAGCTGGAAGCATGACCCATTTGCTCCATGCAAATACAGAGCGTGGAAGTACCAGAGCTGAGCTCCATCAGGAAAGCCTGTCACCGTCACCTTTCTTGGGACTTCAGCTGGAAGCATGACCCATTTGCTCAGGAAAGCCTGTCACCGTCACCTTTCTTGGTCTCTTCCCCAAGCCAGGGAGGCTTTGCAAGTCAGCTCAGCTTCTGAATGCTTCCCTGCTGGTCTCTCACTCACTGTTGTGTGCAGCTTTTCCATTTCATGTCTATTGAGGATCCTTAGAAACTTTGTATTTTCCTCTGAGAGAGAAAAGTTCACAACTGGAACACCTTGCCCCAGGTGCCTGTTCCTGCTAAGGTCCCCACATGTCTCCTGCAGGTTCATGACCGCCTGGACCGCTACTGCTGTGGGTTTCAGCCTGATCCCTCTGAGCCCTGCGTGGAGGAGATGCTCCACGAGAAGTGCCGAAACCCAGCGGAGCTGGTCTTGGTCCACATCCTGGTACGTCCCCACACTCCCCAGGGGCTGCTCTGGGTTCAGATGAAGGTTAATCACTTTGCAGGTGACGTTGCAGCAAGGGGGGGGTGTAGGTCCTATGGTGTTGTGGTGGGAGGTGCATCCTTGAGGGACCTGGGCTTTGGCAGCTACGGGCTCCCAGAAGCTCTCAGGATTATTCGATGCATTAAAAAACTAGCCTAAACACCCAAATGGGTGACTCCCCACAGTGAGTGGGCTTCTCCTTCCCATCCTGCTGCCAGGTGAGGAAGAGCATGCCGTCCCACCTGGTCTTCATCGACAACGCAGGCAGGCCACAACACCCTGAGGGGAAGCTCAACTTCAGGCTCCTGCAAGGCATAGACAGGTAGGAAGGGTGATGTGCACCATCCTTCGGGCATGTCCAGGGTGAAGGCTGAGCCTGCACACAAGTGATGGACATGTGCATGGACATGTGATGGACATGCCTATGTGCATGCCTTTCTGCCACTCCTGGCCTCCCCACCAAGCACCCCTGGGAAGTGGGGTCACTCCCAACCCAGGATGAATGGGTGGGTGGGCTTACGAACCCATCACAGGTTCCCCTGCCCTGAAACTGGCTCTTCATCCTGCTCTGGGTGGCTGACGACAGTCTCCCAAGCCTACTTTCCCTTCTATAATTGGCAGCCGCACAAAAATAACAAATAATTAGGTATTTCAGCATTTCTCGCCTCATTGCCCATTAGGCATTTGGCATCCTATCAGCCCCTGGGTTTGGAGCTCATTTGGATCCATTTCTGGTGGAGCCGTCCCACACACTCGCCATGGGCAGAGATATAAGCAGGAGGCTCCTCATCCTTTGTTCCTCTGGGTGGTCACACATTTCTTCTGGAAACATCAGGGTGGCTTCTGCGGGGATGCCTTGCTGCCCCCGGGTAACCCCTTCCCTTCTCTCTCCCGCTACCCTGCTGCAGCTTCCCGGAGGCAGCAGTGGCCACGCTGCGGTCAGGCAGGTTGCAGAGCCTTCTGCTGGAGTCCCTGCGCCTGGATCAGGAGCTGTGGGAGAGCCAGGGTGGTGCTGAGGGCCTGAGGCCCCTTCTTCGGACCATTGACAGGCGGGCACAAGTCCTGCTGCAGCACATCCAGGAGCACAACCTGACCGTGTTCAGGGACTCGCTGAGCTGAGCCGACCTCCAGCCAGGCATGGTGCCTCCCTGGCAGACTGCAGTGATGATGGATGGATGGATGGATGGACGGATGGATGGATGGATGGATGGATGGACGGATGGGTGGGTGGATGGAAGGATGGATGGATGGATGGATGGATGGATGGATGGACGGACGGATGGACGGATGGATGGATGGATGGATGGATGGATGGATGGATGGATGGATGGACGGACGGACCTCACACCCTCAGCCTGGCTGATGCAAGACTGCGTGCAGGTGCTCTCCTCTCCGAACGGGGTGTGTGTGTGTCCCTGCCTTGCAGGGTGCACTGGAAAAGGTGACAGGATGGCAGGGAGTAGGGAAGCAGAGGAGGAGATGTCTCCTGACACAATCCACAACTGCTTGAGAAAGCCGTGAAGCAACGTTTATCAAGACATGGTCTCAGGGTGGATTTTCCAAGGGGGAGTACCCATGAGAGTTTTTTAGTGCCTTCATACCCCCAGTAACTTTGAAAACCAGAGTCTTGGACTACTGAAGAACTTATGGGGACCCTGGGAAGGGTTAACAAAGCTGTGAGAGGCACTGTTCGAGGCTGAGGGAAATCACTGGCAGCCTTTTCATGGCTTGCACTGGGCTCTTTGATGATGCCTTGGCTGTTTCCAAAACATTACAAGCAGCCAGGGGGAAGGCAGAGGAGAACTTTCTAAGTGGATTAAGCCGGGACAAGTCACCTGAGTCAAGCTGTGCTCAGTCTTACCCCCACAGAGGAGGTGAGGTGTGCCTGGCAGTGGATGTAAACCACTGCCCAAAGCCAGGCCCAGGCAGGACCAGGACTACAGGCATTACCCAGCAGCAGCTGCCATCACGGAGCCCATGGTGCTGTCCCCACGGGTGGTGCACTGTGCCTGTGCTGCTGCCAAGGTGCTTTTTGATTGGGGGATTTGAAGGGAATTTGAATGTGGGCTTTTAATCTCTCCCTTACTCTT
>NW_009952263.1:1337942-1339918 GCF_000747805.2 Chaetura pelagica
GATTAAAAGGGAGACCTACCATGAGCTCTGCCACTTGTGAGAAAGCACACCTGCCTGCTCTCTTGCAGCAGGGCTGGGCAAAACTCTTCCCAAGGCTTGCAGACAAAATCTTGTAACAAAAATGCCAGGCTATTTCAGCAGAAGGCAACTGAGTGCAAAATGCTTTCTGAGCATGCTGGCACCTCCAGCAGAGTCCTCAATCCTCTCACCCCTGCATGCTCTGGCCCAGCAGCCCACTGTGATGGGGCACAGCAGCATTCCAGCCAGGGAAGTCCTCAGGTGCCAGGGCAGAGGGAAAACTCAAAAGCAAAAAATGAACAGGAGGAAAAAAAATACAGGGATGGGCTCTGCCAGAGCCTCTCTCACTCTCCCTGGTGTGTTTCCCATCTTGGACATGCTGTCATTTCTTGCTTGCCAAGAGCAGCCAGCTCTCAGCTTGCAGGCCAAAGGTTTGCCACCAGAAGGGTTTTTAAAGGAGCCTCAGGGAGCAGCCCTCCATTTCTCCAGCATTACAGTGGGAGCCTTCATGGTTGAGGCACCCCAAATAACTTGTGCATTTGGAAAGTCTTGGTGAGACCAGTGTGGGCACCTGTGCTGCTGTCCCGTTGCCTGAGCTTTGGAGAACAGACACCCATGCAGTGGGAGAGGCAGAAAAGGTGGACATTTGTGCCTTCCTTTCTCCAGCCACCTCAGCACCGTGTCAGCTGTGGAGCCTGCAAGGGGATATTTTAACACCCACACTGCTCAGCACAGGCAATTACCTTTTTTTCCTCTTTTCTTTTGCTCAAGAGAAGATGAAGTGAGGTGTGGGTGACATGAACCAACAAGCACTAGTGCTCTCAGAAAGTGTTGGCACTCAACATCAAGGACACATCAGCATCCAGAGTGCAGGCAGCATCTTCCTGGAGTCCTGCCCTCCAGTCAGCCCAGGAAAGCTGTTCCTCCATTACCCTTTCCACCCAATGAGTTATCACCCAGTTTGACATTCCATGGGGTGGAAGACTGTTGGGGAAGCCCCATTAAAGCCCAAATCATGGGGTTTCAATGCTGGGAGGTGAGCTTAGCCTGTAAGGATGGAGGAGAACAAAATAACTCATTCTGAGACCTGTGAAGAGCGGTGTCCAAGCACAGTCTTATATGAATAAAGGAGGCTAAATACAACAATAATTCAGTCCAGAAAATATGCTGTGAAAAGCTGTGTGGTAACAAGAACATTAGTTAGGATGTGTGGCATCAGTCACAGTTTTGTTTTTCTCATTAAAATGAGAAATGTCATTAAAAGTGAGGTTTCATCTCATGTAAGCCACGTTCTCAGCAAGAGGAGGGTGGGGCACTGCACAGTGGGCAAAGCTGTTGACATGGCTGTGCTGGAACAGCAGCTTTTGCCTTGCCTCTATTAGCATCACTGTCCTCTGGTTCCATCTGCTTGGCCTTAACATTGCACAAGGTAGTGGGGAATTTTCTAGGGCTTTTTGCATTTCCTCAGTTCTAACGTGAGTTTGCTGGCTAAACACGTGTGGAACAGCTGTAAGCACTCAATGCATGTAAACAAAAATTGGTTTTGAATTAACAAGGAGCCTTATATGGATAAATGAGAGAGAAGCAAAAGCCATGATCTTGCTGACATTGACATTAATCTCCTCTAATTAGTAATTTTTTCCATGGGTTTGTCTCCATAGCCAGCAAAGTGCACAGGCTCTGAACCGTGATTACAGCCCTTTGGACCATTATGGCCCCATCAGCCTTTTGCCACATAGTATCAGGTTTGGTTTGCTCCAGCTATGAACGTGTCATATTGCCTATGATGAACTTTTTTTTTATGGTTTTATAACATAGTTATAAAAATTCACTCAGGGCCATGCTTGACAAACAAGATCTCCTTTCAGGAGTGATCCTGTTTTATCCAAATTTCACCAGGCATCATCATGGATCCTGGTGGGGTGGTATAACAAAAAAAAGGCCCTGGTACATGCTGG
>NW_009952263.1:1340405-1345093 GCF_000747805.2 Chaetura pelagica
CAGGAATGCTTTGGCTTTAAGAAGGCAACAGCAGCTAAGCCAGGAAAAAAGACAGTGAAGAAAGAAATAAAGGCATCTTCCCTGGGCTTGCAAGAGCTGAAGTGAAGGTGGTTCCCAAAGGGTGCAATTAAACACAACTCCCATCCTAACAAGGATGTTCTTGCTAGTATCACTGGTGACAGGATAACAGGACAGAGGAGAGCAGCATCAAGGAGCCAAGACCATTGAGAAAGTGAAGCCTTCTGTATGCAAGTGCCCCCAGGGGCCCAGCAACATGGACACGAGGCACCACTTGATCCACACATCACCCAAAAAGACCCAGGGCGAAAGAACAATGCAGCTGTTCTCCGCTTTGTTCTTCCCTTTGGCACTTCAAGAGCTGCTGGGAAAGCCCAGAAGGTTTTCCCTGAGACATCAGGCAGTGCTCCCTGCAGGAGGGCATCCCTGCAGCACCCCAGTGCCCACCCTTGGCACAGTGGGACAGTGCTGCTCGCTGCCAGCGCTCAGGGAGTAAGGTGAGAGCAGGGGCACACACATGAAGCTGCTGGGGCTTCCTGGGGAGGAAGCTGTTTCTTTTCACGTAACCGAAGTGGGATGATTGCATTTGACAGACCTGTGGCTACACCCCCCTGTTCAGCTGGCAGAAAATGAGGCTGGGGGAAGGAAGGCAGGGGCCAAATTGTCCCCAACGAACGGAACGCATGCACACAGGTGCGTGTGTATTTCCCCCATGTGCACACACAGACCCCCCTGTGCCTGCACACACCTGCACACACACAGGGATGTTCACACGTGTGTGCACATGCAGATGCATGTGCCTCCCTGTCATGCACACAGCCACCCACCCAGACCCCCTGCAGGCACACTACTCCTGGTCAGCCTGTTCTTAACCCCACAAAGCTGGTGGCCCCCTGACCACTCCACAGACGCTGGCTCCAGTGCTTTGCTGGTCTCACCCTCCATAAACTAAATGTCTTTTTGCTGCATTTAGGGGCCATTTCTTGAGCTGCCCCTTGCAGCCACAGGACACAAAGTAGCCTTTGCAGCAGCCCCCAGATAGATCCCACAGAGCAGCCCACTGAAGACATCCACTGGCCAGGGACCACATCAGTAGGGTGGCACTCAGAGCTGGCACTTGGAGACCCCACAAGATGCTCAGCAAGACCCTCCCAAGCATCCCTGTGCCACGCAGGGTAAGTGGGCTGACTGCTGCCTGAAAGGTAAGAGCGAGCAAGTAAATCCAAATTTATTGTTAAATTGCTGGATATAAAAATAATGTGGCTTTTAGAAAGCAATTTATTTATGCTTTCAGCGCTTGCTTAAATATTTATGTGGAAAAGGAAAAAAAGTCCACTCCTCCATAGGACTATCGTTGTAGCAACAGCCTTTTAAGATTAATGGAAGCAAATTAGCCTGACATTTTATTTACATCCAGCAAAGCAATAGATAAACTCCTCTTGTGATGGATTTTCTTCATTAGCTGGGCGAACGCCTAAGGTACAGCTTTTGATATTGCTTCTTCCAAGTGGTTAGACAAACAGTTTATCAAAAGAGTATAAAATTGTCAAGAAACGAAGCAGATTAATGACCAGTAAAGGGAAGATCATTGAATTTATGGTATAAGTAGCAGAACTACTGGAGCTTAAGAAATGGCTTATTAGATAACCAACATGTACATGCATGAAGAAGTGCTGAGCCATCCCCCATATCCAAGGTCTGCTGCCCCAGCAGTGGCTGATCCCTAAATCTTCCCTCTTCCCTTCATCTCTGCACTGAGGCTTCACTTCCTTCTTCCTTCCTACCCCTTAGGTCTGGATTAATTCTGCAACTCCCATTAGAGCCTGTGAACATATTATTTCCTCCCAATTAAAAAACTCTTAGACTTGTAACGGCTTGTTAAGGGATTTGTAAGGGACAATAATCTTCTCTTCATGTCTGTGCAGCAATAACGGTTTCCACAACCCAAGCTGATGTTGCTGGCTGCTATTATAGCAGTGATGATCAGGCTAATAACAACAACAATAATATATTGGGCATTTCTGGTCTTTTGATTCTTTGGGGAAAAAAAATAAAATCCCCCCAGCATTAGCGCTTTATGGATCCCATATGGCTCCTCCAGCAATTACCTCTGGAATGATAATTAGTTGTCAGATAAAGCAATTGGGAGAACTGAGACCGGGAACCTGAGGGAAGGGAAACCTTCCCTGCGACGGCAGAAGGGCTGCGCCTGTGGATGGCCAAGGTTTCTTCCTCTCGACCTATGCTCGGGTTTTCAAGCTGCAGAAGAGGGGCTTTGGGTGCAAGGATGACCAAGGAACACCGTTTTAAACGGCGCCGTGAATCGCAGGCTCCGAGTGCTGCCTCCAGCAGGTGACATTGGCTCGACGGGCTCTTTTCCCGGCTCTTGGCCAGAGCATCTTCAAAGTTTCTTCTCCGCACGGAAACATTCCAAGTTGCCAGAGCATCAGTAAGTCCCTTCCAGCCTCATCCACCCAGCAGCACTTTTCACCCCACCGTCACAACCTTTTTCCCTCTGTTGCCTTCCAACTAAAATACGGATCTGAGGGAGCTGCTCCAGGCTGGGAACACGGGGAAGCAGGATGCAGCAGGACGGATGCTCGGAGGGTGAGACACTGCAGCACCCAGGGCTCTGCCCACCCAAGCGTGGACCCAAGCTCTTTGCAGCTGCAGCAGAAAGCAACCCTTCCTCCCTGCACAGTGTTCACACCAGCTGTGCAGAGGCACAAGAATAGCCTCCTACTTTTAAAAAACCCATCCCTGTGACAACCACAGGGACCAGTTCAAGTCTTGACGTTTAGGAGTTCTCAGGAGAGCTGATGATCCTACTAGAATAGCAGGCCTCCAAATACAGCCAAATACTACCCAAAATGGCTCAGGAGGATGAGGTGTCTTAAACTTGGACTTCCAATCATGCCTGTTCATCCATGCTGTGAGCAGGGAGCACCATGGACGTGGAGGTTTAGTCCCTCCAAGCTGGCAGGGGGCAGCCCTCAGCCACAAAAATTGAAACCAGACTTTTCCCGTGGTCTATCCTCACCTACAAAACATTTTAAAGTAAAATGGAAGAAGAAATGGAGCGATCTGTTTTTGTTTCTCTCTCTTCCTCATGCTGACAAGGACTGGGGGGAAATACCAGTGGGATTTTTTGAGACCATCAGGAGATGAGAAGTCACACTGAGGGCTGGCAGGTGCAAATGCAAATCAGCAGCATTTTATCACATAAAGGATCTGGCTGCAAGTGACCCTGTTCTTGCTCCTGGAAGCCATCATCTCCCTACTTTCACTGTCCACTTTGCAAATGAGGTGTAAGGACAAGCCCGCAGAGCAGGCACCATTAATGAATGACTGGAGGCAAAACTCTTGCTGTGAGACAAGGTGGGGCAGCATTTTGAGGCAGACAAGCCTTCCTCTCTGGGGTCACTCAGGTATTTGTTTTTCTCTGGTTGATCAGCCATCTTGGGGTCATGCTGGCCCACATCTCAGCCCTCTGCAAAGCGCATCTTCATGACTCCTTATGGACTGAAGAGCTCAAATAGTGTGAAGATCAAGTTTTTGAGAACCTGGCTCTTAGACCTACTTTGGATACCTGCTGCTTTGGTAGGATTATCCTTGTCCCAAAGCTGCTAGAGCTGTGTGCTGCCAACCATCAGATAAAAAAATACTGTGCTTTGGGGCTTTCAATTCACTGGTTTGTAAACAAGGCAAGCCAAAGACATGAGCATCCTTTCCAAAAAAGAAGTTTTACCACCCCAAACTGTCTCCACATGGTCCTTGGGAATTTTCCTGTGGTTTTGTTTCACTCCTGACTGAAGCATCAGCTTTACTTGCTCTCCTCTTCCATGCTGAACCAGATTTTATTCCCCTGGGCTATACCCGGCATCACCAGCCCAAGAGACTATGTGGGTGCAAAGGAGTTTCTCACACCCAGCACATTAGGAACACTGGGACCCCCCGGGACCCCCTGCTGCCAGTGGGCAGGGTCCTGCTCGTGCCCCCACACATGGAGCCACCAGGCAGCACCTGAGCCTCCACCTTCCGTCTGCTGCTGGGGTTTGTGTGCCATGTGAGTTTTTTCCCTTCCCCAGTCCCTGGCCAGGTTCCCGTCTGGGCAGCCAGACTCACCTTTTCACCTTTCAGGATGGGAGCCTATAATTTGTCACCTCTGTGCACAGCCAGGCAGAAGAAGGGCTTGTGGCATCCCTGATGTCCCTGCCACCAGCACCAGCAGAGGGGAGGAGGAGGAAGGGGGGAGATACCAGGTCTGGTCTTTGAATCTTTGGGGTTTCTCAACCAATACCAGAAGCTGGTGTATCAGTCCGCAGGGGTGTTAACTCAGCGGATGGGCTGCCTGCCCTTTCCCCGGCTGTCTGGAGGTGGCAGCACCTTCAGAGAAGCACCCGAAAGTGGTGATTTTTCCCCACGAGATACTCAGTCCTGGGAAACTGGAGAGATATTTTCCCAGGATGATGAAGTCCCATCTCTCCCAGCCCAGCCAGATGAATGCAGGTAGTTTTGAACCAGGTTATAGGGAAGACCCCCAAGGAAAATGTGAGTCCCAGCTCTGCATGTAAACACGACGGGATGTGCTCACACAGGGGGTGTTTCCCCAGGATGCTGCTGCTGGTCAAGCTCTCCACTCAAGCAGGTGTGACATCACCACTTCCATT
>NW_009952263.1:1345437-1395669 GCF_000747805.2 Chaetura pelagica
TCCTGCTCTTTTTTTTTTTTGTGTGTGTGAGTTTTGGTCCAGAATTTGTTTTTTGCTACATCCCAGCAGGATGTTTTGACTGCAGGATGAGGCTGGTTGTTACAGTGGCACAGGCTTTGCTGCAAGCATTGACATATTTTTGCAGGTGTTTGATTTTATTTGCCTGCTCTGGCTGCACCAGAAAATGCTCAGAGTAAGCAAAGCCTGTTACATCCCAGAGCTGTTTATGTACATGCACAGTCTGGGGTTTATTGCCCTGACCTTTCCTGAAACAAGTTTTTGGCACCTCTGAGTTAAATCTTGAAACAAAGGGGGGCTATATTAAGCTGAGCAGAAAACTTGAGCTTCTAGGAAGAGCATCTAGGTGCCAGTAAGGTACCAGGAGGCTGAGGTTTGTCACAATTGGGACAAATCTTCTGGAATGTCTTTTGTTTAGCTTGCCAGTTCTGCTTCTTGCCCACAGTAAATAGTCTGGGAGCAGGTAATTTTAATGAATTTAAGGCAATTGAGCCCAGTTCTTCTTGATCTGGGGTGAGCAGGAGAGGTGGCACAAAATGTACACACAGAATGGTCAGGTTAGGTCAGATACTTCTCACTTTATCTTTTCAGCATGAAATATGGCATGGCATGCAAAGACACATAGTAATACGTGCAGAAATAGTTAATCATGGCCATTTGAGGTGGAGAGGTGAGGGTGCAGAGGTCAGAGGTCTCTCTTCCCTCTGTGCTTCCACTGAAGACCAGAGCAACTTGCTGAGGAGCTGCTCAGAAGTTGGTGGTCACACCTGTCTGGTGACCTTTGCCTGCTGTTGCCAGGTGCCTGCCCAGCTCACCCTAAGTTTGCACACCCTGAATGCTACTCCCTTCTCCATCCCTTTCCCTATCTCTGCCTCCATACCTGTGTCCTTGCTACCCTCAGCTGCAGGGGGGCAGGAGGCTGGTGTTGGGCCCAGCAGATGGACGGGAAGCTTAAGATGCAGTAGCCTGTACTGCTGCTTCCTTGCCTCAAATAAGACTTGAAGGGGAAAGTCAGGACCTTCAGCAACCCTTATTGGCCTCAAAAAGTTAAGTGTGCAGATGTGTGCCTGCAGTGCATGGGGAGAGGAGCTGCAGAAGCCTGTGCTCTCCTCTACTGGCAAAGCTGCCCGTGCTCGCACAGCTGAGCTGCTCACTGCCATCGCCAGCCGGGAGGCTTTGCAGGGTGCTGCAGCTCACTGCAGAGTGCAAGCAGCCCTCTTCATCTCCATCCCACCATGGAGGTCTGAGAAAGGACCTTCTCTGCAGGCCTAAGTTTGCAAATTTCTTTTTGCCCCCCTACATGGAGGAGCTGTTCGGTGGGGTCACCCCACACCAGGGACACCTGGTGTGGCTTCAGTCACTCCCAGCTAGCTCTGGCACTAAGAAAAGCAGTTTCTGTGATAGGGCTGAGGCCAAGGCACACCCACCAGATGAAATCCACCCAGAAAAACCACTGCTGGTGCAGCACAGCACTGAGCTGATGGGGGACTTGGGGACAAGTTGGGGTGGGAGGCCCCGGTGGCACAAGACTGGCTTACCTGCCCAGCTGCTCTGCTGCCATCTCAAGGCTTAGAAGGCAGCTTTGGGAAGCTTTTTGATGCCCATTCCACAGCTCTGTTGTTATCCCTGGCCAAACAGAATCCAACACAGATGTTCCCGAGCAAACAGCGTTTAAGACTTCAGAGACTTGGACTTGGGGTGGCTGAGGGAAAGAAAGTACCTGTGGAGAAATCCAGCCTCCCTCCTTGGCCTCAACTCAGCCAGAAATTTAGGCCGAGGCAGGCAACAGCTGTGGAGGGGTGAAATCAACCAGAGTGGTCTTGCCCCGGGTTTTACAGGAGGAGGAGGAGAACAGATGGAGGAGATGCAGTTCAGCCTGCCCACTGAGATACACCCCCCCACACATCTGGGTGGTGCTGGGGTCAGCTCTGTTTTGCAGGGGAGGTTTGGGGTATGCAAGTGTCACCAGATCCCTTGTCACCGAAGTCCCCTATAAGCTCTGCAGAGGAGATACCAGCAACCACCTGGGAGCCATGTACTTTGATTGCACTCAAAAAAGCCTTTTGATAGCAGTGATGAGGCAATATTTGTCCTGCTTTCTGCCTCCCAAAAGGGGGGATTAGGACATCAGAAAGTCCTGCTGTTTAATCTTCCTTTGTAGGTGCTTGGAGAAAGAAAGGAAAGAAAGAAGAGGCAAGAACAGAGCACTGAAAATGGGCAGCCTGTGTGAGCAGATGCATGAAAGAAAGTATTAGGGTAAAATATCTGAGCTTATCTTTTGTGATCTTGAGCTGCCCTCAGAGACTCCAGCTTCCCTGGTGAAAGCTGGTATTTTTAGCACAAGCTGAGAAACCTGAATCAAAGGCCTCTGCTGTGGTCCCTGCAGGGATGAGACCCCTCCCCCTGTCACCAGGCAAACCCTGGGCTGCCACCCCATCCCTGCACTGAGCCTCTTTTTATGCTGTAGCACACAGCAAGCAAGCGTTCTGCACGTGTCTTGACAGGAACAGTGGCACTGAGTGCACCCTCAGCCAGTTTGCTGATGACCCCAGGCTGTGTGGTGTGGTTCACATGCTGGAGGTAAAGGATGCCATCCAGAGGGACCTGGACAGGCTTGAGAGGTGGGCCCATGCAAACCACATGAAGTTCAACAAAGACCAAGCTGGTCTTGCACCTGGGTCAGGACAATCCCAAGCTCAAATACAGGCTGGGCAAAGCATAGATTGAGGAGAGCCCTGAGGAGGAGTTGAGGGTGTTTGATAAAAAGCTCAATATGAGCCACCAATGTGGGCTTGCAGCCCGGAGGGCCAATCGTGTCTTAAGCTGCATCAAAAGAAGTTGTATCAGAAGAAGGCCATGGAGTTCCTGGAGAAAGCCCAGAGGAGGGCCACAAAGATGATCAGAGGGCTGGAGCAGCTCTCCTATGGAGACAGGCTGAGAGAGTTGGGTTTGATGAGCCTGGAGAAGAGTAGGGTCTGGGGAGACCTTATAGCACCTTCCAGTACCTGAAGGGGCTACAGGAAAGCTGGGGAGGGTTTTTTTTACAAGGGCTTGTAGTGACAGGACAAGGAGTAATGGTTTTAAACTGGAAGAGGGTAGATAAAGATTAGACATTAAGAAGAAAATTCTTCAGTGTGAGGGTGGTGAGACAGAGGAACATTCTGCCCAGGGAAGTTGTGGATGCCCCCTCCCCGGAAACATTCAAGGCCAGACTGAACGAGGTTTTGAGCAACCTGGGCTAGTGGGAGGTGTCCTCTGCCCATGGCAGGGGGATTGGAAATAGATGATCTTTAAGGTCCCTTCCAACCCAAAACATTCTGTGATTCTACGATGATTCTGTTTGGATGCTGCTGGGAAGAGCTGTCTGATATCCCAGGGAGCTCTGGGCTGGTGGAAGAGGTCAGCACTTGGTGCCTGTGCAGGGACACCACACCCTCTGCAGACTATTCTCTGCCTTTATTTCTCCTCCCCTTCTAGAAATTAGAAACAAACAACCCATGAAGAAGATGCCTCTGCTTCAGGTGGGCAGAAGAAAATATGTAAAGCCCCCAAAACATTCACACTTCTGTGCCAGTGACTCAACTTTGTCATCCGGAGGGATTTTTATTCTTCTCAGTAGAGAGTCTCCTTCGGGGAATATTTGGGTGCTGAGAGGCAGAGGAAGGGGGCAAAGCAGGTACCTGCTGGACTGGTGGATTCGAGCCCTGACACGATGGGAGCAGAGATGTCAACACAGGCACCTGCAGGGACATGGTCAATAAATTAATTTCCCTGTCTTTTTATAGCTATGGCCTTGAAATTTGCCTCTTTATTCCACAGGGACCACTGACTGCAAAAACCAGATGCCATCTGTCCACTGTGTCTCGTAAATCAGATTTTAATCATCTCAGGGAGAGAGTTGTCTCCTACCATGTGCTGTAAACCAGGTCTGCAGCAGTTAGCTACTCTGCAAAATTTACATTTCTGAGCTGGGCTAGTGATGAGGGCTCCATCTTCCTGTTGAAGAGGCTGAAATTCAATTTCTCCTCCTCTCATAGATCTCCTGGCTGGTGGTGGAAGGTGGCTTAGGCCGTGTCTGTGTGAATCAGACAAGTGCAGGTCTGGGTTTCACCTCCTGGCTGATTTCCCTCCCCACAGCACTGGCACGTGTGCACCCAGGACAGGCAGGGGAGGGGGGGCTGCTGTGACAAAGGACACCTTCGAGTTGGGACAAGGAAAGGCACCTCAGGGGTTCTATTTTGCTCCATGAAAACTGAAGCAACAGATGGCAGAGATGCTGGTGTTGGTGTTGCCACTTCTGCTGGCAGTGGGCAGATTCACACCAGCTATGGGCTCACTCAGTGGGTTACACATCTGTTTCCAGGGCTGGTGGGTGCTGCAGCAGGTTACCATGGATGGTGGAGGAGGGAGCCAGGGAGGGCGATGGCACCAGGTCAGACTTTGTCTGCTCTTTACAGCCCTTATACAACTGTACAAGGCAAATGGTGTATTTCTGTAATAATAAAATGGGCTGCTGAGCTTGCTCAAAAGTACTGTGAACTGCCCTTGTCCCTATTTTTTAAAATCATTATATATTGAAAATTCATTGCTGGTGTTGCAGGGAGGCTGCAAAGCTACCTCTCCATGAGTAAAGAATCAATAAGTTGTTTTCTTTCTCCCTGTATGAAAACAATACCATTAAATCATATTTGTTCATTAAAAAGGCAGTCCCCCCCAGCATAAATGACCAGGCTGATCACAGCCTGCCCTTGAGGAGATCCAGCTCTCTCATCCACAGCCTCTGTGGACCTATTTTGTTTAAAAAAAAAGAGTTTAGCAAGGCCTCTATGAGCGCATTTATTTATTAGTTGACATGGGCCAAGTTTTGCACATCTCAGAGGTACCCACAGGGGCAGAGCAGACACAGCCCAGTGTTACCTGCTGGAACCTTTGGGACAAACCTCCGCTCCTTCTCCTCCCTCCTTGCTGCAGGGATTTGGCAGGCAGGACAGCTCCTCCCAGCCAACCTGCAGCTCACTCACCCCTGGGTGAAAGGAACGCATCCTTCGGGATTGCGTGTCCTGAGGGGACAGGAGGGTGGTTAGCTCAGCTGCACCAAAACCCACAACTCCAGCAAGGAAGAAAACGATGCATGAGGAAGGAAGAAAAAAAAAAAAAAAGAAAGACCGAGAAAGATTTAATGGCAACAAGGACTCAACCCATTCATTTTGTTAATTTGGTGACGTGAGAGTTTAAGCTTTTGAAAGGACACAGAGCAGAGGGACATGGCATTAGCATCTTCTGGCAGGCTGCAGAAGCAAACCTGCACCTGTGGCTCACATGGGCAGGGGCATCTGTCATTCATTCTGCATTAAATCTCTTCCCCCACCTCTGCAGTGCAGCAGTGCTTGCAGCTAGGCCAGATGTTGATTAATTAGATGGGGCCATGGGTGCAAAGGCCACACAGCTCACATGGAAGCCATTTAATGGGGGATCCCTTGGAGAAATGGGCTCACAATGTTGGTACAAGGTGTCTGATGAACAACTTCTTGGATCTATGTGTATCAAAGCAAGTCTGCAAAAATGCACTAATGTGGGGTAGGGTGGTACACAGCTGGGGGGGGCAGCCTCTGCTGGGTCGTGGACTGTCCCAACTGTGCAAGCCCAACACTGAGCTGGGATGCATTTTATCAGCACTCAGATAATGGACATTAAATACAATTCTCCCCCCTTCTTTTTCCGTAAAGATTCAATCATTTATTCCACCAGCCGCCTGGAGAGGCAACTTTACCAACAGCTGTGTCATGAATACATATTTTAAAAATATCTAACTTAACTTAAAAAAAAACAAAACAAGCAACCAACAACAAACCCCCTCTGTTATATGTAGCTAGTGGTTGTGGTGTTGATATAAGGAAAAAAAGCCTTCATCTCAGCCCGGGATACTCTCTGTGATAGCTATCAAAAATGATTACTGTTAGCTCCTGGTAGTTTTGCACCAGGTTCACCCCAGAAAACTAAAAAAAAAAAGCAAAAAAAAAGCTTAACTAGAACCAGCAGTGACTTAAGGAAGAAGATAAGAGCTGCGGGCAGGAGTCAGCAGTTCAGGCCTCCTGCCATTACCCGGGGTCCTGTTTCTGCAGCCACAGCTGCCCTGGGAGCATGGTTGACAGCTGCCATGGGGATGGAGTCCAGCTGCTTGCAAGCCTGCTGGGCTTGAGGCCCTGTTCCTAACCCCATTTTGAGTACATGGCTCAGG
Source organism: Chaetura pelagica (assembly GCF_000747805.2). Classification (NCBI taxonomy): domain Eukaryota; kingdom Metazoa; phylum Chordata; class Aves; order Apodiformes; family Apodidae; genus Chaetura; species Chaetura pelagica. Next base: position 1,351,694 of record NW_009952263.1, read on the forward strand.
CTTCTTTCTGTAAGGGTCTTCAGTGTCACTGGTTTGGGTAAAGGGGGCAGCAGGAGATGCAGTGCCAGAAGTGGGGCAGGGGAGTATGTTAATACTGCAAGTCAGTGTTACACTGACTTGTTTTCTACCTAGTGCTCAAGGTTGCAACCAAGATAAGTTATGTGAGCATTTCTTTCCATCTGTCTTGCAGTCCTGTTCCTCAAAGATGGATTGTTGTCTACCAGGGATGTATTTTTCTATAATTCTCACTGTCTCAGTGTTTTGTAAGCTCTGATTTTTGTTCTACATGTCTACATTGTGCATAAAACAGTCTCTCTTTTTCTCTTTTGTGTGATTTCCCCCCCCAATTTGACTTAGTTCAATTAATAATCTACATTAAGCCCCATGGGTTATTCGGCAGGGCAGCCTCATGCTTCTCTTGACCTGGGGACAGCAGTGGCTCTTGGTTGTCACTGAGCTCTCCTGGCCTCCAGGCTCTGATCAGGGTCCCCGTGTGCTGGCAGAAGACCCCAGAGCTGCAGACGATGCGTGGGAGGGAGACAACCAGCACCAACCAGCCTCTGCTCAGCCTCTGCTTCTTGGCTACCATGGGCAAAGGGGCTGCTGGGTCCTGAGCAGAGGAGAGGCACAGCTGGTGGCCTGGGGTCTGAAGCCAGAAGGACTTCATGGGTTTTTGCTGAGGAGTTGAAGAGAGGAAGGTTTTGCTTCCAAGCTCTGATCAGCAGCTGTAGCTTCCAGCTACAGAATAATCCCACTGCAAAGGAGCCAGCCAGGGTGACTCCAGCACAACCTGACCGGGGCCATCACTGAGACTGGCTTTGTCCTACACCTCTCCATGAGATCCTTCACTCCTGGCCCTCCTCACAAGCACCATCATTTCTCCCTTCTTCCTCTGTCTGTAAAGGAAGAGAATTTAAAAATTAAGCCCTGCTGAGAAATAGAAAAGTTATAAGTCCCTTGAGACATGAAGTACAGCCATAACCAACTGCACAAGTGGGGAAACAGCTTTTCTACATGTTGTGCAAGGTTTGGCAGGTAGGAAAATATGTCTCAGCTGAACACCCTCTGGTTTGGATTACTAGCTTGGGTCCAGCCTCACCCCTCCCACAACACATAAATTTTAAGGCATAACTAGCCCAAGAGAAGAAGTATCTGCTGGATGTCTTTTCAATGCCAATTTTTTTCCCTCAGTGAAGCATTCCTCTTTTAAAAGCTCCCCAGCTCTTCACAGCTCATTTTCCTTGGATTTTATAGAGCTGCCTGTCATGAGCACATGTGGATAACTAAGTTCTCATGTTGCTTTTAATGTGGCAACATACACAAGATACTTGTGATAAAAAGAACCAGGTGAGCTGTTCCCAGCACACCATTTATTTCTGCTTGTGAATTATCCATGAGGAGACCTGGACATGTTTTTTTTACACAGTCAACTATTAATCAAAATGATTTGATGCTCCATGTGACCATATTTTGCCCTGCTGCTGGCCACCCTGCAGTTCAACCCTCCTCCACCTGCCTCTGCAACCACTCTGCCCCTGCCACAGGTTTGTCCTGTCCCATCCTCTCTGCCCAGGGAGATGGAGGTTTGCACAGGTTTTGTTCAAGCACATTCCCATGGTTTTGGAATCCTCTGTGGTTTTGGTGAGGATCCTGCCCTGGGATTAGGCTACTGCTGTGTTGGAGCACCAGAGGGAAGTTATTAAACCAGAACTCAATATATCCTTTGTACTTCTCTTAAACTAATAAACTAAACTAATAGGTATTATCTTCAAAGGTAGAGGAACAGCTAATAAAACACTCACACAGCATTTCCTTTCGGCCCCCAAAAAATCCTACCAAGAAAATGCCAAAGTGATCCTTAAATCCAAGCACTGAATTGGACATGGAAATACCAGACCCTAAATGGGAAAAGAATATAGCTGTTTTCCCAGTTGTCCTGGGAAGGGCTGGGGTTTGGAAATCCCAGTCTTTCCCTTTTGCCATCAGGTAGATCAAAATGTTTCCCCTAAAACCTGGAAGTTAAAATTCAGGTCTTTGATCTCCTGTAGAGAAGTCATCAAGCAGTTCTCAGCTCCAGGCACAGTATGGGTTTGGACAACCTTTATCTATATTTTAGCAATAGAACAGCAAAACACAGTGTCTGCTCCATAGCTGTTTTTTTACAGTCCCCACAAAACAAACCTTTGCAGGGTGCCCTTTGCTGTGCACCACACGGTGTCTCAAGATGGGAGGAAAGAAAGTAAAAATGGAGAATAGAGGGGAACACGTGCAGCTTCTCTGAAATGACCCTCTCACATGACAGAGGTCCCCTCTCTGGATAAAGAGCCTGAAACTCACAGAACCACAGAAGGGTTTGAGTTGGAAGGGACCTCAAAGATGATCTAGTTCCAACCCCTCTGCCACGGGCAGGGACACCTCCCACTAGACCAGGTTACTCAAAGCCTCATCCAACCTGGCCTTAAAAACTTCCAGGGAAAGGGCATCCACAACTGTGCCAGTGTCTCGCCACCCTCACAGTAAAGAATTTCTTCCTGATATCTGATCTAAAACTACCCTCTTGGGCATCTGAAACACGAAGCCTGGGGACCAGCTGACTGGAGATCTCCAAGGGGATCTTTCCTGGAGTCTCTTTCCCAAGGTGGCTCTCCTTTTGGCCTCTATGTCCCTTGGTCCTTCCCTCTGCTTGCTGCTGTGCTGCTGGCCTGCCAGAACAGGGGGATGGCTGATGAGAGCTGGCAGGAGCCTGGGCCTGAGTCTGAAACCCAGAGAGAAACGGGAAAGATGTCACATTAATTATGATGGCTTGGGACCAGCTGGAACTGTCATACTGAGTTAACTGAGGAGAAAATAGCCCACATCTCAGGGACGAGGAGGCTCAGGAGGCTCGGCAGGGGATGCCAGATGAAAACCACACCACGTGCTGACCATAGCCCTGGAGCATCACCCTGGCATCACCGCAGAGGAAGCTCTGACAATGGGAAACCAGGGCAAGCCCACCAGCAGCAGTGTTGTCCTTTGAAGTCCTGCTGTCACACGTGGCCTCCCAGACTGGCAGGGCTTGAGCTGCCTTCTTAGCAAAACTGGGAGATGAATTATCCTGAGCTGCACCTCCAAGTGAATGATGGGCAGCTCGCTCTCCGTGAGCTTGGTCTCCAGCGAATCAATCAAGCTCAGTGAAGCAACCCAAATTCTTGTCACTTGGTGTGCTGCAAGACCCTGCTTTTCAGTAGGCAGGGAGCTTCAGAGCTAAGCAATAAACAGGTCCCTTGTATAGCCAGTTTCAAATTTCCCCTTCTGCTGCAAATCTGTGCAAAGATAAGCACACTCACAGGGCACCCCAGAATACAGGAGCCCCCCATTTCACAGCCCTGGCAAACGTGGTTGTGCCTGCAACACCATCCATGTATTTCATGGCTCTCTGCTTTGGTCTTTTTCCCAGGAAGCAATTGCATTCAAGGACCTGATTTTTGTTTATTCCTGAGCAACCCCTGTGTGGTTGTTTACATGAAGGCAAAGGGTATATAAAAAGCCATCAAAGAGGAACAGGGCAAAAACAAAAAGGGGAAAAGCTCCCTGGAGCTGCAGTTGGATGCTCTGACTGCACCTGGTTGGGTTTAAGCATGTTTGCTTGCTCCTGAAACTGTTGATCACCTGATGGTGGTAATATTTTCCTAAAGATTATATGGGATTTGCTTTAAGGGCTTCTTTTTATTTCCACCAAGCTGAAAGCATTCCCAGGTAAACAGCTTATCTGGCCTGAAGCAGCAAAAAGCAAGGGGCACAGCTGCTCCACATGGGTAATTTGGGGTTTTTTTTCCCTCTCAAAGGTTATTGCTTTGAAAGAGAGCTGAGAAAGCAGAGCCAAAATCCTTGCCCAGAACTGGGTGGCTTGTCTGTGCACTGGGCTTACCTAAGCAGCCTCTATCTGAGCTTCTGGTCAGGATGCACCAAACTCATCACCAATACACTCTGCTCTTGATTTTTATGGGATGAGGGTAAGCTCAGCAGGAGCAGGGTAAGCCCACTGGTGTTTGCCTTGGGGAAAAAAAAACCCAAAACATAGGCAGCTGTTTCAGTAAATGACTTTGCTGTGAAAGGTGATGGCATCTAGAAGGAGAACACGTAATACAGAGAATGAAACCAGCTGCACTTTCCTAGTTGTTGGGGTTTTTTTTCTGTCTACATGGGTGCACCCAAGCTTTGCAGCACACTTTTTGGGGGAAAGGCTGCCCTGACATTTCCACCAAAACTTCTGCAGTGCAGGCAGGAACTCTTAGGTCAGCCCCACTGGTTCTCAACCCTTCTTCTAGCCTGGGGAAAGAGAAATGGTCTACATAAACCACTATTCAGTCAGAAACCATGCTCTAACCCCTAAGGAATTGTTAAAAATTGTATCAAAACCAGTTTTAAATTGAAACCTAGCACTGGAATTCAGATTTTTCAATTTAAAAGCAATTGTCTCCCTAACACAGCTGCTTTTTTTTCTTTTTCTTTTTCTTTTTCTTTTTGTGGGTTGCTTATGGAAAAATTTTTACAGAAACAAAGTGTTCTCACAGAAGCAGCTGGGATGTGTGACTGTGTCTGCCCTCCTGGAGCTGCAGCAACAATGTCTTCTTGTTTCCCTTATCCAAGGAGAGAGCATTAGAGCATTTTCCAGGCAGCACCATGAACCAGACGATGTCCTGCAGAGTTTGTCCTGGCCAAAATTACACAACCAGGAGGTGGGAAAAGAACAAGAAGCCAAAGCACCTGCAAACCATCACTCCCAGATAATGTTCCCAACCTGAATCCTGTTCTTCCCCTCAAGCAAAATACATTTCAAATTGCTCCTCTGAAGCATCATCATAATCCTGGGAGAGGAACTTGGAGGGAGAAAAAGAAAGCAAAGAGATTTTTCATAACTGTCTGGCTCTGAAATGGAAAGGTATTCATGTGTGGAGGAAAGCACCTTTCTCTCTCTGTCAGAAGATAATAGATGGAAAAAAAAAAAAAAGTTGCTTATGAAATCCAAAGGGCTGCACTCATCTCCCATCAGGAAACACAAGCAATTCCATCAGGGGCTCCCTGGCTAGTGCTGGAGACCTGCCCATGTTTTCCCATGGAGCTCTTGCCCCTGCTCTCCCCTGCCCAAAGTCCAGCTCAGATTTTCTCTTTTGATGGCAAAACAGCAGATGAAGTCTAGAGAAGAGGGAGTAAAAAGAACAAAGTAATGTAGAGGGTGATATAAATCCTTGAAACAGAGGAGCAGGATTGGGAAGAGGGCTTGTACGAACAGGAAATTTTGGGATACCCAGCTAAAACCACAGGCTTGGACTCACAGTCTCTCATTGGCCTCTCACCTAAAAACCAGGAGACTCTCCAATAACTCACCCCAGATGGCAGTGACCCACATGCCACCTCCCTCTCCTCCTTGCTTCTTGCAGTGAGAATCCCATAAAGAAACAGGCATATTCCACAAAAACACTGGCCAGATGGCCACCAATCCTCCTGCCCTGCTCCTCAGCTTGATCAGCAGCCTGAGCCTCTGCTTTCTGACCCTAGGCATGTAGCTGGGTAAATAAATAAAGAGCTTACTCAGATGAGGAGAAATGGGCACCATCTACCAAAAGGTGAAGATGTAATCACCCATGCCTGTGAACTTTTATCTGCTGGGAAGGCACTGCCACCCTCCAAGGGGCCCCTGGGGACACTCCTGGCATAAACAGTCCCTGAATACAAGCAGACCTGGCTCTCTGGGGCTGAAGGGTGGGGAAAAGCCAGTATTCAGCTCTGCTTTTTTTCAATATTGGTGAAATCACCCCAAAACAGGAGATCTAGCAGGGTCTGTACAGCAACTGCCATCTCAGTACCTGTTCATGGATGGAAACAGGGACCCAGTAGGTTTTTGCCAGGCGGATTGAAGAAGCAGAAGGAACTGACTCACCATGGAAATGTCCACAGGAAAACACCATGGGAAATCCACACACAGTGGCAAAGTGACACTGCTGTGAGCAACAGTGTAGCTACAGTCTGTCCCACCTCCTTCCACCTTACTGATGTAGAGCTTCAGGGCGTGACTGCTATAACCATAATAACCTCAAAGTAAGGAAGAACAAAAGAGCAAGGAGTGTCTAGGACAGAGAAGAGAGATGCCAGAGTGGGTATGTATGTCTGTCCATGCTACATTATGCATACAGGGACAGAACCCAGAAGGTAAGTCAGGCAATTCAAGTGAGCTGTTTGAATAAACACCAAACAAAAGGAAACTCAATTAAATTTTAAAGACAACACATTTTCAAATGGCAGGACTGAGCAGCATTTAAAGGTGACGGCCACTGCCAAGTTCTTCTGAGCAAACAGGAGGCTACTGGGTTTATCTGTTTGACTGTGCCAACTACTAATTTAGTAATCAGCATGTTCTGAAGGGACGATCTGAGAGGGTGGCAAGGAGGGTCAGGCCCTCGGTTGGTGCAGTTGCACTGGGTTGCTGCACTGCAGCCAGCTGCCTGTGAGCAGAAGGCTTTGCACAAGCCCCCCCTGGGGAAACATGGGACCCCAGCACAGATGGACTGTCAGTCATCACATTGAAAGTCGTTCCAAAGTCTGCTTCTCCCAAGTCCAGCAGGGAAAAATTAAGTGCCCCTTTATCCACTAAACCTACCCTGCCTTACACCGCACAGACACCAGAAACAAAAACAGTGTAGAAATAAGTCCGCTATTTGTAGAGCCCAGCAGATGAGATACAGCAATAAAGATGCTGAAGTCACCCTTTTTAAAAAAATATAAATTAAATTTTGTTGTGCTTACACAGTCCCTTTCACCCAGGGATCCTGGATAGTCACAAACTCTTTGCTGTGCAGATGGGCCAACTTGGAATAGTCTCCTAGGGGAAGTGGTAGATTCCCCTACACTGGACAGTTTCAAGTCTCAACTTGACAGGGTGCTGAGCCATCTCATATAAACTACAGTAGTACCTAGAAAGGTTAGACCACATGATCCTTGAGGTCCCTTCCAACCTGGCATTATATGATTCTATGATTCTGTCCCATATGTAACCATATTATCATACAACCTGCAGCTTCTGCTCCAACACCTCAGGTGTATAAGGTAGTAAATCATAGAATCACAGCATGGTTTGGATTGTAAGGGACCTCTAAAGGTCATCTAGTCCAACCCTGCTGCAGTGAGTGGGGAAATCTTCAACTAGATGAGGTTGCTCAGGGCTCCATCCAACCTGGCCTTCAATGTTTCCAGGGATGACAATGCTCCGTGCAGTCCTTGCTCATCCTTGAACACATCAGTAAGGAGCCCTCCCACAGCAGCTGGCTGCTCCTTGTGCTTTGGGTAATTAAAATGAGAGATGAAACTGCAGCCAGAGGAAATCCTCTTAGATGATCCATCTCTGTAAGTACGGCCAAGTCCGGCAGCAGTCAGTTTGAGACCAGCTTGATATCAGCATCTTGCACTGCCCCAGAGGGACTTGGATTAAATCCCAGCTATTTCTCTTCTTTCAGGACAGCGGGGCCAGACAGCACCACAGAGCTTAATGTATTTGCTCTGGGACCAAAAGCAAATGATTCAATGGTGGAAGGTGCGAGTCTCTTGCACAGCTCAACTTGTCTAAAGGAGCCTGTGAGCTTGCCTGAGGAACAAGCTGTTTTGGAAACAGAGTAACCCAGTTCCAGCCCTGCCTTCCTGAACGTGAGAGATGCAGCCCCAGCCCCTGTGCAAGGAGAGCCTGCCTTCATCACAGAATTAAACTTCAAGCAATGCCAGGCCAGCATTCTATCAAGTGGCATTGACAGACTAAAGTCCCACCAGGTTTTCTTGAAACATGAAGGCTGGAGACTGTTTGAGAGGATATTCCTGTGAAGCAGAGGAAACAAACAGCCTGTGGGAGAGGGGAGGATCAGGGGTGAATGGGGCCACAGGGCTCTGATGGCCAGGTTATTAAAAGGAAATAAAATGCACCACAGGAAGATATGAGCACTGCAGTGCAGTTCTGGAGGGAGTATAAATCAGCATAACATGACTGTGCCCAATCTAGGGCAGCTGCAGGCTGGGCCACATACTGTGGCTGCATGCTCCAGCAGAGGAGGAATTCAGGTAAAGCAGTGAGGCTCCACTGTAGATATTCTTTTACCAGGCAGGCATTGAAGGCAAGTGGCCACATCACCATCACAACTTCAGCATCCAGCTATCTCAGAATCTGGAAAGGAAAAATCCTTTAATTTTGTTTCCACCTTGTGAAGTGCTCACAGCACTGATGAGGAAGACAGAACTTGATTTTATGTTTTTTGGAAAGCACATTTGATTATCTTCTGGAAAAAGGGAGTCTCTGAGACTGACTCATGCTGGAGTTAAGAGCATGGAAACCCATGTATATGACACTTCATTGCTCTGCAGCCAATTTTGTTGATTAGAATCATTAGCATACTAGAAGAAAATAGTTAATGTGCCATAACCAATCTGCAAATGTTGGAAAATCTACAATCATATAAACTAATTTTAAGTGAAATGGGATGGTCTTAAAATTACAGGATTGCTACAAACGACACTGAGAGGAGTGCCTATGCAAGGCAGGCAGGAAAGCAACACACAGCCCAGAACCCCACCCAGGACAAACGGTGCTTAGAAGAGCACAGGCAGCTCACAAACCCGAAGAAAATAACTTCTGAGAACTGATGAAAAATGAATGCTGACCAAATTTCATCCTTCTGAAGGCTCACTCAATACTGACTTTTAGGATGCCAACATTACTACCCTTGCAACAGCCAGCAGAAGGATGGCCACTGGCCATGTGCCTACCTTCAACTTCAATGGATGTAGGGATGTGAGGTTGCTGCAAAACCCTTCCAAGAGTGGGAGCCAATTAGCCAGTGAGGTCCTGAAGGTCCTGGTGGCTCCCCTGAACAGCTCACTTTCGTATCTGTAGCCTGTTTGTGAAGATTTTTCTCACCTCAGCTCTGATGTACGTGGCAGGTGATGTAGAGTCACGTGGAGACTGTCCTAAGGAAACAACGGGAGTACTCACATGCCCCTTTAAAATATCAAGGCAAAAAATATTAGTTGGCAATGCTACACTGGCAAAGCAAACACAAGACTTTGGGATTGTTTTGTTTCCCCCCACCCCCACCTTTTAAATCATAAACATGCTTGAAAACAAAGCCAGACATAATGAAAATGAATATACAGAAGTAGCACTTGCCTAAAGGTCCAATGTTGTACGGCAGTGTTTCAACTCATTTTTCAACCTTCCTGTTTCTTGTCTGGTTTGTACTGCAATGTTTTTCTCCCCCCTCTCTCTAGAACTCATAATCCTGCCTTGAGACACTCATCTATCAACCCATCACTCAGAAAGCAAAGCCATTTATCCTACTGTTCAAACATCCATCCAGACCTTGGGAGGATAGTGGGGGCAAGGGAGGGAGAGAAGAAAGCTCCTGTTGCCTTAATGCTGGTTATAAACTACAGAGGATGCCAACATCTAGCAGGGAAACCTCTCCCGCTCCCGCCCCTCTTCTCTCTTCCCCAAGAGCTGGGCTTTTGACACAGAGCTGACTTTCAAAGAGCCTCATTTAGGGTGTCTCCACCTAAAGCAGAACTGTGCAGCACCAGGTCCTAAGCAGTCAGTGTGTTACACCAGTGATGAAGCCAGATTCTGATCTCAAGAAAAATAAGTATAAGCCTAGAATAAACCACTCCCATCACTGGAGGACCTGAGATGTGAGTCTCACCAACCCAGCCCCTGCCACATGCTGTCCAGCCCAATGCCATGGCACCCACCTCCCTGTCCCCTGCCTAACTCTGCTTCCTCCCACCAACATCCAGGAAAACCTGTGCCCAGAAGGCTGCCCTTTGCAACCACCTCCCTGTTATTCAGCAAACCACATACCTGTTAGCAGCTATTACCAACAGATTATTCTGATCAAACTTTAAGAAATATTATTTTCTTGAGTGAATTGCTGTATGTGCAATCTCTTCCCCCCCACCTCTTCCAAACCATCCCCTTTCTTTCCCACAGACCTGTACATAACTCACAAAATGAAAACAAATTAAAACACAGTAAATTATTTTATCAACTTCATCCCTTCTATCTCCCATCTGCTACTCCAGCCTTTTGCTATTGGAGTGCAGTAAAATCTGATTTTAAACATGAAGCTGACACTGGAGTCTCATTCTCTTCAGAGAAAACACAAATAATAAAAATTTACCCATAAACACATCTTATCACAGCAATAGATAAATCGACCACAATAATGATTTTGACATAAAATAAAAATCAAGAAAATACTGAGGAAGTTTCCAGCAGTTTAATGAAGGCTCTTGTACCAAATCTTGAACTCAAATTTACACCCAGAGTTATTGAAAAAAAAATAACTTACAATGAAAAAGCTGATGAGAATTGCCCATCTAGCCATGGAATTAATTGCAGATTAATGCTGTGCTTAAATACTCACCACACGATAGAAACAAATTTATATCACGATCAAGGTTACACACAATTCACTTCTGTTCTGTTTTCAATTACATGTATTCAGCATGTAATTTAACCTCTGGAAGTTACACTGAAGAACACAGAGGTTGTTTTGGTTTTAACACTCACTGTAAATAAATACCATTTAAAGAACACACGTGGAGCACAATAAAATGAACACTTAGGCACTGGTACAGTCTAGTCCTCTTCAACCCTCCACAAACTACAAGACAAGAAGTTGTAAAACCCAGGTGGAGTGGAGAGCAGGGCAGAGCTGTACAGGTGGTGCAACAGGTTATGTACTACACAAGAGCACATCTGCAAAAGGTCCCAGGAGATTTTTGTTGAAGATGCAGCGTATCCAAACCAGGTATATTGTGAAGGGCTTAATGTTTTCTGAGAAGGTGTGATTCTGATGGGACAATATGTAAGGCATGTAAGTGTTTTCCCCTTGCTCTTGTATCCACACCTCATATTTCACTTCTCTGACTTTCAGGTACTTCAGGTTCCAAGGGATCTGCCAGGACACAGCAAGTTTAGCTTCACTTGTGCCCTGGACAGAGGCTTGACACTTGGCATCCCTCACTTTACCAGGATAGATGCTACCGGACAACTTCTGCTTTTTGGGTCCAGGCTTAGACTTGACCGTTTGCCTGATCACATGGATGAGAGAAGGGATGTTCACCTTTGTGTCCTGGTAGGCACGGAACAGCCACTCAGGGTTGCGGCAGCAGAGGTGCCGTGGCACCTCTGTGCTCTTCATGATGCGCTCTTGCTCAGCTTTGTCCAGATGAGCAATCCCACCCTGATCCCAAGGTCTGTCTGGGTAGGTAACAGTGTCTTCCCTGACAGTGTTCTGCCAGGCAATGTACTGCAGGTCCATGCCAGGAAGGGTTGCTAGGGTTTTGTAAGGGGTATAGTGTTCAGGGTTGATAGCATAAGGAAAGAGCTCCACCACTGTGGCACCTCGTGGCAGGAAGAGAGACATGACTAACTGAGCTCCATGCATGCTGACCAGCATGGACGCATTGCTGATCAACCGGACAATGTCAGAAAATGAATGCTCCTCCAGAGAGACAGTGATGGTTTTCATCTGAAACTCCTGAGCCAGAGCCAGGATTAGTTCTGCCTCATTTAGGATAAGTCTGTTGATTGTTCGACTGAACACTACGATGTACTCCTCGCTGGAGCTTTCCTCCAAGCTGACGTTCAGCTTCTGCATCATGAATTTGGTGAACTGCCTGATCTCATTACCAGAAACCAAGATGTTAGCCTTTGGCCCTTGTGGCTGGACAAAACCGTATTGGTACCAGGTGGTGATTTTGGACAGTCCCACATAGGCTTTGGTAAAGCAGAGGAGCCTGCCCAGGGTTTTAAGCTGCTCCCTGAGGAGCGGCTGCTTGTTACTCAGTAACTTGTAAAGGTCAAAATGAGCACCTTCACTCCACCCCTCCATGAAGAAGAGCCGTGCCTCCAGATCTAAATCTGGAAACTGCTGCATGGTGTAATAAATGGGGAGGAGGTCGTCATGAAAGACGTGCATCAGGTTGTCTGGGTTGAACCTGTTAGCAATCAGCGCTACATCAGGCACAAAGACTGGCTTTGGCATAAATTTCAGTGCAGCAGCTGGCAGCTCCACGAAGTTGAAGTATTGGGTGTTGTGATCTTCCACTGAGGAGAGGTCGAGCAGAGCTGGCTGGAACCTCCGGGAACCCAGGTTTGGCAGCATGACTGAGGAGTTGCTGTGAAAGTAGATAAACTCCTCAGCCTCAGTAGAGTAGCAGAGGGACTCAAAGCGGCAGATCCGGTCGGTGTGCATCTTGCCAGTGCACACCATCCTGGTACCGTCCTCCACCAGCGCCTGGAGAGCTGCATGGTAGTCAATCTGAACCTGAGAGAGTTCCTGAGACTGACGGGTGAGGACCAACTCCTCTTCGACCATGAAGACATGCTCTCGCAGCTTGATGTACTTCCACAGCACAGCAGCGAGGACAGACACAAGCAGGGCATTAAACACAGCTGCTATGTTCATTCTGTAGTTAGATCCTAGCAAGATGACAGGTGGGGAATGCAATGGAGAGGGAACACATCATTAACACTCCTTGACATGGTGAGGGCAAAGACCTGTGGGAAGTAAAGCAAGAAAGGAAACATTTAAACATCAGCTTTACAGCTCCACCATAAATCATGTTTTTATGGACTACTCAAGAGAGTTTAGGCTTTTTTCAGCAATTTTTTTTCCCTTCCAGGGAGTGGGGAAAAGAAAAAAAAAGAGTTCCAAAGTATTACCTAAAACTGTTTATAAAAAAAAAAAAAAAGGCAAACAGAACTGGAAGCTGCTCTACAGGAAGGCTTCCTCTCTCATTTTCATTTCTACCATTCTGGAGATTCCTCTCACATTTTCATTTCTACCATTTTGGAGATGAAAAAGTTAAGAGTTTGCGGATGAGCTCTATGGAGCTTTGTCAGAATAAAACAGTATGTTCCCAGGGACTTTGGCTCACTCTGCTTTTTGCAGTGCAGTTCAACAGCAAGAGGAGAGACAGCACTGCGATCACTGGCTGCTCACACAGGGCTTGGGAGACCCTAGATCCCTCTCTGGATCTGCCACAGGCCTTTTGCATGGCCGTGAGCATCCAGCTCCAGCTCTCGCCTTTCCAGTGCAGCTAGTAATAGTACAAGGAGCATTGCCAAATATAGATTTTGCTACACTCCATTCAAATATGAAAACTGAAGTGGTGAATATAACATTCAATTTAATTTTATTGGGGGGGCGGGGGAGGATTGCCCTGTGGGAGACTCCCAAGCCACTCAGTCATTTCTTTGGCTGCAATCTGGGATCAAAAGCTAGAAACTGCCATTGTCTTCACAGAATTACCTTAGTTGGAAAAGACCTTCAATATCCTCAAGTCCAACTGTTAAGCTAACAATGACAAGTCCTTAACTAAACCATATTCCCAACTCCTATGTCTATATGACTCTTAAATCCCTCCAGGAATGGTGACTCCACCACTGTCTTCCAAAATAAATACTGTCACAGGAGAGATGAGAGCTCTGCTCTTTACATGAGTAACTGATGTTTCATTAAAACAATCAAACCTTTGTTTAGTGAAAGTCTGACTTGCACCAGCACACCCAACCCTTACACAAATGGGAAAGTAATACATTTGAAGTGTTTCCAGTGTTGGAGTTTTCCCATCCTGACCCAAGAATCTCTTCTGTGCTGCTCAAAGGCCTCCCCGTTTCATTTTCTGTTATGGCAGAGATCCTGCCACTGTTTTCTTTCCATGTAGAAACACTACTGGCTTCTATCAGAGTATTGATTATATTTTCAACTGTGAATGGCAATTGAGTTATTGATTCACTGACAGTATTTATGGGCTCCAATCTTCATTATGTATCAAGGTTCACTGCTAGTCGGGCTGTAAATAATTGCAGCCACGACTCACAAGGAACTATAGGAAGAGAAGTTTCTGATTGGTACGTACCTGATTAGACTGTTTCTCACTGCAGTTTTTGGACGCAGCAATTTAAACTCCCTTTTGATGCAAGTTTGGAGGGAGGGAAAAAAAGCAATGTCTCAGTCACATGCTCTGACATCCCAAACAACAGTCCCTTTGCATTTTATCCCAGAGCTGCTTGTTCTTACATGCAGGTGTCAAAGAAGATAGCAAGGCATATTTAAGACCAATGTAGAAACCTTCTCTACTGTCAAGGGAGTTCTTTTGAAAAGACATATTGCAGCATAAAACCTTGCTCTTGCAGTCTGGATGCAGCTTGGAATTAAATGGAGAATAATTCATGGAATTCAATGAAATTAGAAGGGATTCCTACAGCTTGTGAGATCCCAGGAGCCAGCGGGATCCCTGTCTCAGGAAGAACTGGAGCTATGTGGGAGACTGAATAATGCCAAAGAAGTGAGTGCTAGCTGTAAGCCACACAGATTCAAGAGGTGGTCTCTGGGGATCTGAGAAACATAATCATTTCAATTTCAGAGCAGATCTAGCTACTCAAATGGAACAGAAATGAAGTCCACCTCCTTTGGCAAGTGGTCTGAAAAACTGCCTAATTTAGCAACTCCCTAAAAAGCAAGAGCCAAATTAAAAAGGTGTTGTTTTTATTTCAACCATGGAAAAGGACCCAGAGTTGTCATCTAATTACCAAGGCAGGTTCAGCTCTTCCTAAAATCTCCCCAAAAATGCTTATCTATCTTGTTTTTAATACTTATTCACCTCTTCAGCCAGTCTCTAGCAGTAAAGGTATGAAGGACTACAATAAGCTCTTTCCAAACACTCAGCCTTTGCTTCCACCACAGCAATTTAAACCTGGTCTTGTCTTAGATGCCACAGATATCGTGCACAGATGAATGATGGCTGTCACATCACCTCTCAATCTTTCCTTCTCTGTAACAGGGGAAGACTGCTGCTCCTGATGGCTTTGCAACTCTCAACAATGGATGTTCCATGGACAACCTTGAATGGAAACCTACTGGGGACAGTGGTATTTGGTTAGGCTCTGCTAATGCAACCAAGCCAGTCTTCAGGAAAATATATTTGTGATGGGGACAGATCTTAAGTTATTTTGTTGGTACCAGATTTCCAAAGCTTCATTTTACTTCTTCACTACCTTTGAAAGACATCAATAATATCATCCAGCTCCCCACATAATCTCTCTACTAGACCTCTCACTTCATGAACGCTGCTTTAAAGGACTTCAGCAGCAATACCAAGGAAAGGACCAAGCCCAAGCAGCCACATGCAAAGCCTGCTAGTTAGTAAGTGAAGGAGATCTTTAACAATCAAGTCCTCTGCCACAAGCGCACACTTCAAATGAAGGCCAGTCTGTGTGCATTGTGAAAGTCAGCAACTTCAGGTCAGAAGAACAAAGCATCTATAAGTTCAACAGAGTCAATACAAGTTGCAAGAACTTGGCAGGGAAGAAAAAACACACAGCCTCTTTATTATTCCAGTACAGTGGGAAGACCGTGTATGTGTGGGTTTCAAAGTCATCAGAAGCAAACAGTCCATATAAACTCCACCCATACCACATGGGCATCTCAGCGGTGGAGAGAGCTGCCGACTACTACAAACCCCTTGAGCTGAACAGGCCTCCTTGGAAACAGCCTGTTGAGATGTTTCACCCCTGACTGATGTGTTCTCTCCCCTCCAGCCCCAAGGGAAGGGCATAAGAGGCACTTCAGGGATGCAGCTTGACGGATACAGCCAAATGTTCAGAGGTTAGCAATTTTCATTTCAGACTCTGCTACAGCAATACACACTAAATGGCTACAAATGAACAACTCAGCTTTTTAATAAAAATCACCTGCAAGGCTCTCCTCCATCCCTTCCCTCACTGCAGCTCTTTCACTTCCCTGCACTTAACTGAAGCGAGTGTATGTGCTTTAGTCAACCAGGTGTCAGGAATGAATGTTAAAAGCTAGCAATGCTAAAGGAATCCATCTTCATTCCTGTTTCTCATTGCCAGTTTGTAAATCCTGGTTCACGCTGCCTGGCTGAAAGCTGCTTTTGATGGAAGTGAACAAGGGGATGTGGACAGGAAGGCAGATTGCAGGCAGAACTGAAAGGAGAACTTCACAGGTACTCAAGGAACAGCCTTGATTCTTTGCCTGTTTCCCCACATTTTATCATCCACCTTTTTTTAATAATTTGATGTTTTCAGTGAACACAGTCCTTAGAGAACTAAAATCTTTGGTCCTTCAGGGAGTGACAGAACATAAATAATAACAAACTGTCCTGCTTTTACAGACCCAGGAGAGCCTGCACTATGGAGGTAAAGGCAAGCAGTCACTCTCCATGTCCCCTGGCTCCTCAGACCCCTAAGCTGACATCAATCATTAAGGGTTGTCAGCAGTGGTAGTCCTTGCATAGGAAACTTTCCCAGGAGGCAGCAGGTAACTGGAATAGGTGAAAGCATTTAATCTCCCGCCCAAAGAGAGCTGCTTCACAATAAAAGAAACTTTTGCTAGTGAATCCCCCTTGCAAAATGGGTCTAGAGCTGCCACTGCCCTCCCACGGTGTCATCTTAAGAACTGAAAAATGCTTGCAGGAAGTGGCAAGGCAGACACACTGCTACTTTGTTAGGAGCAGAGTCTTCTGTGCCGTTTCTTTCTACACACAGGTCAGAATCTAGGCCCTTCACACTCCCATTTGCCCACAGACTATCTCCTCCCCCACCCCATCACACTCATCCACCCTTTCACTCCCCCGTGACACGGGGATAACCAGGGCTTTGCTCCACGTGACCAATACACCCCAGTTACCAAGGAAATTGCACGGACTGACATTTTTTTTACTCTCTGATTTGAAATGCTAAAGCACCATCCTTCAGCAACAGAAGACCGACAGCTGATAGACTAGAGCCTAGCTGGAAGAGACGTGCATGTAAAGCAGCACAGAGCTTCTGCTGCCAAGCTGGCAGAGGGCAACCATATCCCAGGGGAGGGGATGGGACATACCCTTGAGGACTCCTGACAGGAGTGGGTTGCAGCAGAGGAGTGGGAGTGTGAGATGGAGACAGAAGCAGCAGATTTCCCTGGCAGTGATGCTGACAGGGCAGCAGGGCAGCTGTCTTGCAGAAGTGCATGGTCAAAGATGAGGAGCTCAAACAACACACTGGCATAGGGGCAACTCAAGACTTTGCAAGGAAAATGAGCATTTCCTGAGATTTGCAGCTCAGCCACAATGGATGTTGCTCCAGAGGCTAAAAGCCCACAGGAGGGATTCTATTTTTGGTCAGTTTACCTTTCCTTGTTTTCAAAAGACATCACAGGCATGAAGAGCTTATTCCATTCTCTTCCTTCACCATCACTAATTTAGCAAAAGGGCCATAGCTTCAGCCTGACATCCCAGCCACTGTTGCTTTAACTAGCACTGATTACTGCTGAGCAGGTGAAGACTTCAGGACCATGCATGTAGTGTGTTCAGCAAGTACCTCTGGCAGGGACCTCAAATACCTTAGGCCCATGATACTCTATTGGAAGTGCGGACAGCCTTTCAGCTGCAGGTCATCTGTTGTAATAAACATCCACAGGAAGTGGGAAAGCAACAGAAAGCACAGATAGGGAAGCTGTCCATCTCTTGTTAACATGTAGAGGAGATCAAAATGGATGGGAGAAATGAACTTCTGCTAATAGGCAGCTGGCATAAAGGACTGTTCAGATTAATTTCAGAGACAAGTTTTGTTGTTCTTTTTTCATTATCAAGGGAAGGGTAGGATGAATTGTTATTTTAAGCTATTAATAAGATGGACAATGTTTTAAATCTCTTCTGCACTATAAAAAATTACAATCTAGGTAAGAAACTGGGAAAAAGCTACAAAGTTCACACACACAAAATAAAAAGACAAAGAAAAAAAAAAAAAAGAAGACATCAACATGCACTACTAGGAACCCCAGAAGAACAAAACAAGAGCTTGATTAGGAAGAACAAAGGTCATTGGGGTGAAAAGCACATCTAAAGGGTGACTACCTAGCCTGCAGGTATTAACAAAAAGAGAAGTGCTGGTTTTGTCTACTTAGGCCTTGCCAAGCTTTTGTTACCAACTGTACAAGCACTTCTTAAGCCAATCCTCAGTTTTCCAGAGCTACAGAAGGCTAAAAGATCCTCACAATATGGAAAAAAAAAAAGCAAAAGCATGAAGGACACACATTTCCAAAAAGCATCAGTACTCTATGCAGAGAGAATTGTCTCTACATGGGGGCCAACTTGGGTTTGGCTCAGCGGACCAGCTTCCCACAGAGCCTGTCAGTCATGGCAGTGGTGTCCAAGCAGAACCCTCTCTGCAGTTTCCAGAAATGCAGCACAACTAAGACTGGGGCTGCTCCTGCTGCAGGAGAGGGAATATAGTGGGAGGTGTGGGAGTAGATGTTCCCTCCTCGAGGATATTTTTCCCATTAGCACTCCCTACCCCTGGATCCATCTCTTGCTAGGCTGGCTTTCCAGAATCTGCATAGAAAAAGTAAAGCGTGCAAACATGGTATTTCACACTTCCCCTGCAAAATGTCTTCTGTTCTTTCTCGCATCCCTGATGTAAGAGGCTTAGCTAAGGAAGCAGAATATGTAATACATGCAGTTTTAAATATCTACTTCATTCATGCTCAAGGCAGAAGTTGCTAGAAGGCAACTTTTCGAATTGGAAGGAGGGGGAGTTAGGATTCAGCAGCCAAAAACTGGTTTTTATTCTCATCTCTGTCACAGATTCCCACAAAACTACAAGCAAGTCAATTCCCACAGCCCAAAAGGCTGTTATCATCTTATTCACTGTATTTGTTTAATGAGATACATGTATCTTTCACAGTGCATATCACATTAAAGCAAGGATGGCACACTGAATGATTGATATACTGGAACATTTTCTTTGTAAAAAGCAGTCAAGTGTAGAAATGCTGATTTTTTAAACAGGAAAACAGCAGATTCTTGAAGGGAGCAAGCCCAGCAGTTAAAGATACAAACATCATTAATGAAGCCTGATACAAAAAGGGGATATGAAAAATAAGAATACCTTTAATTCTGCAGCCTCAAGTGGAATTGTAAATACAGAATTTTATTCAGACAGAATAAAATCAAAACGTAACAGTATTTTAAAAACAACAACAGTCTCACAAAAACTTTAGATATGTATAGACAGTTATAAACAAAATCAGGTTTATCTTCAGTTTTTATGGTTTAGCAAAAGTCAGGAATAGAAAGCAACACTGTAAGTTTTTCCATACTAGAGTGCAACTGAGGAGGCTGAGGCTCTGTGCGATGGCTCCTACCACAAAAATACCTTTTATATGAACAGGAGAATATTGGTGGCTACCAGACACCTCCCAGTTGTGATTATGGATGTTAATATTTAATGGATTTCCTCCATTAAATTTCAGCGGCTGTGAGAGCTGAAATAGGATGAGATCCAACCTGACTTTCAGGCTGACTAGCAGCCATTGATTTAGTATCTGTTGATACTGCTGTCTTGATCTACAAAAGAAGAGGTAAAAAAATAATCCAACGCTAAGCTGTCAGTACATTTAAGCAAACCTCCAAACTGATATCAAAGTATGAAACTAAAAATAATGCTTTGTGGGCTTTAAAGGTTCATATTCCTAAGATCTTTTCTCCATCCAGGATGGCATGGAGAATGAAAACCTTTCCTCAAACAACAACAAACCCCAATCTCCAGCAAATTCTCCTAAATAAAGATTTATTTCTGATAAACAAGGTTTAAGTGGTAGATGTAAGAAAAATGAGCTGGAAAAGAGGGCTTCTCTAAGCCTTCAAGTCTTCACCTACTGACAGTCCCAAGTCTAAAGCCAAGGTACTCAAAATAACCATGGCTAGACAGAGGGGGAAACTTAACAGACCGAGTTCATTCCAGCACATCTTTATTCATCTGAGAACCCATCAAAACCTATCAGGTTATACTGGCATTAACAACACTGTCATATCTGTAAAAAACATCTCCTTTTGCCTGGTCTCTTGCTGATAGCCTGTAAGCAAGATACCTTTGTCAGAAACAAAAATGTGTCAGAGACCAGCAGGTTTATCTTACTTGGTCTACCTAAAGGAAAGGCAGAGTGGGGAGAGCTGAAGAGAAAATTTACTAATGCTGCAAAAGTTAATCTAAGAAAATATGATGTGAAATCCAAAAGTGGTGAACAAGACGACCTTCAGCCACTCCAACTATGCCGTCGGGCTTGAGCTGCCATTTGTTATTTCTCTGTATTTTATCTATCCTTTCTTTCTTTCTTCTCTGACGAGAAAAGTATTTGTGTTATTCGGATACTGGGACTGGTGCTTAGCAGCATTTACAGCCTGAGCTCTCCCTGCTTCCCATCAGCATGGTGCCTCAGACTGCTCCTGTGTGCTGCAAATTCTAAGCAGAAGCTGAAATTGTTCGGAGCACAGCACAGCCAATAAGAACAGTGAAAATCCCTCCTTGGTTACCACAAGCTCTTCATTAGCTTGTTTTTAGGGGAGTGTAAATAAATAAAAAAGTAATCCCAAACCAGTACCTGTCCAGTAAGAAATACATTTCTGAAAACCTACAGAAATTAATCTTGATCAGAGATGTTTTCACCATGAGACTTTTGTTTAAAAATTATAAAGCAAACCACCAGTCAAACAAAGAGAGACCACAAAGACCTAGAATTACAAATGAACTACTGACCTCCTTCCCACACATGCACAGCAATGGAGAAGAGATTCAGTGTGAAGTTGCAAGGGGGAGCAAGAAGACAGCATCAAAGAAACATGCTAACCCACCCGACCCCCAGCGAAGTACACTGCAGCCAGGAGTGCCAACAGAACTGAATTCAGAGCCGTATGTGATCAGCACAGCAAACAGAGCACAATTACAGTAACACCCAGCAAAGAAACACAGTAATTCAGAGCATCTGCAACCTTTTTAATCTTGGAAGTACTAACAGTGGAAGATGAGCGTTTCAGCACATGCATGCATACCTGGTGTTGCTAAATAAAAGGGAATGCTATCCGGTGCCCCTCTTTCACAGGAGAAAGAAAAAAGAAGACACCTTAAAGCTACACTTTGCAGGGTAAAGAACACTCTCCAGTCCTCTTCTTTCCCCACCACCATAAAGAAACAGAAAAAAATAGCAACTAACAGCTCTTAGCACCGTAGCCCGTGCACCAATCTGCAGACTGAACTACCTTTCTCCCCCAGGTCTGAGCATGCTCTGTCTGTCGGCAGTGTCCTATCGCTCCAGCTGGCTCACCTCAATTTGTTAGCCTCCCAGAGGTCAGCCTTGCATGCAGGATGATTTGCTGCAGTATTCCTGCAAATCCCCAAAGGACGGCCACACTGAAACAAACACCATCGTGCTGTCTCACAAAGCTGAACATGTCTTGGGAGACAGACGGCAAACTCATTTGGGGGGGGGACACATTTTAAAAAATCCTGCTTTTAGATATTATGAATGACACTCCCACTCCAAACACTGCACACAAAAGAACAAAACAATAGGAGAGAATGGAAAAAAATGTCCCTTGCTAGAGGATGTGAAAGCCATTCAGCATGCTTTCTAGCAATTCCCTTGGCACCAGGGAAGCGATTTCCCAGCTGCGAGGGTCAGCAAATGGCTTAGTATTGAACAAGGCTGTAAGTGCCCTCCTTCAGAGATCCAGGGAACCATATTTTTGAAATGGAGTTATCTTTTATGGTGGAAACAGCAATTCCTAAATACAAAGGCACAAAAACGAGCCAGGGCTTATAACACAGTATCTCACTGTATCCAAGCTGAAGGTCATGAAGGCAAAAGTGCCTTATACCAATTTTCTCTGTAGAGCTTGAATTTGTGGGAGGATTAAGCAGCTTCTTTAAGACAGCAGTCTAGGCAGTACTAACTGGGAACATTTCAAATCTTAATTCCACAACTGGATCTACATGTGGGATCAGAAGAGCAGCCCAGTTCTGCCCACAGCACTCACCAAAAGGCTCATGGCAAGAAATCACACCACTAACCACAGGCACATCCCATCCCAGCCCTGTATGGGGTGTACTTGCAGATAGATCACAAGGAAACATGAGGTTCACTGCAAATGTTTTGTCTCTATAACTGCAGGATACATCTTGTTGATTACCTGGGAGACTTCTTCTTTCAAATGAGACCTAACAGGTGAAATAAGAATGGTGAAAAAGAGGAAAAGTTCTTTAACATCCACATGCACGCACATGTCTATACAGATACTCCCAGTTGAAGAGTGATCATCTAACATAAGGAAAGACAGAAAAGCATCCCTAGGCTTTTGCTCATGACAGGAATTTATCCTCATTGCCAAAATTAAGAAGTTCAAATGGCTCTGCATTAAAAATGCAATTAGGTAAGATAAGGGGTAATCAACCCTCAACTAGAAGATTGTGGCAGCTACAAGGGTTTGCATGGTACCTAAATTCTTGCTCTAAATACACATCACAGACAAGGTGGCATCTCCACCTTCTTGCCCTCCCCAGATTATGCTGGAATTGATGTGAGGGAGCAAATAAATTTATAGCATCTGTGGCCATTCACTGCACTGCAGAGTCAAGCTGCCAATATCTAAGGGGTGAGTTTACGGAGGGTGGAGTCAGGGTCTTTTCAGCAGTGCCCAGCAATAGGCAAGGGGCAATGGGTGTAAACTGGAACACAGGAAGTTCCATCTGAACATGAGGGAAAACTTGGTTGAGGTAAGTATGACAAGGCACTGGAACAGCCTGTCCAGGGGGGTTGTGGAGTCTCCTTCTCTGGAGATGTTCAAGACCTGCCTGGATGCAGTCCTGAGTAATGTGCTCTAGGGGATCCTGCTTTAGCAGGGGAGTTGGACTAGATGATCTCTAGAGGTCCCTTCCAGCTCCAGTGATTCTGTGTGATTCTGTGCCTGGGCTGGTTACTGTTGACCAACCCTGCAATAACTCTGTCCACAAACACCCCCTGCTTACTGTGGGACCCCACTCCTGAGAAGCTGTTTCCATGCGAGAAGGCAAAGCAACCCTGCCAAATTAATCTGTGGTAAGTAACAGGCTGAAACATTTGCAGGGCAGTGAGGGATGACACACTTTGACACAGTGGTAATAGAGCACAATATTAAGTACTACAGTACCCTGCAACTTTTCAGGTGAGGATCCAGCAGAGTTTCAAGTTACTACAGGTGACAGATCCTTTAGTCACCATCAAGTATTCTGACTTTACTGAAGCCAGGACTCCCCACTGGGGAAGGCCACTGCATGGGGACAACCTATGCAACCTGCAACCTAGGATAGTACTTGGTTATCTCCTCCTCCCTCCAGGACACTGATCCACTGGCTCAAAACAAGCATGTCCCTCATCAAGCTTCTCCTGCCTGCTGCAGCAGAGGTGCTGCTTTCTGTGATACAAGATGAAAACAGGGTAATCCTGAGGTAGAAATCTGGCAGAACCACAAGGCACAAAGCAGCCCCAGGAAGATCATGACTTGTCCTGTGCAGGACCCAAAACAGCTAACCTGAATACTGCCAACACCAGAGCTGAAAAATGCAGGTGCCATCCAGCATCACACATGCAGCAATACCATGGTATTTATAATCTTGGGTTTCTGAGTGCCAGTTAAAAGACAAATGCTGAGGAAAAATAAGCTGAAAGAAATGAAGAATAAACCCAAATAACACCCTGCAAAATTGACTACAGGTTCTTGACAAAACTAGACCTTCAAAAATGAGCCTGCCAGCATGATGAATAAACACAACTGTTGTATCTACTAAACTAGGGCATCACAGAAATTAAACAGACATTTTCTCATCTCCTGCTCCTGAGTGTCACTTTTACACCTCTGCTTTCTTGGTACAGAACAAGCAACATGGTTCTGGCCCAACTGGAAACATTAAAAACCACTAGGATTGACAGGGTAAGTTATAATTTACTTCAGCATCCTCCTTTCCAGTCCTGTGTCACCTATTCCCACCAACTAAAGTCAGGCTTTGAACTACAGCATAAGCTTCTGTTACTCCTGTCCTGAGAGGATCCCAGCAGGACACTGGTCAGTCACAGCTACTTGGGGGAAACAAAGAAAGAAACAAATTAATAAATACAAAAAGCAAAGAGAAGAAATCCCCTCTTTGGCAGGCCCATTCAGCCTGTCCTGTTGGGACTAAGGATATCTACCTTTTCTATTTAGCTCAACTCATTGCCCTCTCATCAGCTCCCTTTGGCAAAGGTGCTGTCTCGTATGGAGCAAGCCAGGTGTTTTCCTTGAAATTTTGAAAGTTGAGGAGTGGAGTTAGATATGTAGTTGACTTTGGTTGCAAAAATGTATCTTGATTTTGTGTCTTTCACACTCCAGAAAGCTCCACTGCATGGCCTAGTGTCCCCTGATGCTAACAGGAATGTTTTCACTGACTCCAAAAAACTTCACCTCCAGTTAGGCTCTTTATTTGTGGGACCCCTGAGAACCCAAAGATACCATGCTGGGCTCCTTATCTTTGTAAAGCTTTGATTTTAATGGAGAAAAAAGTACAAAATGTACAGACTGGTCTTCTACTTATGAATAAGCTTCTTCCCTACCCCTGAAATGAGGTATATGCATAGATTTCAAAGGTACAATTTATCACATCACTTGAAGTTGGACAGTGTAATCCCATTACTGAAGAGGGTCCTATTGTAAATCTGACACACTACAAGGTAACTGAGAACAAAACTACAACATTAAAGAGGGGGGGAAAAGGATAATCAAATAAATCAAACAACTCTGAAATAATAACTATACCATAAGGCACTAAGGATGGCAGCCCCGAGCTCTTATCAAGTAGTCAGCATCACCAGCCTACTGCAAGTTCATAAGGTTTGAATAGGTTGCCTTGGCTCAGAGCTAGAAGTTTGATAAATATTTAATACCCCTCATGAAGTTGCAGCCTCCAATAACAGCACCACAAAAGAAAAACAGTTAACATTTTTGGAACTCCTAAATTGCAGCACAGCACAAACAATACTCACCAAGCTAGCAAAGTCCTTTGAATAGACCCCTCTTGGTTTAGGACTAACAAAGAGCAAGTAAACCATTATTTACTGAGTCCTTCCCTTGCATGTATATGCTGCAGGGGTGCCTGCATCACTCTGAGTCACAGCATTTATTATTTATAGTCCCAGAATTATCCTCTATAAGAAATAATTCTTCCTGCATTGCTTTTCAACCAAAACTGCATCTCAATTCTAGAGCACCAAAAAATTTTGTGCCTAAACTGACAAAAAAGAATCCTTGTATCGATAAAAACACAAGGAGACAAAGGAAGTGTTTGGTTTCTGGACATCAAAAATGGAACTACACATACACAGAGGATGGCATTTTGATTCTGCAGAAGCCAACATCAAAATTGATGTCAAAAGGACTAGGACTTCATTCAAATATTGAAAATTCCTAAGCAAGAATATACTTTGACTGGGAAAAAGGTGTTTTTTAAGAGTATATCAATGGCCAAACCTCACTTTGCTTGACTGCTGCAAGCATGACACATTGCCAGTCTCAAGAGATGCAGGATTCAAGTTTTATATAAACTTCAGGTGTACAAAGATGTATGAATAAGCAAATACATTTCACACACACATGCTTAGGTTACATGTCTCTACATCACCCTGATGAATTCATATTTATTCTCCTCCACATATAAGTGCATATTTTATATGTATAAAATACATACCTGTTAAGCACACTAGCTATCTGAATTTGTCAGATGCTAAACTATTCACTCTAATACCACCTTCATCCCTATTAGGGACCACTCTAGCAGCACTGCAAGGACATACTGGCCTGCTCCTGCTATTATATGCAATGTGTGGTCAGATGAATGGCATGGGAGAGTCACCTGCTAGTTTCCAAGGCAGGAGGTGGCTTCAGTAGCTCTTCTAACCCAAGCTAGGTGTCACTTGTCCTCTTTCAGGTTCCCATTTTGTCATCAGGAATGACAGGTCAGCAGGGTGACATAGATAAACCAATTCCATCTCCTACAGCTATGCCAGCTGCGTACCTGAAATGTAATTAGTGCCAATGTGTCTGTAAAGGAAGCAGAGAATTCATGCTCATAAGAGCAGATTGGAAAGTAAATTACATTCATCTAGACTGACATGAGAAACCAAGGGTAAAACATTGCCTGCCAGACCCCTGGGTATTGCTCGTGGCCTCACTATGGTGCTTCCCACAGCCAACTACTTGTTAACTGTTTTTGCCTAGGCACCAGTAAGATCATCTGCCCCCTCTCAGACAACACTTTAGTATTAGGCCTTTATCACCACAGCATCACCTGAAGAAACACAACACCCATTTTACAGATGAAAAGACTGAAACTGGCAAAGGGATTTGGGTAGGACACACCACACCAGCAGTGACAGATATGGTAGCAGCTTCCTGTAGAAAACCACCAACAATCCAACCCAATCCAATCCAACCCAATCCACCAACAACCCTCTCATGTACCCCAAGGTTGTATTTATCTCCACAGGCTCCAGGACTGAAGACAGAAGCTAGAGCCTCCAAGATCACAGGTGACAGTTTATGCAAGATAAAGAAGAGGGAGGATTAAGTTATCAGCTCTGTCCCTATTGATCTGAAACAGCTGCTGGCAGAGCAGCCATAAGCCTGACATGCTTTGCTCACAGGACACCTTTCTCCTATCTTCTATTCCCACCCACACTTGCCTCCCACTTGCCTTACAAGGTATGTAAAAGAAGAGAAATAACAGAAACACGTAACTTGTATTTCAGGTTCAATAACAGAACTGTCAGGCACTTTGACAATCTGTAGGGCTGAATGAATGTGTGGAAGTACCTGAAGGACAGGGCTTAAGAAGTCCAAGCATTTCACTGCCTTCACTGGATTATGCACCCATTTGCAAGTGGGCTGCAGTTGTGCTGTAACTGATGAGGACATCTCAGTTCACTAGAAGGATAATAGCAGGACTGTTCCCCACACTTGCCTTTGCCCTAAGCTTCCACTTCCTGATATATAGAGAAACTGTGCTTTCCTAACAACCCCTGGAGAACTAAAACCCACAAACCAAAGACCTAGTACTTCATGGAAAGAACTCCACAAGGAGGCAGCAGCAGCAGCAGCTACAAACTTGATCAAAACAGCGTTTCGATCCCAGCTGGAGCGTGTGCTTCAATTAGCGAGGCTCTGACAAATGCCCGGAGGTGCCTAGCACAGCAGCATGACAGGAATGTAATTCAGAGCCAAAGTAAAGGAGAATCTAAATCAAATCAGAGGAAACAAAAAGGTTTACTGCCTTTTTGAATCCCAAAATTGCAAATTGATTGTTTTACCTCCAATGCCCCCTTTAGCCACATCTGTACATGACAGCCTCGTATTTTAAAGGGATAGAACCCAATCCTATTAATATCATAGCATTACTTATCAAACAACAGGAACACAGTATTACTGGATAGCCTCCATCCCTCAGTGTAACCACTTAGACTGAAGCTAAAGGGAGCACAAAATATCTGTGTTCTGGGTTGGTAGCATACCCCAGGGGTGCTAATATTCACATGAAAATTTAAAAGAGAGCAAGGTCTCATGACTCATCTAAAATAACTTCTAATGGAGCAAAACAAAAGGGTGTTTCCTGACAGCATAGCCCACAGGAATGAAAAACGTCTGCTGGCCAATTTAAAGACCTCCTTAAAATTGTTTTTCGATTAGTACTTAAATACCCTAGTCTGATTTGTCCTGTGGAAAAGAGCAATTCTTACCTTGTCTCTCATCTGATTACAGTACCATCAGAGGGCCCAGCAGAGCAGTAGTAATACATGGCTGTGGGCCAGGCATTTACTGTTCCACATGTTGCTCTGAGGGCTACTGCTGCTGCTGACAGAGGAAAGAGAAGAAAGCAATATGAATCATCTTTCTCAGCTTCAACATGAACCACTGTACACAACAGGAAAAGTGTGATGAATACACTGAGTTACTTATACAAAACCATCCCAGCTCCTCCAGGTGTCATATGCAACAATTTACAGTTCAATAGCTAGGAAGAAACTCTCCATGCCCTTGGCAGCTTGAAAATTCACGGAAGGGCTATTGAATCTAGGCATATTTATCAAGGGCACAGTAGCAAGAGGAAGAGGTTCAACCCTGATTTGCGGGCTTTTTTGGGTGTAAGACTTGCTGTTATATTTATTTGAATAGTAATAAAACATAAGGTGGTTGATTTTTGCCCCATAAATCCCACCAACAAGTCAATGCATTATTTCCCTTTGGCACTCCTTCTCACCCCATCTCTGTGAGGGTTAAAATCTCCCCCCTAAACAGCTGATATGACATATAATACACCCAAGAAGGTGAAAATTTCAGAGAAAAAGAAGTATCTGTTGGGAGAGAAACATCTTCAAACTTTCTGACATATTTGCTATTCACTGGTAGCTCTTTGATGGTGGGTGATTCCTTACCCAACTCTGTTTGCAGCAGCTCATTTCTGTTCCTTTCCTTCCCACTGGCAAGAGCTGCTGCTTCTGTTGAGTCAAATGCTGAGTCAAGTATTTGGCAAAGAGAATCTCTTCAAATAACTGAAGTGTAACCTGACTGTTACTGAGAGAAGAGCAACATCAGCCTGATAAACCAACTGCTGTTTAAAACAGCTCCACTTAAAAACATCTGCCCCCATTCATTATGTACTGCTCTGGATCCATCTGCAGATATTTGCAAAGAGAGATATTTTGCAAGAAGAGAGTGGTTTTTCAGCTACTTTATACTGTATTTCAAGACATCAAGAGCATTGCAGGCAGCAGCCTCCATCAAGATATATTTCTCCACATCTAGACTTCTGCAAGCATTACTGCTAATGCAGGCATCCCCCACAGAAGTCATCTCACCATTATGGAAGCCCTGCAGCAGTACCCTAGCACAGGGAGGGTTGGAGCAAGTATGAACCATCTCATTTGCAAAGAATTCCCAAGATAACCCAAGTAAAGACATATGAGCTGTCATACTCATTCTCCTGAAAGAGAAAGGTTTTTGTGGCCTTAGAGGAAAGACAAGACTAAAATATATATATCAGCCACAGGCAATGAGACCAATCACAAGTCTGGAGGGGTCAGAGATGGAGAACATATGTCATCCCAGGCAGAACCTTCCTGCCTCAGCTCATCCAGCTCCACCTTATCCAAGGCACAACAATGTATTTATAATCTGTCCTGGAGGGTGACAGGAAGTCTGCTGAGGTAGCCAAACCTTCTTCCCAGGCAAAGGGATTAAAGTTACTGCCCACTAAAAGCTCCCCTTGCAACTATGAAGACTGAAAACTGCACCTGTATTAATGCAGCAAGTATCGGAAAGGAGAAAGTGCCAAAGGCTGAGGACCGACTAGAAAATTACTAAGGTTACACAGAATAACCCCCATTTCTTCATAATCAAGGTGATGGAATACACTCAAAACCTAAAATTTACATTAAAATAAAAACTCTTCTCTAATTTGCTTGAATATATTCAACACTTAAAGACAACCATGTACATAATAGCCCTGTGTTCCAAAAGGACAAAGACATGCACATAAATTAAGCAAGGACTAGAGAACTTTTTCAACACTAACTTGATTTTGTGACCTCTGTGCTATATATATAGGTATATAATACTTATGTATGACCACTATAAAATTAATAAAAAATATTACAATTCATATATAGGCTATATATTGCTCTTAAGTTTACACCCACATTAAAAGACTATTAACTGGGGGCTTTATAAATCTAAATACATTAATTTCAATAAGCTGCTAGCTTTCCAGCTTTAGTTTTACACCTTTAACACTATCCTAACACAGTCAGAAGCCAGGAATCTACACAGCCATATATAAATGTGTGTGAAGCTGTCCCAGATAACCTTACAGGAGAAGGGGAGAGCAACTCCAGCCTTAATTTTCTATTAATTCTCAGGTCTCTGCATGAACACGAGTAACAACCTAAGCAGTAAAGAACAAACAGCCAGAAACAAGGAGTAAGGGTAAGAACAAATCATTAAAAAGTGATAAGCACTAAGGGTCTTAACTTATCTAGAGGCAGTAAAAACACACATGCACAGGAAATCATCTCATGTCTCCTCAAAATTAATCTGATCATATGGTTTTAGTGCAGGTAAGTGACTGCCTCAGCATGACATCTGAGTCTTTGCTAAAAAGGACAGTATTTAATCCATGTGCTGAAAGATATCCTAACCTATTTTCCCACGTGTGCCTCTCCCTCCTAAAACAGGAAATTACACAGCAAATTAATCTTTGTGCACCTTTTTATTTTCTACCCCTCCTCCCCTCCTGCCATCCACTGTGAAAGATGAGTGGGAAAACATGGATGGCTGACAACAAAACTTAAATAAATTCACTATAGGAGGAAAAGCCTGAGTCTGATTTGGTTCACACAAGTGAGGTTCACACGATGTGGGGAGTCAGTGAAAATAAAATAATAATAATTTAAAAAAATCAATAAGCTGGTGTCACACACCTTACTGGAGAGGGCTTTTTGTCCACACAGGTATGAGTGAAAGGCTTATCTGCCTGGGGAGCCAACACTGGAAACTGATCTTGCCAGGGCTATGGGATTTCAATTCACAAACTGTCAACATCCCACTCAATTTACATTACAGGTGGCCAGCTGGGAGAGGGGAAAACAACAGCAAACTAAGACACAAAGCAATTCAGGGCTAACTCATTTCCAGCGCATTAAAGGCCCATCAGTGACTGCCCCATGCAATGGACTGTGGTCATCCTGTAACTACATTTGCCTGCCTGCTTGCCAGAAGCAAACGCAAAACCCTACGGCATCCTGGAAGACTGATGATACAAAGCATTCCTCTTCAGAAGAGAGAGAGCAGCCCCTACACCTGAACTAAGGAGGGCTTTTTCTGGAACAAAAGAAGGGGGAGAGCCAAATAGTTCAGATTCCTTGAAGGCATTTGCAATCACCAAGCTATTTTGCACAGATGTTTCAGTGGTCACCAGTAATCTGAAATTCACGTACAGCTTAGAACTACATCTGGGTTTCTGAGCTTAAAGAAATCAGGGTCTAAACTCTCAGTTGGGTCCTACTCTCCAAACAAAACACAATCACACTGGTTTACCGCTGAAGGGAAACTAACTGTCAAGACAAGTGTTATTCAGATAACAGTATGCAAAAGTGGACCCTAAAACATGGTAAGTGACAACTTACTTCCAAAAGCACTGATAAACTCACAGCATGGTTTTGATCAGAATGTAGTAGCAACATCTCAAACAGACTAGTTTTGAAGACAGGGAGCTCTGAAAAGGGAGAGTAAAGCTTATTTTTCAGCGCTAGCCCCAGGACTCCATAACAAATTGTTTAAAAACTACATGGTCTTCTGATTACTGCATCATAGAGCACAACTAGATGAATAAGAAAGACCTATGTGCAAGCCCACTTCATACAAGGCATACATAGAGCACAATTAGGAAACTCATAATTCCTCGGCTTCATGCAAGCATGGTCCTACAATCTGCACAGCTCTAAGCTGAATAAAGAGATGGTTCTCTGAATCAGAAGCAGCCTACATCAAATTTACACAAGGACTTGCAATCAAGGACACAAATTCCACAATTCAGCTCCTCTTTGCTCCTTGAGCCATAAAGCAGCAGGCAGATCAGACTTCAGAGACATCTTTCCCTGCTAATTACATGATGACAATTTAAAATGGATATTGTATCACATACACTGTCTCTTAGGAGTGAAAATCAAGTTGTTAAGGTAAACCAGTAAAAAGATGGAAAGAAAATTAACATAATATACAAAGAAACCTTTGCAACCAAAAAAATGAAACTGTTTTTATTGAGAATTACATTTTCTCAATTGAACTTTGCCAAGTGAACTGGATGGTACAAAAACATCTTTTCACAACTACAAAAACCCCCTTATGTTATCAAAGAAGCTCTTATTCCTCTCATCTTTAATCCCCATCTCCATACATGCCATCCCCACACAAGAGCCAAGCAATCCTTGCTTCACATCGAAATGTCCCTTGGCCCCTTTCTACACACACATGGTCTTCAGAACATCCAGCAGCTGAAGAAGAGCTTTCTGGATCCAACTTTGCAGGAGTTCAGCTGTCAATAATTATTTAGAACTCTGTTTCTGCTTTACAAGACAGAGACAAAGGTCAGAAGAGAGAAGGACACTTGGATGGGTGTTCTGAAAGGAAAGGCAAAATATTTCACAAAGGGAAAGGGAAATGTTAGTTGCTTCAGATGAAGGAACTGCGCAGCACAGCCTCTTGTAGGTATGACAAAGCAAGCTTTGGTGCACAAGACAGGCAAATGGTAATGAAAGCTGCAGACAGGACAGGAAAAGTTAGTGAAACTTTTCAGCTATTGGTAGAAAATGCTTTAAGAGCTGAAGGGGTGAATTACTGAACCCTTTGCATACAAAGCATTTCTTATGAAAACTTCAAAGCTAAGTCCAAATAACCAACTATACTTAAACTGTGGTGTGTCTCTTCTCAAACATAAAGCAAACCAAAAGAATATAGAAGACATAGGACTGAAATAAAGGAAAGGAAGGAACAAGTAGAAAGGGAACAGAGAACTAAAAAAGACAACACACTTTGACAAAGGACGCACAGCTGAAGAATGTGCAACCTTTAATGACTACTCCAGAGAAAAAAAAGACCAGACTGGGAAGTCATCTTTCTGATCTGTGTTTACCGATAAAGCACCAAGAAC
Organism: Chaetura pelagica; assembly: GCF_000747805.2. Lineage (NCBI taxonomy): Eukaryota > Metazoa > Chordata > Aves > Apodiformes > Apodidae > Chaetura > Chaetura pelagica. The sequence continues at coordinate 1,384,320 of NW_009952263.1, forward strand.
TTCCAGCCATGAGCCTTAGACCTCATTGCACTGCATGAAGTAAACAAAACCAGTTAAAACACTGGAAATAGATGTGAGAATTGTAGCGCCAGCTGCAATGCTGTAGGACCACTGGAGATAATCCAGTAAAAATGAATTATGCTATAAAATCAGTTCATCAGGAAAACTCAACCCCCATCTCCCTTTTAAAGTCTCAAGGATACAAAAGAGATGACATCTAAGTCAGCACCAAAAAAGTCCAATAAAAACATTTCCACCTGTACATACAAATGATGCCCCCCTCCCAGTTTGAATGCAAACTCAAATCCAGCAAGAAGAGGATGGACAGCTTCATACCACCAGAAGCAAACAGACATCACCCAAAGCAGAGAATACACTGCTCCCTCAGAAAGAACATATGCCATTGCATTCAATGGAGCAAGAAATGTGGCGTGAAAATGAACTAAAATGGAGGAAAGAAAAACAGAGCTGAAAAGAGTGCTTCCACTAAAGGACAACCAGAACAAGAAGCAGACAAAGAACAGATCTAGCCCTCTCTGCCTACTGCACACTGCCATTAGCAGCCAGAAAAAAACACCCAATCCTCTAGCCACTTTTCCAAGAGGTTCTTTCTCAGGCTGGCAGAGCGCAGTGTACATAGCTTTGGTCCAAAGGCTTTTTACACTGGGCAGGGGGTTGAACTGTAAATTGTTGGAAATTGATATACGTTTCCCTGTTTGCAAAAGAGGAAAGATTTGGCATTGCCTTGTAACATCCTCAGTCGCTACTAACGCAGAGGCACCACACTATTATGCCATCTACTACAGACAAGGTATTCTTCTGCTCATGGTTAGCAGACATGGGCAGAGTGTGAAAAGTGAGGATGTGATGTGGACAGATGCCCTGCAAAGCAGCAAACACCAAACCATTAAGGTTTCCATCTACAACAGTTCATGTGGTAGAGTCTAGGAGAGTAACACACAAGAGCAACACCTGCACTACTCACAGACAGCTCTTTCAGGTGACTGCAAAAGGTTCATTTCCTTCTCCTACTACAGCCCTCTATAACAAATCAATCCTCTTCTCACAGCAAGAGCTTTGCTTACCCCCCACAGCATGGTGCCAGCCAGATCCACCCGATAGAAGCAATACTTATTCTTAGATTTAAGCACACGCTTAATTCCTGGCTGGATCAGCACTTTCAACCACACATCCTTGTGGGCCATGAATTTGCATTCTTACACATCTTTGAAGTGTACAGGACATGCAATTTATCATTCTGCCTTTGATAAAGGATGGCAACACCCTGCTTGTTCCTCTTGCTCTCACTACATTGCAGAAAACAAAAAAACAGATTTCTCAACAACGAGGTAGAAGACACTACTATCCCTTTTCCCCTTCTGATAATTTAGCTATAGCATATCATCACCAGGCCTGAATCAGAAAAAGGAAAAAAGACTCAAAGAGGAAAAAAAAGGGGAGGAGAATAGTTACTACGGTAGAAACAAAAAAACAAATCAATTTGCAGCTCTCATATGAGAAGAACATCTATATTAAATGTGATCTCACAAGAATTGACTAGCATAAATCCATGTACTGTTCCTGGCATTTCAGCCTAAATATGGAAAATACACATTACTCTGAGTTTAGGAAGGGCTTAGTTTTATCAGCTTATACTGTACAGATACCATAAATACAAAATGTATAGCAGTGCATTTATATGTCACAGAAACAAGACTTTAAACCAACAGACTTGAGTGCTCACTGATTTAAAAAGACAATAGCTCCCTATTTTTTAACATGTTTCTAAATTATATATGGGCTGTGTATCTCTCCAGACAAACAAACACTAATAAATTGCATTGTGTCTCTGGCCAGGCACTTCAAGTAATCTCCACCCTCCCACCTCCTCATCACATGAAATAAAGATGAAGCACCACACAATGTCAGTCACATTGCAGATTCATTCAGCAGCCACCTCTATCTGAAACAACAGAATCGATGTGTCAAGATCTTCATTGGTCTCCGCTATCAGAAGCTGAAATCTGCCGCAACCCCTGGGAGGGTGGTGGCCAGTACATGCCCTACGCAGCCAGCATTGCACTAGACTGCATCCAGCTCCTCTCACAAGTTTCTCCCGATAGTATTGCTTTCCTTCCTAAGTGACTTTTATCTCTTATGCCTGGACAAGCGATTTCAGCTGTGTCTGTGGACTGTGACACATTCCACAGACAGCACAGCTTGCTCCAAGACCTGGCTGCTCCCCAGCCACCTGCCTGCGGGAATGCTGCCTGGAGTACTAAGCCCACTGCATGTGCTTGAGCACACACACCCTGTTTCCAACCTGCTTCATTACCCTTTTCCCAGCAAGCTTGCCCAGAGTTAATTTAATGCATCTGAGGACTGAAGATCAGCCTCACCTCCCTGCAGTGCTATCCAACATGTTACAGGAAGGTAATTTGGCCATATTCCATCTATAGGGTTTCCTCCAAAGTTCACTTCTAACAACACCTGAGCTGATGCTTGATATGGACGAGAACAGTGCTCCATGCAACATAACCCACCACCACCATGGAGGGTTGCTTGAACCCTCACACTGACCTTTGAAAACCCCAGACCATCCTCCACAATGGCACAGGAGCTGGATCATTTCCAGATCCAGCTGGATCCTATCTGATACTCACAAAGTATGGAATTGCAGATGATCAGAGTACAAAACAGTGGTTACTTTTTCTTGTATTCAGGCTCTACGGGCCTGCTTAGATTAACACATCTCTCCACAGACGAAAAAGGGTACTCTCGGGAAGTAGCACCAAGGAGATGTGGAAGTAAGTAGAGGCAAGTAAATGCCTCTGAGCTTCTCGCTTAGCAAACTGCGACAAGAGTCCCCTGATTTTGGGGACTGTCATTTTCAGATTCAAACCTCTGTGGAAGAAAGTTTTTTCTGTTTCCAAGGATGACTTCCAAGTTTATCAACATATAGGCAGGATCTAAAGAGCTGGAGGCCCAGTAGAACCACCACAGCTTTGAGTGGAAGAGTAGGAAGAGTCTGTTCAGGACCACATCTGGTCATGCCTTTGTAGTGCAATCCCATCTCTCTTTCCAAATAGGCTTCCTTCCAGCGCACTTACAAGTACCTGTACTGAGCTTTTTACAAATACGAACCTTTCAAGTTCAAACACAAATCACTTCTTTACTGCTCTGGCCAATTAAAAAATGAAGAAGTTGTGAAATGTATCTTGTCACCAGCCTAATTGCTACTCAGGGCTTCAAATTAAAGCAGAAAAAAATGAGGAACAAAATTGAACTGCTCACAGCTTGTTTGGATTCTGGTTTACAAAGCACAGCATTATCTTTGTCAAAGTGTGAAGAAACATAATTGCACTGTGGATCTCTACATCAAAAAAATCTGCTTTAATTAATTATTTTAATATTAAACCAGCAAGAAAATTATTACTGTAGTTATTTCAGAGTGGCTTATTGCTTTCATATATGTGATCTGTCTGCAAAGGTTAATATTAATTTGCCACAAATCTTAATTCATTTTACTACAGAATTATTAGGGGATTAGGACATATTCCAATTACTAGAATACCTGGTGGTATCCTAATAAAAGCAGAAGCATTTTGAGATCTCCTTTCTAAGGTGGCAGCAAGGAAGGACAGAGGAGTTAGAGGAAGGAAAGACTGCAATTTAAATGTGAGAGTGCCTATAGGGGGAGAGTTAAGGACAAAGACAGCTTAAGTGAGGAACCCAGTGTCAAAGAGAAAAAAACAAAATCAATGAGAAAACTAGGAGTGAACTACAAACCTTCCAAGTTTAATTACAGTACCTTAGGTGCAGTTAGATGCACTTGATTTAAAGTTCACTCATTTACCTTTCTTTACTTAAAAAGTCAACCACAGGTACCAGAAATGAAATCCCACCAATCAAGAGCAACCGAAGCTACATTTTTAAAGCTAACACTGCTCTCTCTTCTTTCACCCAAGTTTCCAACTTCCCATCTCAGGGCTGTCAGCAGTTGTCAGCACATCATATGAGAAACTCATCTGAACATACAATATAACTTGACAGGCAATACATCTGAAAACTTAGATGTGACAACGGCAAATTCCACCAGATGGTCCTGGATCATATCCACCCACTAAAAAAAATTAAAATAATCAAAAGAAAGAAAAAAAACAGCACAGAAAAGCAGAGCTTCTGCAAGACAAAAAATTAAAAAAAAAAAAAAAAAAAGTGTACATGTGCTGTTTAATCCTTTGTTCTATCTCTGCAGGAAAAGGAGATACACAGTATCTCTACCTCTTGTCCTCACCAGCTTGATTTGTTAATAGTATAGCATGTGTATTTTATCATCCTACCCTAAGAAAAGGGTTCTGAATTGAGATTGCACTTCATTAAAAGGCAGTCTGGACTAGTAATAGCGGTGCTTACCAATTGAGAAAACTCAGTGACTCTGGAGCTAGGTCCTGCTCTGGCATCAACATGGTACACCAAGCCTAGGGGGTTGGCTCTGAGAGCAGCTGCAAACTCAGAGCACTTTCAAGATTCCCTGTTTGTCACCTGTCCTGGTTTTAGCCAGGATAGAACCAAATTTTTTTTTAGTAAATTTAATTTTCAGTGAAGCCTCTTCTAAGGAACTGCACTTGCTGAAATTAACAGCATGTCTTTTCACTCAGTGTCTGCTTCTAGGACTGGCAATGCTTGACATGCATAGCTCTTGCTGGAGAACGGTAGGCAGAACAAGCACCACTGCTGGGTTCTGCTCAACACCTTGTGTGCCAGGAACAAAAGGGAAGAAAATGGGTCACACCTGTGGCCCTCCTGTCATGGAGGAGTGGACCAGACAGGTGACCAAAACTCACCAAACGAGTATTCCATCCCATACATGTCATGCTCAGTATAAAGCTGAGAGATCACGAGGGTCAAGCTCTCTGTCCATGGCCGGTGTCCTGGGAGGACTTGACTGTTCTTTTGCCTTTGGTCCTGATCCACTCATTCCCAAATCCTTTTGTTCCTGCATCCAGCTCCCATCTGCTGTGGACTCTAGCAGTCCAGTCAGGGGCTTTCCCAAGGCCTGCCCTGAAGCCTTGGTGGTGTACAAGCATTACTAGGAGGGAGAACCAGAGTGGTTTGTACATATTTGTACATATTTAATTATTTTCTTTTCAATCACTATCGTTTCATTAAAGCTGCATAGTTTAGTTCCCAACCCATAAGTCTCTCCCGTTATTCTCTTTCCTTTCCCTTTCTGGGAAGAGAGAGGGCTTAACAGAAAGCATAAAGGTTTAAGTGCCAGCCTGGGGTTAAGCCACCCTTTCCATCTCCCTGTTGCTCTTGTAGGCAGCATAAATTCTCTTTGAGTTCAAGCTGCCTTCAAACCTCATCAGCCTTTGCAATCCCCCTTTTGGGAGAGACCTTGGATCACCCTTGTCAGCCACACAATCTTGTGAAGACAGCCAAGACCTGCAGGTCAAACACTGACTCTCCGAGCCTAACCTCAGTGCAGGCACAAGTGATACTTGTCCTTGATACACATGAAGCTCATAGCACCTTCCAGCAGGTAGAATGCACAAGCTCCTCCTGACTCTGGCCTCCAGCCCACACAAAACACAGTGCTGAGGCAGCCATAGGGTCAGGACTCTGTGCCACCCTCTGGGATGTCAGCGCAGTCCTATAGCACAAAGCACCAGGTTCTGAGGCAGCTCCAGGGTTAACTCACTGCCAGGAAAGCCACGAAGCTGTCACTGTTCTTCAGGTTAGCATCACCAGCCTGGCCACAGCAGCAGCTCAGCTGAGACAAAAGTGACAGGCTGATGAAACATAAAACAAACTGTGCTGGCCATCACTACTCTAGTGAGACCTGCAGGGACACCATCCCCTGCTCTTGTTCTGTCTTTACCTTCAATGTGCAGATGTACATTTTGTGCTCTATGAAAAGTAATTGTGTGTAACTGGAAAAAATACCATGAATCCTTGTCCTCCTAAAATTACACACACTCTGAAGTGAAAGGCATTTAGTCAAATACCTTTTAAATAGGTAAAGCAAGTAGATATGAATCAGAATGCACTGAGGGAATGAAGACAGTGAATGACATAGTGTAGTATAACCAAACACTTAACAGGAAAGAATGGTGCTTTTGGAAATCTGAGCATTTCTTTGAATACAAAGTTGAGACGATGGCAGAAACCAGATCTACTTCCTACCAGTACACAAGCTGCCCTCCACAGCTTATGATTGAAGAAATCTCACTTTGGGTCTCTGTGGCAAAATCAGTTTGGACCTGAGAACAAAGAGCTTAGAAGAAAGTCAATTCACCCCTCCTCCTCAGATGTCAACAAGGAATATCCAATTTTTTAGTTTGCCTTTGTCATTTTAACATAAAAGAAAAAGTCAGCAACATGTTCAAGTTCTGCTGTTGTGCACCAGTGGGGTTTCAAATACTACAGAGAAACATAATTACATTTATAGACACTTTTGACTGGAACTTAAATGTTGTGACAGCATGTAATAAACTCTGTGAGATAAGAAAAATAGGCATTTTGTTCAAAATGTATGTTCTGATTAAACAGAAAATGGACATCACCTTTTTAGTGGAGTGCCGCTTGGCATCTAAAAGTTGTTCTATAAATACTTTGATTTTTCAAAACATAAACCTTCAACAGAGAGAAAAATAAACAACTTACTATTTAATTGTTCTCAGCAGAAATACTATAAAACACATGGCATAAAAATAATATGTATTTTTTTTAATTGGTAAAATGTCATCTCCTCCCATTTTGATGTTTAATTGTATCTCATTAGAAAAGCAAAAATACTGCAAATCAAAGTCCAAGAATCAGATGTTTATTTATTTATAGGCATTTATATTGCACTCATCACCACAGCAACCAGGAGTCTTTTTTTGTTCTTGTTAAAGGGAAAAGTTGTAATTCTGAAACGTGATATTACAGAGCAAATGGGTACTTATATCCTGTGCTGCAAACACTTAGGCAGGTGCTTAAAGTACCTGAACAAACCTAAGCAAAAGGCATGGTAAAAGAGGCAAAAACAGAGAAAGGAAAACAGAAAGGAACCGAGAAGCAAGTGGGAATGTGGGAAGGAGCAAAGGACTTTTGTATGAAAATTCACAGTGCATCAGGTTCTACAACAAAACATGATCTCTCTGGTGTATTTTCCAGTAATAGTATGTGACTGGTTCATAGAGCACACTTCAATTAACCAAGAGCAACGAACAAGTTCCCAATTTATGCCGAGGACAGCGGTGAATATTCTTGAACAAGGATTCCTAAGAGGGTAGGGTAGTAGCTTACAAATGAGGCTGCAGAGGGCTGCCTCTCTTTAGAGAGCAAAGAATTTAGGAGCCTCACTTTGGCTGCTACTCTCTTCTGATAGCCCTGCAATTACCCATTACAAAATTCCCACAGAATTAACAGACCTTTTCAAAAATGCTACCTGCTCACAAAACATCAAAGAAATGTGTAAATTAGAACATCGCTCCTGCATACACCATTATAGAATTACTACCTATGTCATGCGATTGCAGTTTCCCCACAATACTCCTCATGTGCACAAACACACAACTACTTTTCAGACCCTCAAAAGAGACTGAAATTGTTTTTATACCATTTCATCTGGTTGCTTCCCACCATCATATAGATGATACACATGCGCGCACATGCTAGTACTTCAGAGCCTTTTAAATGCTAATTAACTTCTATTTGGGACTGAAAGAAAAAAAGAAGAGAACTTTGGCCTGTTGTCACTTTATTATGTAACAGATCTTACAATAAAGATTTCCTCAATACACAGGTATATGAAGTATCACCTTCAACTGTACACTTAGTCTGTTCCTATCTTCTTCATAAACCAATAGTGTCCAGAGCAGTTAAATAAGGAGGGTTCAGTTGTTCCTAAATGGAACACACAAATCTTTACACAAGACTGGCGTCTATTTTGTAGTCTTTTTTTAAGCCGTATTCTAAATAAGGTAGAAGCTGCATGTATGACAGCAGGAAAAGTGACAAATTCCTTATCTGGAAAAGCACCAGCAGGTGCCGTTACCAGAGCAGACCAGCTCTTTCAAGTGGACTGATGAAGCTATTTTTTAAAACACCTAATAACACCACAGAGGAGAATCTGAGCTCTGCAAAGGTGAGCAGCACAGCTCGATACGCCTGGGAGGCAGCTAATGAAACTGAAGCCTGTCAGGCACAGACTGTGTCCAGTAATTGGCTTTGAAAACTCACAGTTTAAATTCTGCCACGCTGAGTTCAATGCCTCCCTCACAGCTTGCTCCAAGTGCAGGCAGAGCTGAGGACTGCCTAGAATGACCAAATGTGAGCCACTGCCTTTCCACTGCCTGTTCCACCAGGCCCAGTCTGCATGCCTGGAGGGCAAAGAAAGAACTCTTCCTCCAACAACTCACACCTACCAGTTCACTGCGAGGACAGGGAGAGACAGTTGCAAGGGGGAAGAACGCAGAGGAGTGTCAAAGCAGGCAGCATGCTGGTTGAGGATGGAACATGTCCTACCACAGAAGGTGAAGGAAAGGTGTGAAGACCTAAAAGGAGTGTCATGTCCCACTCATCCAGTACAACAGAACCACCAACCAAGGTGTGAAGGACCAGATATTTCCTCACATGAACATAAAATGCCCTTTAGGTCAGCAGTCATAACTGGCTTAAATATGGCTGCTCCACGTGGCACTCTAAACCCTCTCCTGACTGCCTTCTCTGCCAGAAAACAACAACTCGGATGCCCTGAGGGGGTAGCTGCTGCTAGAGAGGAGCTGTGGCGGGAAAAACAGCTGCAAGGGTGGGACAAAGTCCCCGTGAGATTGGCTGAGAAGCCTAGAAATACGAAACCAGCCAATGGGGAGCAAAGGAGACCTATAAAGAGACAGCGTGCGCCCTGCTTTTCAGTGCGCTTTTCCACAGATAGTGAGGCTGCTGCTCCTTGCTTTTCGGCACGCTTTTGCTGCTTGCTTTTTAGCGCACTTTTCCAGAGACATGGAAGCTGTTGCTGCCACCACTGCTGCTGTTGCTGCCACCACTGCCGCTCTTGCTGCCGCTTGGGGAGGGGGTGACCTGTGCCTTGGGGGTGCCTGCCAGCCTGAGATCCCCGGCTCCTGGCTCACTTGTGTTATTGGAAACACTAGTAAGCACTGAGCAAGTGTCTCACCCAAAAAGTCAGTGCCAAAGCTCACTGCTCCTCTGTGAGAGGTGAGCGCTGCGTGCGGACCTCTCGGCAGACCCTGACAAGCTAAATTCACTCCAAAAAGGAGATATAATAGGTCGCGGACCACGACACAAGGTTAACCCTCAGTCAGCACTCTATGCCAACTGTGCCAAGTCCCTGAGGAACAGCCACTGGCTTTCCCAGGAAGGCGTCCAGCAAAACACGGGAAGTACCACCCATTCCCCCTTAGAACTCCACTTACGCTTCCTAGCCCACTCCTCCTCATGCCGTATGGACCCATAGAACCATTAATCCCCTTGCTCCAAAACACAAAACTCTGTGACCATTCTGGATAACAAGTGAAGAAATTACTGTCCCACAGTGTGAGAAGGCAAGATTTTGTCTGCACAGCTGAGAACTTCTGATGGGTTCTAGCTCTGTGGCCTAACGCTGTCCTTTGCGCCATCTTCTTTTTTGTGATCCTTCCTGCCTCCCACTACTTTCTAGAAAAATCCACTTCTTCACAACGTAGGTACAGTCCAGTTTGAAAAGCCATTTAAAATAGAAAGCAGAGCTTCTGCTGAGATAATTCATCTATGGCTCTGTTTTATTTGAATAAAATTATAGTTTTACTAGTGGAAGATCTTTAAGCCTCTTATGTTTTAAAACACGTCCTAAAGACCTTGCTGTGTTAGAGCACACTCCTGATAAAAGTCTGGGAAAAACTCTGGCATACAGAAACTAAATCTGGGCTGCTATCACAGGGAACTGCTTAAACCAATGGCACTTACAGAAGACTTTAAATCAACAATTTTTAAGATATGGGGTTGAGAATAACGGGAATGTGAATATCCAATTTTCAGATGATTCAAGTATGCCTCAGTAAGTTCACAGTGAGATGCAACTCAGGAGATTGGAAATGTAACTGGAAAACGATTTCCACATAGTCAATCTAGTTTGTACATTGCTTAATAGAAAATGGGTTCTAGGTAATTGGTCTCAAAACATTAACCAGGTACCTTGAGTGCATGTTCATGGCACACTTCACAAGTGTTGGAGGCTGAACTCCAGCTCTGATGACAGCTAATTAAAACACAAAAGTGAGACTCCAAGTAAAACTGCCACCTTGCAATCATAAACCATTAAAAATGTGCTCCTGCAGAAAAGCAGACTGCAAAACAGGTTTCTTCTATCTAGTTCACGTATTTGGTATCTACCACGTTTTTTAAAATAACATTGCAAAATAAACACCCTGTCTTAAGCTGATGTGGTTAGTGTACATCAGATCTGCTGGGGGTATGTGGTCGTCCAAAAGAGTAAGAGCTCTTCTGGCTCTCAGCTAAGCCAAGGCTTGAGCTAACAAGCCAGTCTATCAGTTCAAGCACTTCCAGATCACTATTAAGAGGAGCCATTACTGTTTTATTACCAAAGTCAACAGATTCTCCTGAATCAGCAGCCACTGTTTAGAAGTCAGCATTTGTCGGTAGTTATCAAACTATGGTACTGGTGTGAAAACACCAATATGTTCCCTTGCCTTTACCAGTTGTTCAGATACAGTCATTATTCTCATCACCAGAGAGGAGTGTGCCTCTTCCTTTTTTTTTTTTTTTTTTCAAACAGCAGCCATTATCTTAATAGCTCATTTAAACACTGTATTAATTGAGAGGGGCTGGAAGGAAGCAAGGGGACACAAGCAGACCTGTAATCCTGACCCTCTGAACGTGCATATGGGATGCACCCAGAGCTGACACAAGCAAGAGAAACTTTTCCATCATGCTTAGTCAGCACGCAGTAATTAAAAGGGCCAGGATGCGATAAACTCAGCATCCGTATCCACCGGAGCCAAACTCACACGGGCTGACAAGCTCTCAGAGCTGAAGACAGGTGTCCAGAGGGGGTTTCCAAGGCACTGAGCCACCAAGGAGAACTGTCAGAGCATAATTACATCTTTGCTTGCCCTGGTAGGCTGCAAACCTGGCAGCGTCTTTGACCTCTAGGGAGGTTATGAGAGTTTGAATCGCAACGCCTGTGTGTGGTGCAGGCAGCTGCCTACCGGAGCCAACCCTCACAGCGTCGCCTGCCCCCGGCACCGGCCGGGGAGAACAAACAGCCCAAGCACCGCTCTCCACAACCCGGGGGGGGAGAATCCGTGGGTCATCTCCACACATACACACACAGAACCCTTCC